>NW_008357638.1:896142-949431 GCF_000622305.1 Nannospalax galili | reverse complement strand
CCAGGCTGGCCTTGAACTCACAGAGATCCACTGGCCTCTGCCTCACAAGTTCTGGGACTAAAGGCGTGCACCACCACGCGCAGCTTACGATTTAAATTTTTAAAATTTTAGTGTGCATGAGGGTTTTGCCTGTATGTGTGTAAGTATGTGTGAAATGCCCATGGAGGCCAGAAGAAGACATTGGATCCCTGGGAACTGGAGTTACTGATAGTTGCTAGCCACTATGTTGGTGCTGGGAACTGAACCCTGGTCCTATACAAGAGCAGCCAGTGCTCTTAACTGCTTGAGCCATTTTTCCAACCCCCCCAACTCTGATATTTATTGAGCATCAGTAGTACCCCACAAGTGGGAAAATTGCACACCATGAAAATGTTCTGTACACAGAATTATTGAAAATATTATGTAATAGGACTGGAGAGGTGGCTCAGCAGTTAAGAGCACCTGCTACTCTTACAGAGGACCCAGGCTTGGTTCCCAGTACCCACCCAATAGCTCATAAACATCTGTAACTCCATTCCCAGGGGGATCCAACACCATCTGCTGGCCTCCATAGGCACCAGGCACACACATGGTGCACATATCTATATCTATCTCTGTATCTCTGTATCATCCATAGCTATATCTATATGCAGGCAAAATACTTATACACATAAAAAAAAAAAACCTTTTGGGGCTGGAGAGATGGCTCAGTGGTTAAGGGCACTGGCTTTTCTTGCAGAGGACCTGGGTTCAGTTCCCTCACCCACATGGCAGCCAACAGCTGTCCATAATTCCAGTTCCAGGGGTTCCAATACCGTCCATCTTCTGTCCTATGCAGGCAAGACACTCATACACATAAAATAAATAAAATAAAAATCATTGTTTAACATCTTCCAGCTACATACAAAATCCACATGTTATATGAATGAATTTTGTTTTTAGAACCTGGTCACACCCCAAGGTGTTTCATTGTATATGTGCAAATATTCTAAAAATAAAAAACAATCAAAACTCTGAAATCCAAAACACTTCTGAATGAATACATTATGGATAAGTGATACTCAACCTGAAATAGCTTATCGCTTGGCTGTTTTTAGATTTTTTTTTTTTAAACTGGGACTATGACTCAGTAGTGGAATGCTTGTCTAGTGTGCATGAGGTCCTGGGCTACATCACTAGCAACACACACACACACACACACACACACACACACACACACACACTATATGGGTTTTTGTGGTAGTGGTGTTTTTTTGCCAGCCATTGGAGAGAGAATTTGGAAAGGAAGGCCAGTAGAACATCCTTAGGATGACTTACTTGAGGACTGGAATGGATCCAAGGGATGTAGTATTTAAATGATTAAGTTATTTTGTAATGCTGAATTTAACCCAACCCACAGTACTGTGAGAGAATCGAAGTTGCTGGGTATGGTATTCCCAGCCATTGGGAATCCAATGCAAGAGGATGTCAGGTTTGAGGTTTGCCCAAGCTACATAGCGAGACCTTGTCTCAACCACACACCAGGAACAGTCTTCTTATTTGATTGGAATGTGGTAAAAGGTCTTAAGTAACTTTGCTTTTGAAGCTTCTGTTGTCAGGTAGGGTATGATTATGTTTGTTCCAGAATATCTTAGCAAGTTAATTATCCTATCACATACCCTGGTTCCTTCATGTGTAAGGGGTCATAATAGTAGTCTTAGAATTGAGAAGTCTAAGGAATTATAGAGAATGGTGCTCAGGAGACATGGGTTCTGTTGCCCATGGTAGGCCTTTCTGAGCTCAGAGGGCCCTGGGCCTATCAAGGACTTTGAACTCATAAGTCAGCGTTGTTCCTTGGTTTTCTGATTTATTTATTTATTTGTTTATTTGTTTGTTTATGTATTTTGGGAGACAGGGTCCCCCTGTAGCCCCAGCTGGCCTGGAACTCACTATGTAGACCAGGCTGGCCCTGAACTCAGAGAGATCCACCTGCCTCTGCCTCCCAAGTGCTGGGATTAAAGGTGTGTGCCCCTGTACCCAGCCTGAATTTTTTCAAATTCTTTTTATTTTTTGTGTATGAGTGTATTGCCTGCATGTACATAAATGCACCTATGTTGTGCAGTGTCCACAGAGGTCAGAAGAGGGCATTGAATCCCCTGGAATTGGAGTTATAGACGATTGTTAGCCACCATGTGGGTGCTGGGAACCGAATCTGGGTCCTCTGCAAGAGCAGCCAGTGCTCTTAACTGCTGAGCCTTCTCTCCAGCCTCTTTTTTTTTTTTATTTTTTTTGAAGGGATTAAGAGTGTATGTGTTAGGTTTGAGCTCATAAAAGCTAAAAGGTTTTGTTCGTAAAAATAGCAAAAAGTTATAAAGCAGTAGATGGAAAGTGATTTCAGCAGATGTAGCTGGGGGTTTAGATGCTTTGTGTCAAGAGATTAGACAATTTAATTAGGCGGTCACTAAACTGAAAGAAATTGGCTTGAAAAAAGTCATGTGTATCCCAAATACTGGACAGGGAAACCTCTTTCTCTTGTAGATTTCAGTTTCTGCTAGTTGGCTGTTTTTCTTATATGCCTGGCATCTGGGACTGAGGAAACATTAGGTAGACACATGGAAAGGACCCAAGTGACAGCTGTGAATCAGGTTATCTCTTTTGGCTTATTTGGGAGATCCTGTGTTCTGACCTTAATGGAATGCTGATGGTTTTGTATGCTGAAGTAACTGTCACTGTTTATTTCACCTTTGCAGTTTTGGAGGAAAGAGAGATATTAGGAGGATGCCCTCCTGAAGTATTCATGCAGCTGTTTTCTATCATCCCTGTTCCTGCAGCTTGAAAGTTTACAGGGATCCCTGTGGCCCCCGCTGAACCCTGCCCTGGGATGTAGTTATCAGCTCCCTTCCATAGATGGGCCAGACTCAGAGGAATTTCAAGAAATGTATTCTTACTTACTGTGTTGAATCCAATGGGTCTTGAATCCAAATTTTCTTTCTTTAGATCACAGGGTATTTTCATTAAGAAGTATGCTGTGGGGGTAAACATAGATGTGTATTTAAATAAGGAGCCAAGCTCCTATAACTCAAGTTTTTGTTTATATTAAGAAAGAGTTTCAGGCTGGCCTAAAACTTGCTTTATAGCACAGGCTGACAATGAACTCCTGCCCCAGCCTTCCAAGTGTTAGGATTACAGGCATGCTCTGCTCTACCTGGCCTACTTTTTATTACATTAACATTACTCAGTGCAGCAAACATACCTTTGCCCTTTTCATGTATCAGATTGTCCTACAGGTTGCTGTCAGTGACTGCGAGCAATCCACACAGGAAGTGCATACTCTCTGTTGGTCCCAGACCCAAAGCCCCTGAGTAGAATTGAAATTCATTTAATCCTCATGACACTTACTGAGGCAGCTATGGAATCGTCTTTCCCACCTGACCCCTGGGTTAGGGGTGAAGATGTCAGATATGCTCCTCTGACCCACAGGCACATGCTGTGGCATGTATATGTCCATACTTATGTACAGGAATGCATGCACACATATGCACAATACATCATATAATACACAAAGATTTGGTCTTTTCGAGACCTGTAGTCCCAGCTGGCCCGGAACTTGCTATGTAGACCAGGCTGGCCTGGAACTCACAGAGAGCCACCTGCCTCTGTCTCTGCCTCTGCTCTCTTTTGTCTGTCTTTAGTGTATGGTTGTTGTACCCTTCATAGACCAGATAGAAGACCCCCCCTCTTTTTTTGAGACAAGGTCTCGTATAGACCAGGTGGCTTTAAATTCACTATGTAGCTGAGAATGGCCTTGAACTGATCCTCCTGCCTCCAGCCTCCTGAATGCTGGGGTCACAGGTATGCACCACCATTCCTAATTTATGGGGTGCTGTGGATCAAACCCAGGGCTTCCTACATGCTAGGCAAGCATTCTCCAACCTGAGCTACATAGGGATTTCTGAAGACAATCTCTTTAGTTGTTCACTGAAACAGTATGAGATAGATGGACCAACAAAAGGAAGGGATTGAGAAAAGATGAGTGTCTGGTCCTCTGGAGCAGAGAGCCCGGATGAAGGCGGAGTAGTGCTACGGGTGTCCTGAGCTCTCTCTTTAGGGAATATTCCCGTCAAAGTACAGTTCTGTCATAAGCTTGTTTGTGCCTCCTGTGAACCACCTGCACTGTGCTGTCTTCATGACTCCTTCCTTGTTTTTGAGTTGTCCTTCTGCTTAAAAATTTATATTGGCACTGAAGCTGTCCAGCCATAGAGATAAAAATCACTTTGCCTTTCTAGAAGCTGTGTTAGTGTAGACTGTGAAATTCCAAGTTCTGTTCTCAAGCATTTTTTGCAGAAACTGACCTCTAACCTAGTTGGCCATAGCCAACCTCTTTCTAGTAAATTTCCCACTGGTTCTTGGCTTTTCTTGTGGAATTAACACAATGACAGTTTTCTTCACTGGTATTCCTGGTGTGTGGACTGGAATAGTCTTCACCCCTTGATTTGTGGGATTGTTTTGTTTGTCTTTGGGCCACACGTTTAGGGAGAGTAAAGTCAAAGCCTGCTGAGATATGGAAAGAATGCAAGTGTGTCACATGTGGCGAGTTCCCAGGTTGTCTAGACAGTCACTGCCTGTGTTTCCTGAAAAAGACACTGGATTTTCTTTTGCTCAGGGATGTCAGTGTCTCCAGTGCTGTTGGCTAGGAAGCTGCATGCATGCTCCCCCCTGTGGCTAAGTATGGGTAGTTCTGCTGCCTAATCCAGTAGTCCTCTACCAGAGAATCAAAGGACTATATACTGTATGTAAACTCAGTTTGACATTCTTTGTATCTAGAGGTAAAGCAAGAAAATAAGGAAAGTAACAACTCCCATGCTGAGGCATGTTCATGTGTTACTGCTGTGGATGTTAATAACAATTTGGCTCTCTGTGGGAAGCAGTTTTCTACTTTTAGGCGTCTGGCAAAGTGCTTCAGGGAGATTTGTTCTACGGGCAGAGAAAGTGAATTTCCAGAAAGGATCCCCCAGCATGCCTGCCGCTGGGTGGAGATAATCTCTTCTGGATTTAGCTACTGATAAAGTATTTTATTACAAGTTGTCTGCTTACTTGGAGACGGCTTCAACACTTGTTTATTGACAAAGAGCCCCCAAAGTTGGAGGTGGGGTTGAGGTGGGGCTTGGACAACAAAGGTAACGGTGACGTTCTTTGTCTTCAAGAACTGAACTTGGTTTGCCAGGTAGGAAACAGGAAGAGAGTGAAAAGGCAAGAGCCTGGTAACTCCTGACTGCAGTGGATATTTGTACAAGGAGGAACCATAGTACAGTTGAAGTAGTGAAGGAAAGGGTGATGGAGGAAGAGAGCTTAAAGTATGTTTCAGGTTTCCTGTCAATGAAAAGTTTAAGAACACTCTAGGACCCAGAAAGTCCAAAAAAAAAAAAAAAATCAAGATTTCGGGACTAAGAAGAAAGGCCCTTCCAGAGCCAGCACTGTTCTAGAACTTTCTTTCAGCCATGCTTTTGTGTTTTATTGACTCCTTCAAAGTATATAACTCAGACCTGAACATGTGACCCAGTGTGGTGTGTGCTGACTGACAGGATTTGCCACTAAAATATTATAAGAACTGTATTTTCTTAATTCACACAGAGAAATTAAGAAATGGTTAGCTTAATAAGCATTTAAATGAGTTCTCGTTTATATTTTATTTTAAACTTCTGATAATCTACAATTGTATGTTTATGCTGAATTTAAGTGTAATAAGATGGGCAACATAGCAAAGACAATTACTCTGTGTGCACGTGCGCTCATGCGGTATGTGTTGCTGGGATTGGGGCCCTGTGCAGGCTAGGTAAATGCACAACTAATAAATGACATTAATATAATGTAGTAATAATTGGTAGCTTTAGAAAGCAGAAAACAGCATGGCAAGTGCCATAGAAGTTCCCTGCTAATGGGAGCAGTGCTCTCTCAAGGCTGGAAGCTGTGTTCTTGTTGTCCTGTGAGGAAAATGTCTTGTGTGATTAATGGGCCAAGGGACTTGCATAGGTACCCTCACCTATTCTTGTGGGGTTAGCTAACAAGTATACCCCATTCAGGTCAAAGGGCAGGGAAGGAATTCTGTTTGTTACCCAGCAGGGAATGCTTATTGGAGGGCATTGGGCGATGGGGCCAGCAGTAAGGGCTGGGACTCTATGAGGAGGAAGAGGACAGACTTGGGTACAGATAGGGAGTGGCTTTGGTGACTGGGAAAGGCCTCAGAGCCTGGGAAGAGAAGTTTGCATTTGAGAGACTAAAAGGGAGGAGAAGTCCTTTATGAGAAGGCATTTGTGTGGGGAGCAGCCAGTGGCTCCCCATTTTTCAGAAATGTTTTGGTTTTTTTTTCTCCTGCTTTTACCTCAAAATCGCCAAAACATGATTTTGTTGCTCTTCTTGAATTTCCATAGTCTCATTTTTGGATGATTGGTTCTCTGTCACCTCCATCCCTCTCTCCCTACCACATGCAGTTCAGTTCTCCTGTGGCACATGTAAGATTGGTGTTCTGCCTTCCCCTTGCGATGACTTTGGAAATGCCTTTGGCACATGACATACAGATACCTCAATAATTTTCCCTGCCCAACTTTGCCTATACACAGCTTGCGTTTATTTCTTGTGTTTCCAGCTCATCCCGGGTGTTGCTTTTTCCTGATGCATTTTCTAGCACTTGCCACTATGGTCTGGTCTAGATCGTCTGTCCCTCCCCAACCCCCCATGACTGCACACATCCTGGCCTTGCCTGCTTCCTCCCCCATCCCTTACAGTGGACTTTCCTCTTGATAGCTCTATGGGGGCAGAAAAGGAGGTGGTCCCTTTCCTGACCATCATAGAGGGACATAGACAACATCTTTGTAACAGAAGACTGGTCAATAAGAGGAAAGCATGGCACACAAATTTGGTCATGGTTTTAGATGTCTTAGGCGCCTTCAGGTTGAAAACCCAAAGGCCCAAGGTGAACTGCCCATCTTGATGCTCAGGTTCCATGAAGCAGGGACAGCTGTGTAAAGTGACTGGGCAGAAGGGTCTGAGCTAATAAAAACGCTGTGTCCAGATTCTTCTTGGCCCCTAGTTGTAGCATTTTTTCCTCCCAAGGATGCAGCAGAGCCCCTCTGAATGAGGGTCTTTATTTCTTTATGGATAGTTGCTATACAGAAAACTGGGGAGGTTAGAGTCATATTTTTAGGTATTTTGGGGACATTTCTATGAACTGTCTGGGGAGGAGTTCTTGTTGCTAGGCTTGCCCTGTGGGAGAATAAAGGCCAAGAGCAGGGTCGGAGAAGGCCACAGGAAGCCTTGCCTCCAGGGCCTTCACTTTGGGGTATCGTCTTCTGAGCCCTAATAGCTTCTTTCTCTTTTTGGACCTTGTCAGTTTTTTATTGTGTTGTGCATGTTTACACTGCTCTAATCTGCTTTTATTTTATTCCATTAAGTAAACAGGATTCACCAGACTAATGTTCTAACTATGGGTTGAGCGACTTTCACTTTGGAGTGTTACAGAACCACCTAGAGTGATGTTCTATGGCATTGCTGGGTACCATCTCTCTTCTTCTTCCCCAATTCCTTCTGCCAGCCATGCACACAGGGGCATACCTGATGCTTTGATACAAGTCATCTTAGTTTTTTGATGAATTACTAAATATCATGGGAATAACTTTTACTAGTACCTCCCTGCCCGAGAGATGGTTTTAGCCAGCTCTCTCTGTAGACCAAGTGAATTAGACCATACACATTATTTCTCATGGTTCTAGAGCCTGGGAACTTTTAAGATCAAAGTGCTAGAAACCCTGGGGTTTGGTGCAGGTGTTTCCTAGATGCAGATGGTAAGTCATTTTCTTGTTGTATCATGTAACACAGAGAAAGGAAACTCTGCCATGTCTCTATAAGGGCACTAATCTCATTCATAAGGACCTCACCCTTATGACTTATTCCTTCACGTACACCCCCAAGGTTCTATCTGCTAATACCATTACTTTGAGGGTTAGGATTTCAGCATAAGATTCTGAGTTCCTGACAGACAGGCTAAGTGGCCAGGTGGTTGCTGACATGCCATAGACCCTTCCAGGGCTATGCTGGCTGGTTTCACAGGTGCCCATGAACCCTATGTTCTGAGGCCCTATCTACTCCTATGGGGCTAAAGTGCTCATACTTTTGTTCACTTGATACACTTGGCCATTTAACAATGCAACTTAAACTTGTATGCTTCTGATTGAAACCTGAGGGATTAAAAAAATACGTTTTATATTTAGTTTATGTGTCTGAGATTTTGCTTGCATATATGAAAATGTGCCACATGTGTGCACTGCCCATGGAGGTCAGAAGTAGGCATCAGATCTCCTGGAACTGGAGTTATGGATGGTTGTTAGCTGCTATGCGGGTGCTGGAAACCAAACATGGGTCCTCTACAAGAGCAGCCAGTGCTTTTAACCACTGAGTCACCTCTCCAGCCCCCAAAACTGAGAGACTTTTAAAAAATAGTTATCAGGCCATTGTGCATACTCTATAAATGGGCTGGGAAAAAGAGAATAATTTAACCACAATAAAATTTCTTAAAAATTTTTTTTTAATTTAGTCATTTTTATTTTATGTGTATGAGCTTTTCCTGCCTATATGTAAGTGCACTCATGTTGTGCAATGCCCACGGAAACCAGAAGAGGGCATAGTATCCCTAGAACTGGAGTTATGGACGATTGTTAGCTGCCATGTGTGTGCTGGGGACAGAACCCAGGTCTTCTGCAAGAACAGCCTGTGCTCATAACCATTGAGCCATCTCTCCAGCCCCACAGTGAGAGTTCTTATTATCTGTCCTCCATTGCACAGGAGACCTTTAAGCACATTTGTTATCACCCTTAGTTGTATGTATATACTTAGGGAGATATAATTAATGAACTAAGAAAATAGTGCTAATATATTCAGGATAATCCATTTTAGCAATTTTGTAATCAGAAAAAATATTTAAAATAACATGTTTGTTAGTAATAAACATACACATAGAGCAAGAGGGAGCTGGGAATGTAGCTCAGTTGGCAGAGTACTTGTCTAGCATGCACAAAGACCTGGGTTTGATCCCCAGCACTGCATATACCAGGTGGGATGGCACAGACTTGTAATCCCAGCACATAGGAGGTGGAGGCAGGAGGTTAGGAAGCTCAAGGTCATCCTCAGCTACATAGTGAGTTTGAGGCTAGCCCAAACTACATGAGACTCTGTCTCAAAAAAGAAAACAAACAAACAAACAATATAGAAAGAATAAAGTAGCATTGAGGAAACCCTAATTCTGGTGGCTGTGAGGAACTGATGAAGGCCAGAACAGTTTTTGTCTGCATTGCTGTGTAGATCGAGCCAGCCTAGAAGTCTGGTGGAGCCACAAATTGGTTGAGCTGGGACAGCTGGGCCTGAGGAGTCAAGCTTCTGAACAGCTGTGCTCACTCATCTGTCTCCTTGCTGCCCTCCCAAAATGTGGAGGCTTATAAAACTGTACAGAGCTCCAAGCCGTGTGGCTGTCCTACTCATCCTGGGGAGAGATGCTGGCTGGCAGCCTGGATTAGGAGTGGAGCATCTGAAGGTGGCTGGGACAATTATAAACCAGCCCTGAGCCCAGGGGGCTCTGGTACATCTGGGGGCAGAGTGTAGTTGCTGTGAAGATGAATTGTGGAGGGAGGCTCTGGGGAGATTCTACTGCAAGCAGAACAAGGGACTCTGCAAGTCTGGGTGGGCAGATTTGCTACTGGATTAAAATCACAATTTCTGAGCCCACTGTTCTATCACAAAGGGAAATCAGCATAAGGAAATATACAGAATGTTCCCTTGCCATGTCACAGAACTGGATTGGTGCTGTCTGCTATGAAAATCCAATCGGATGGCTTCCTTTTTGTAGAAATCAATGGATCCTTTTGTCTGTTACTTTCTGTTTTTAGTATGTATTCTCTGCGTTTTTCTCCGAGGAGGAATGCCTTCTATGTGTGGTGTATCCTTTTTGCCACAGAGTTTTGCTGTTCAGTGAAATCTTTGTGCTGGCCTGGGCCACTCTTGGGTTTCCACTGGAGGAAAAAACAGGTGCAGTGGACCTGGCTTGGAATTGTTGCTTGCTTTTGAGATTATCAGTGACTTTGAAGGAAGTACTGAGGTTGTCATTTGGTCCAACTGACTATCCAGAGAGTTGATAGGGGCTTTGTGAGATGACAGACCTTTATCTGAGGCCCAACTCCTTTGTGGTGCACCCACTACCCTTTGGTCTTTTAGTCATCTTCTCTGAGCCTCAGTTTCCCCAAGCGTAGGAGGAGGATCTCACTCTCTTGACAAATGGGTGGGAAGATGTGCCTCAGCAGAACCAATATAGTATAGCCACCAAGGTTGTCATGACCACTGCTTTGGTTTGCATTAGTTAGCATGAGGAGGGTGATGTTAGCAGGATTGGTGGTGACCCTCCCTCCTGTTGCTGATCATGTTGTCACCTTCCACAGGGTGCTTTCAGAATACCATGGGAGAAACAACATACATCATTCAGGTTGGAGGGCTGGGGATGTAGCTCAGTTGGTAGCGTGCCTGCTTAGCATGCAGGAAGCCCCAGGTTCAATCTCCGGTACCACAGAAAACCTGGTGTGATGGCACAGACCTGTAATCCCAGCACCTAGGAGGTGAAGATGGGATCAAAAATTCAGGATCATCCTTGACTGCACAGTTCAAGGCCAGCATGGGCTACATAAGACCTTATTTCAAAATAAAATAAGCCCAATGTGGTAGCACATACTTTTAATCCCAGCATTTGAGAGGCAGAGGCAGGTGGATCTCTTGAGTTCGAGGTTAGCTGGGTCTACATAGCGAGTTCCAGGCCCCTAGCCAGAACAATATAGTGGGCCTTTGTGTCTGCAAAAAGAGAAAAGAAAAAATAAATAAAATAATAAAACAAACCATTTAGGCTGGATAGCACAGAATGTCTTCCTCAGTAATACCACAGAGAGCCCAGTATTGTTGTTGGGATGGGATTTTCTTTAAAAGGCATCTTGAGTTATATAATTAAAGAATACCAGATTCTGCTAATATATTGATTTAGGCCTAAAACAAGATGAAATATTGATCCCTTCTTTGAAAGGCAGTTCATCTGGCCTTTTGAAAACAGTTAAGTATTAAATCATGCTATTAGGTGGTGGTTGACTTTAGTCAAGTCATTCCTTCTTTGATTCAAAGAGCAGGACCTGATATCCTGATTGTGTGTACAAATGTAGTTTGCATGAAGCCTATTGTGGAACTTCTATCATAGATGGAACATACCTGTAATCCTGTTCCTTAGGAGGCTGGGGAAAGAGGGTTGAGAATTCAAGTCCAGCCTGGGCTATATATATATAGCAAGACTCTATTTCAAGAAACAAGCAAGCAAAGGCAACAAAAAAGTCTATTTCCCCTTCAATCCTAGTTCTATGAATATTTGTATGTATAAATAAATGTTAATATCTGAGAGTATGTTTCTGTACACAATATGTACACACATTTAGATATATATGCAGTATTTGTTTTTAAATATTTTATTTATTATTTTTTATGTGTATGTGTGTATTCCCTGCATGTAGATAAGTGGGCCCATGTCATGCAATACGCGTGGAGGACGGGAAGAGGCTGTCAGATCCTCTGGAACTGGAGTTACAGACAGTCGTTAGCTGTCATGTGGGTGCTGGGATTCAAACCTGGTCTTCTGTAAGAATGGCCAGTATTCTTAACCACTGAGCCATCTCTCCAGCCCTTATATGCAGTTTTTGTATATACACATGTCTAATCTAAGTCATCCATTTAGATTAAATATAACTAATATAACTAATATAACTTTGTGAAAAATGTCCATGGCCTGTCTCCACTTTGCAAATTTCAAGTGAAGCATGAGATGACTTTAGGAGTATTTGTATGTCCCTGTTGAGGTGTTTAGAGAGCTGTCATGAACAGACATTCCCTTGACATTTCAGAGCCTGGCACAGAGTTCACAAATAGCCCAAACCCCAGAGGGTTGCTGAGTGACAAAGCTTGAAATTCAAGCTGTGTAAAAGAAGTTTCTGGAATCTTCCCTTATATTGTGCTTGGAGGAAACTACTGCCTTTAATATATTTCTGATTACTGGCTTAATGATGTCCATGCATCCAGGAAAGCATTTTTCTATTTACCATTTTAATAGCTATATTTAAGGAACATTTAGTTCCCAGTTGTGAAGACTTTGGAAATAAGAATTTGATTTCCCGTTTTCTTGAAAATTGCTATTTCCTCAAAAATTGCAGTTGTAAACCTCACCATTCATTTTTGTCTAGTTTTAAAACTGTTTGAGAAGAGTCTTCAGGGGCTGGAGAGATGGCTCAGTGATTGGTTAAGAGTGCAGTCACTCTTGCTGGGTGTGGTGGCGCACACCTTTAATCCCAGCACTTGGGAGGTCAGAGGCAGGCAGATCTCTGTGAGTTCAAGGCCAGTTTGGTCTACATAGTGAGTTCTAGGACAGCTGGGGCTACAGGGAGACCCTATCTCAAAAAAACCAAAAAAAAAAAAAAAAGAGTGCAGCCACTCTTGCAGAAGGCTTGTTTGATTCCCAGCTCCAATTCCAGGGGACCCAATGCCTTCTTCCTCTGGTCTCCACAGGCACCTGCATGCACATGGTACACATAAACTCATACAGGCACAGAACTCACACATACACAGAAATGAAAGGAAGTTTCATTTTTTTTTACAAAAAAGAAGAATCTTCATCTCAGATATGTATAGCTAATTGAGTCACAGGTATGTGGGTGCTGCTGGCAGAGTCCCTAGAAATGGAGGTTTGGAGAGAAGAGAGCAAACCTCACAACTGGATCAGAATGGATAGCTCCCTGTGGTTGTAGGCAGGGCAGCATGTACATTGGACATATGCCTGACTGATGGTCAGGAGACCAGGCTCCTAGTCCCAAGTTTGGAGATGACCTGTTTCAATATCCTGAATTCCAGGCACTGTCTTGGTTACTAGCATTGTTCATTCCTGCAAACCTCCAAGATAGATTTATTGATATTTATGTGTTATGTCCCTGCTCACTCATAGGGGTGCTAAGCTTCAAGATAGGCCCAGGGTCACACAGCTGGTAAGTAACCATATACTTTTGACCTCATGCCGTGACATTGGACTCAGCATTGTTAGAGAGCTTGTGATATATCAGTCATAATATCTATGATATTATCAGTAATTTCTGTCATACATCTAAGTATATTTGCAAAAAGGCCCATTTTACTTTTTAGTTTTTCCTTATCTGTAGCAATGACAGCTGCTCTCAGGCAGACTTTTCTGATCTAGGTGTCATTCTGTCTTAAAAACCTAATGCCAGTGATCAAGTAGTTTTGCCTAAAGCTAGTAAAATATGCTAACCAGAGAAAGCATTCAGCAGGAGGTATGTATCCTGGGAACTTAGGTGGCCCATCTGCCTTGAGTTCTGTATCAGAGATGGTGGATTCAATAGATAATAAATAAAGATGGGGCAGCAGTTTGAATCCTGTCTGTGAATGGCTCTAGAAAGACTTGCCTGGGAGCTTAATCTTTTTTGTTTGTTTTCTTTTACAAAATATTTATTAAATCCAATGCATTCTGTTTGTTTTTTGTTTTGGTGTTTAATTTTTTTGATCTTGCAACTGATGTCCTCTACAGAGTTCATGCTTGAGAACTGCGCAGTTGAGTTACCAGAAGAGTTGCAAAAGAACCTCATAATGTTTTAAGTAAGAAATGATTTTAGATTGAATCTCATATATAGCTATCCTTGCCATGTGGGCTGCATGATGTAGGTTGGTAGACACATCTGCCTGGGTCAGGGAACGTCCACAGCTGTCCAAGGAGGTAGAGAAGGAACAGGGGGCCAGCTCTAGCACCCCCCCCCTTTTTTTTTTTGGTCTTTTTGAGGCTGGGTCTCCTGTAACTCCAGCGCTGACATGGAACTTGCTATATAGACCTGGTTGACCTCAATATCACAGAGATCCTCCTGCTCTGCCTCCCAAGTGCTGGGATTAAAGGCATATGCCACCACACCCAGCTAGCCCTAGGACTTTTCAGGTCTGGTCTCACTAGACCATGGGACTTTGGGTTGTCTCAGCATCTAAAAAAGAAACTAAGAAACTAAGCATTATACAGAAATAAACGTCTTCCTTGTGCTCTGGTAAGTACCCAAAGTGTTACTTAGTATTATTATGCCATAGCTTTCCATTTCGATTGAACTATTTGACATATGAGATACTTCAGCTGGTATCTTGTTATTGCTGATACTATCTCAGATCTCTTTTGTCTTTATTCCTTTAGCCGAACCTGAACTGAAGCACATTCCTCTATTAATACTATTTCATGGCTGTGATAATCTATTGAGAGCAGCAGCTTCTTTTAAAAAAAAAAAAAAAGGAGAGCTGGGCATGGTGGCGTATGCCTGTAATCCCAGCAGATCTCTGTGATATGGCAGCCAGCCTGATCTATATAGTGAGTTCCAGGCCAGCTGGGGCAACCCTGTCTCAAAAAAAAAAAAAGCCAAAAAACTTTTTTTTTTTTTTAAAAAGTTTACTCTTAAGGGAGTTTTATTAATCTCTTTGAAGCATTGTGGAGTTCTTAGAGGCAGGCCCCAGTGGGAAGTCAGCTCAAAAGGAGTTGGAAAAATGTGATTTTTAGGGTTGCAACCCTAGGGTCACAGGGCAGACAAGGGAAAGGGTGGATTTGGAGTTGTGAAGCAGTGGATGAATGAGCCAACCCCATGTCATCCCAAAGAATTAAATCTGAAAACAAATTCTAATGTAACTTACGTTTTTCTCTGAATTATATATATCATGAGCATTGTTTCATATATAGTATGATATATAATATTTAATATACTATGTAGTATATATTTATTATATGATATATATTCCTCCTACACACATGCACACATTATTTTCTTCTAGAGTTAGACTGATGATCTTCAGCCGAACTATTCATTTAATGACTCAAGCAAAATTTTCTTCTGGAAAATCTGCCAAATTGTAAGGATTAAATGATAAAATGTCAAAGTGTTGGCACTTAAGTCCTAGTTAGCAGTACTGGTGATTATAACAATAATATTAATTGCTATTACTGATTGTTACTAATACTGTCAGATGAATGTCTAAAGAATTGCATTTTATTATATATTTATATTCTTATAAATATTTTTGTTCATTTGTGTGAGGCTCTGTCAGAGGGGTTTGGAGAAATACTTTGGTTTTTTTGTTTTGTTTTTTGAGACAGGTTTCACTATGTAGCCCTAGCCTGCCAGAACTCACTGTGTAGACCAGGCTGGCTTCTATCTCATAGAGATCCATCTACCTCTCCTTCCCACATGCTGGGATTAAAGGTGTATGCCACCAAGGCTAGCCTAGAAGTGGTTTGTTTGCATCTGAACCCCTCAAAGCTCTGCATAGATTTTGCCAGGGTGTCTATTAGAAATGCTGAATCAACATTCAGTCCTCCTAACAGAGTTCCTGTTTTCTAATATCACCACCAGTTCTGGGTGGTGGTATTCTTTTTACTCTTTGTAAATTGGGCAGTTCAGAAAAACATACTGTTGTTTTTTATTTCGCATTTATTAGTGAGCTTAAGGTTGTTTCCCACAGATGCCAATAGAAACAGTTTTGCTTTGGGATCCAGACTGAGAAACCAATCTACTCAGGGAATGGGCTGATGAACAGACAGTCTTGAAAAGATGAACTTCAAATGACCAATAAACATATGAAAAATGTTCAACATCCTTAGCCACCAGGGAAATGCAGATGAAAACTATGTTGAGGGTCTATCCCATCCCAGTTATAATAATGACTATCATCAAGAAAATAACAAGCCAGGAGGTGCCTCTCTATTTTCTGTGGCTGTTGGGAGGTCACAGGATCTATATTTGAGTGTGGATTTTCCAGTGCAGCCATAAATGGGGGGCACTTGCTCTTCTGTAAATAAATCCCCACCCTATGCTCTATTAGCAAGACAAAAAAAAAAAAAAAAAAAAAAAAAAAAAAAAAAAAAAGAATAAAAGAAAAGAAGAACAAATGCTGGTGGAGGTATGGGGAGAGTAAAGAGAACTCTTAGACACTGCGGGTGGAAATGTAGATTAGTCCAGCCACTATAGAAGTAGCTGAAGTATGGAGGCTCTTCAAAAATGAAAAAATAGAACTGCAATATGACTCAGACATATGATTCCTAGCTGTATAACCGAAGGACTCTAAATCAGCCTATCACAGAGGTACTTGTCCAGCTATGTTTATTACAGCATTAGTCACAAAAGCCAGGTTGTGGAATCAGCTTAGCATCTGTCAGCAGATGAATGGATATAGAAAATGTGGTATATATTCACAATGGAATTTTATTCAGTTATAAAGAATGAAATTGGGCTGGGGAGATGACCCTGTAGGTAAAGCACTTGCTGTGCAAGCATACAGACCTGGGTTCAGATCCCCAGGACCCATGTAAAAGCTGGTCAGAGTATATGTTGGTAATCTCAGCACTCCTACAGTGAGGTGGGAGCTAGGGACAGGAGAATCCCTGGAGGCTTGTAGGCCACCTAGCTTGGCTTATGTGGCATTGAACTAGAGACCCCTTATGTGGCATTGAACAAGAGACCCTGACCCCCATTCCCACGCACCCCCACACTCACTCCCCTATACCAGGTGTTTTTGTTTTGTTTTGTTTCGTTTGTTTGTTTTGTTTTTAAATGGGAGAGAGAATTAAAACAGAACCAATTGTATCGTTCTTTGTAGGGAAATGGTAAAATTGGAACAGGGATGTCATCATACTGAGTAAAATAAGCCAGACAGACAAGTTTCGCATGCTTTCTCTCACTCATAAATCCTAGATTTTATATAGGCACATAAAATTATGCATGTATATAGGACATGAAAGTAGAATTGAGATTATTCAGGGGGAAATGAATGAGGAGAGTGGGGGAATGGAGGAGGGAAAATATGGTCCAAGTATGTGATATATTTGTATGAAAATATCTATGAAGTCCATCACTGTGCAGTGAATACACACTAATAAATAATTTTCAGAAGAGTTTGAAGTCTTCGCAGCTTGTTTACCAAGACCAACCTCTTCTGTACCCTGTCAACATAATTTTCTCCCTGGAAGGTAGAAGTAGCAAGCTCATCTCACGGGGCTCCTTTGAGATCCTGGGTGTTTAGTCACTGCCCAGCTTTTAGTGGCTACTTGCTTGACCTTAGCTCTTGTTAGCTGTTGGACAATGTTTGGAAGGAAGTGAGGTCTGGCAGGAGAGGAAGGGGACCCTGGAATGATGTATTCAGAGAGCAGTGAGGGTGCCCAAGTCCAGTGTGGTCATAGGTGTGGGTACAGGGGATTCAGGGGATCATTTCTGGACGAAGAGTGCTACATGGGTATGGTCTCTGATACCATCTAGGATGATGGAAGATTTGAGTTGGAGGGAGTTAGTGACACAGATACTTGTCCCTTGTGAAGAAGGGAGGAGTACTGTCCTGGTAAGTGGCTGCGGGTAAAGATAAGGAGAACTGACATAGTGGTGGGAAGTTCTAGTGTGTAATTCAGCCTTGGCCCTAGTCCTAGGCCCTTCTTCAGAGCCAGTTTTTAGCTATGATCAAGAAGTGTTCAAGAGGACTAAGAAGATGACTAAGTTCCTGTGCAAACATGGGGCTCTGAATTACATCCTCACAGAACCCACATAAAAAAACAGGTAGCTATGATCCCAGTGTTTGGGAGGTAGAAACAGGAGAAACCTTGGGGCTTGTTGGACAGCTATTCTAGCTGAATTGGTGAGTTCTAGTTTCATTGCGAGACCCTGTCTCAAACAATATGGAGATAATTCAGGAAGGCACTGGATGTCGATCTTTAGCCTCCACATACATGTGTGCACGTGCGCCAATGTATACACATGCACATGAACACATACAAAAATAAGTGTCAGGAGCCATTTAGGAATAAATAAGTTGTTAGGGGCTGAGGAGGCAGGAGGACTGGATCCTGGAGGGCATAGAGGACTCATGGTAGACTCATTGGTATGTGTGTATTGGAATCACTAGCCCACACTCTGAACAACCGAGGATTTGGTACGATACTTAACTTGGCATCTCATTATTAATAATTGTTGAATAGAGCTCATGCTTTCATTTTTCATTGGGCTGCATAGGTTTTATAACGTGTCTCTAAAGATTGTTAAGTATGGGCGAGGTCGGGTTGACAAGGACGCATGGTGAAGTGGTGAGCGCACTAAGCAAGTGTGGGCTCAAGTTGCTGTGTGAGTCCTGATGACTGGGAGATGGCTCTAGATTAAATAATGATAGAATTATTTCAAGTGGGCATGGTGGCCAGCACTGTAATTCCAGCAATTAGGAGGCAGAGAGGACAATTAAGAGCTCAAGGCTGAGCCCTGTCGAAAAAATAAAATAAAATAAAATAGTATAGCATAACATAGCATAGCATAGCAAGGCAAAGTAAATAAAATAAATTAAAAAAAAATTTCAGGGACTGGAGAGATGGCTCTGGTTAAGAGCACTGGCTGCTCTTACAGAGGAACCCAGGTTCAGTTCCCAGCACTCACATGGTGGCTAACAACTGTCCATAACTCCAGTTCCAGGGGATCCAATGCTTTCTTCTGGCCTCTGTGGTCATTGCAGGAAATGGGTGCACTTAACATACATGCACACAAAACACTTGTACATATACAATTAGAATTAAAAAAAATAAAAGAGAAAGGTTACGGTAGGGGCATGGATGCTGCCTTTGGTGTTAGCATAGGGGTTCTTCAGGATGAGGTATTATTACTGATTTCAGTGGGACTCTTTTCTGTTAAGAGAGCTGTCCTGTGCCTGGGGGTGATGTTTGCCGCATTGTAGGCCCCTCGGTCAGCAGACACAGGTGGCGGGTCACTCCATTGTAACAATGAAAACTGTCTTTACATAGTGCCACATTTGTTTTGCTTTAGATTATAAATCACTCTCCGGTTGTGAAGCCTAACTCTAAAGGACTTGAGCTGTCTGTCTAGCCTCTGCGTCCTATAACTTTTGAGCTCAGGCTAGACCTTGTTCTCTTCATAAACCTCTGCATGCTGTCATATATTATCAGGATGGTTGTGAATACCCCTTTCCAAATGTGTCCATTTTGCTTTAATGGCAGTGTTAAGAAGTTTTTGCTAACTTGAGAAGTATTAGTACATGTGATTTTAATTTGAGTGTGTTGATAAGGGTGATGGAACAATTATTTTAATGTGTGTTTGCTCAGTGTGTATTGTGGGGTTGATTACTCCTTCCCTCTGCCGAGTTGTTCTGTTTTGTTCTCCCTTAGGAGTTCCAGTGCCTGTGGTCTCTCTTTGCTGTGCCTTCTCCTCGCCATCAAATCTTTTATCTATCTTCCAGGTCCACCTCCCTGACCCTGCTCCCCTATCCCTGGGGTCCTCTTCATCACAGGACCCAGCTATTGTGTCTGGCCATGTCCTGGAGAAGGGGCTGAGCACTGAATGGGGCTTGCTGGTCAAACTGTGTCCAGCCAAGAGTATAGGACTCAGGAGTTCACCTCTGCTTTTGCCTCAGTAATCACCTATGTAAAGAAAGTTTTGACTGTAGAATGTTCTGTCATATACTATTGTGTTCCTTAATTCATTGATCACTGTAATTCTCTCTCTGCAACAACAGAAGACCACACATTGGGTGGGTTGTGCAACACAAATGAATTTCTTGAAGTTTTGCTACCAAGATGCATGCTGGACCATTTCTCCAAGGATTTTCTTCTTGGACAGCAGATAGTTGCTTTCTCCCTGTATGTATCCACTCGTAAACTTGGTGCCACTGTCCAAATTTCCTCCTATAAAGACAACAGTTACATTGGATTGGTGACATCTGTATGGCCTCAGCCTAACTTAATCTTCTTATTAAAGGTCCTGTCTTCAAGTACAGACACATTTTGAAGTACCGGGGGTTAGGGTATCCACAGATGTGTTTTGAGGAAGTTTTCTTTCCCTTCCCCTTCCTGCCCGTCACTCTGCCCCCTTTCCTTTACCCTTCCTCCTTCCCTTTCCCCTTCCCTTTCTTCTCCCCACCCACCCCCATTCTCTTTCCCATGGGTTTGGCTTTTTAAGATTCTCTTGATTCCTTCCAAAAGTTGGTGAGATTAAATGTCTCCTGGCAGAAGGGTGGCCTCACACCCAAGAGGATCCTGGTATGTTTGTCCTGATAGAATCGGTGCTGACCTCCCCCGCCCCTTTTTTTTCCGAGAAGTTCATGGCCAGCTGTATGTTTGCATAAGCTGAAAGTGACAGCAAACTTTGCATAAGGCTGAGATGAGCTATCACAAGGGTTCCTTTAAGATGGGATGTGCCTCCAACATTTACCAAAGGCGGAGGGACGTGGACCACTGGCCATTATCTTACCCAGAATGTTCTGGCTCTAATGGCATTGCACTCCGAAGAGGGACTCTCACAGGCATCTGGGAGTCTTAACTCTGATGTCCAGGTTGAAGGTTCTTTGGACACCTGGGATGTGACATGAGCAGGTAGCAGGGCAGGGTTCTTCTGGTAGGAGCACCCTGCTGTATGCTGTTCCTGGGAGCAGAATTAAAATTGCTGTTCTTTGACCTTGCCACTTGCTAGTGGAAAGTTACCAGGCTGCAGGCAGGGCTCCTGTACTCTCTTCAGAGCACACCAATACCCTTGAGTATCCTGCTTCCCCTCACCTTCAACATGTAGACCTTTCTCCTAAGGGAGACATCTCACCTCCAAAAACTGCTTCTGGGTAAGATTCTTCTCTGTGGGGGAGAATGATTCACCTTCTATGGCATTTAAAACTCCATAAACCTATCATAGTTGTAATGTTTTTATATTACTTCAAAATTCCTTTTTAAAATTTTTAGAAATTCATGTGTGTGTGTACGCAGGAGGATTTACGTATGTGCAGGGGTATGTGCCTGCCATAGCATACATGTGAAGGTTAGAGGACAACTGTAGGTACCAGTCGTTGCCCTCACTGAGACAGGGTATATATCTGTCATCTTTTTGCTGCTCTTCCTCCAGGCTAGCTGGCCTGTGAACTTCTAGGAATTCTCTTGGCTCTACCAGTGCACGACTGCACTTGGCTTTATGTGGATTCAAAGTGCAACAAGCATTTACTATTGAACCAACTCCCCAGCCCTTTAAAAATAATTTTGCCATTCTAGGATTTGAACCCAAGGACTCAGGCATGATAAGCAAGTCTCTACTACAGAGTCATATGCACAGCTTTACTGCAAGATCTTCGAGCTAGTAATTCATCATCAAGATATTTTAGCCAGTTTGCTTCTTTTTCCAAGGATCATGCATAGATCCCAAGGTGGTAAACTCCAGAAGGGCCCAATTGGTGTTCTTAAATGCAGATGGTACTTTGGGAGTAAAATAAGAAAATGAATGGATTGAAAATGCAGAAAAATCATTAAAATTGTGAATCTTTTTTCTTCCTGGCAGGAGGAAAAACAGATGTCTGAACATTTCTCAAGGTTAATGTAGTGGGAACTGAAGAGCTTTCTGTGGGTTCGGTTCTATGTGGTTTGACTTGGTCAAGCTCCTTTGGCGTTTTCAATATTGAGACTTGCTGGTGTATCTTTGGAGAAGAGGTGAATTTTCTCTTAGGTTTCATAATGTCTCATTATTTGCCTGTTAAAAGAATTTAATGAGTATCTTAGTGGAATTAGCTAAACAATCTATCTTTCTGTGTCCCTCTAAAGGATGGCACACTTAGTTTGAGAACCAGTGCATCCATTTATCTGCTATTTACTCTGCTTGCCTGGACCAGCCACTATTCTGTTTTTGATGAATTATACCTTTTCAGTTGAAACTTTTGTTCCTAGTGTTTAAAGAGAAAAAATTAAAAGCTCCAATGACTTGGGCTGACAAGAATCATAGGTTTTATATAGCTAGATGCTTTTTTTTTTTTTTTTTTTTTTTTTGCTGAGGAACAGGGGAAGAACTGAGAGCACGCTGAGCCAACAGCAGTAACTTCCTTCAGGTGCATGGTCCTGTGGTAGGCTGCTGTGGGTCACCTCAGGATGGGCACACTGGTTGGCTAGCTTCTGCATGATAGTTACGGTTGGCCTAAAGCCTGGGCAGAGCATTGTTTTCCATCCTTAGGGGACCTTGGTCCAGTGGGGTGGTGTTTTAAGTGCCCTCCATTTGTTGTGACCTTACCTGACTCTTCCTCCTGCCACAAGTGAGTTAGTTGAAATAATCCAGCTAGAAAAGAACTTTAAACTTTGACTCTCCTGGGAATTCAGCCACATCTCAATGAGGAGGAAAGATTGAAATCTAACTTATTTTAAATAGAGCTCTGAGAGAATTCATAATTTGACTGTTATTGCCTGGTGACTAACAGCCTTGACTTTTGGGAGTTCTTCCTGTGACAAACACACATTCCTCAAGTGCTCTCCTTAATGATTCCTAACATTTGCCTGTCTGAGGATCTTGCTGGAGAAGCCACTGGGGTGGAAGCCTTTGAGGACAGTGCTGCACATTGCTGCTCGGCCTTGCCAGCTTCCTTCCTTGTTCTACTCTCTCTGCCTTCTCTTTTCTTTCTCTTTAGTGATTGTCCATCTCCCTTGCTGGTGCTCAGCATCCTCACCTCACTGCTGTTTTCTCCATCATGCATCATGCTACGCTTCAGGAGGTCACGAGTGGTGGTCCTGAAATGGACATTTCTGTTGCACAGGAGATGGTTAATAATGTTTATGAAGTAGGGAGAGGGTTCAGATTTTATGAATAGATAGAAATAACCAGATAGTAGATAGAATAGATAGTAATTCATGGGATGGTTCTGAAAGATGAGGCTATGTTGTGTTGCTAAGGTAAGCTAGCTAGGGGCTGCAGTGTAGTGTGTGAATGTGCCTGTGCATACATATGTGAAGGGTGCCTCGAGAAGGCTTACTGATGCTTGTGTGTGTGTGTGAAGGTGCACTTGCCCATGTGGGTGCTTGTGAGGCCAGAGGTTGACACTGTCATGACCTCCTGTATCACTCTCTGCCTTATTTTTGAGGCAGGGTCTGTTCATTTAACCTGGAGCTAGACATTTTGGCTAGACTGGCCAGCCAACAAGGCCCCATTATCCACCTCTTCCCTCTCCCTCTAGTTCTGGGATTATAGGCACTGACATGCCCTGTATTTAATGTAGGTGTTGGGGATCTGAACTCAGGTCCTCATGTTTGAGCAGCAAGCACTTTACTGACTGAGGCTTCTCACCAGCCCCATCTTTCTGGTTTCTGAAATGGTGTAGGGTGAAATTTGGTAGAAATTTTCTTGGTTGAATTTAGCTATAATCTGTGGTTAGAGATCAAGAAGAAGGGTGTGTAAGAGTATGGTGGGGTGGAGAAAAACATTGAAAGGAATGGCTAGAATTGATCAATGGTGGTCAGGACAGGAAAAGAATGTAATCATTGCATCAAACAACGGAGGAATTTATTATTCACATATATTTCATAAAATGCATTTATAATATATATATATCACAGCATTGAAAGGCAGGTAGAATCACTGAGATATGGCAAGAATTGCATGAGATAAAATTGTTTCCCATGAAAACTTTCCCATGGAAGTATAATCTATGCCCATTGGAAAAAATTAAAAAGTTAAACAACTAAGGCATACAAAATTATATTCACAGTGGAAATGCTGCTCACTCCGAGTACCCTAAAGGAACCTTGTTTAATGTTAGGTTTATGTGTACAGGGGGTGGTGGTGGTGGTGCTGGGAATCGAACCCAGAGCCTCATGCATGCTAGGCAAGTGCTCTACAAGGGTGCTACATCTCCACCCCAGTGGAGTAACTCTTGACTAGAACTATGAAGGAGCAGCAAGGCTCTGGAGCAGGAGTAATGATGTATACAGTACTGAGGATCCAGTGGCTTTTCCCAGTGTTGCAGGCTCTGACAAGAATGACTATTCTGATCCGAGATGCTGAAGAGGAAAGGACCAGAAATGGAAACCCAGATCTGGGATTCTTTGGAAGTGTGTGATTCTTACCATTTCTGGCATCATTTTCCCTGGGAAAAAGGAAATGAGCATTGTCCCTGTTGAAGAGTGCAGCATAGCCAGTTGCAAATGTGAAATGCTAAAATCATGCAAATAGCACCTTATATTTCCTTGATTTTTTTTTTTTTTTTGAGATCATTGCTTTTCAAATGTTATTGAGCTCCATAATCATCTAGAGGCTTCTAAATAGAACTTGCTGGTCCCAGGCATTTTGATTTGAAAGGTCTGGTTTGGGGGACAAAGAATCTTCATTTCCCCCAAGGTGTCTGGTGATACTAGTGCTGATAGTTAGGGGTCCACAGTTTGAAAAGTACTGGTTTACCCAACTAGAGTTCCAGAAAATGGATACTCCATGAGGATACTCCATACCAGTCCTGTGGCATCTAGCACATCTTCTGGCAGGAAAGGTACCAAACCTGCTTAACAGTTGACATCTCCATGTGAAGCTGCTACTGCTTTCCTGCATCTTTGGAGATTTCTGGGAGGGAAGCCAGGTGAGCAGACCCAGGCTGTGGGAGGGACCTGGCCCTGATGCCTGATACCTAGTCCCAAGCTAAGCTATGCAGACTCACCTGTTGAGTAGTTACATCTGAGTGTTAGTCTATGAATGAAGGATTGGATCTCTTTCTCAACCTCTCATTTGATGTTGACAACAAAATAAAAACAGCCCTCCTTCTAAATGTAATAGGCTCTTTGAAGATGGACCTGAAGAACAGCATTTTGTAAAAAGGGACAAATGTGCCCAGGGACTATAATTGAAGAAATTGTGTGTTCATGTGTGTGCAGGTATATGTGTGTTTGTGGGTGTACATGCATGTGTGCATGTGGAGACCAGAGGACACCTCGGCTTTCTTTCATCAGGTGCCATACACTTGGTGATTTTGAGATAGGGTCTCTTCTTCCCTAGGCTGACTGGTCAGGGAGCCCCAGGGATCCATCCACCTGTCTCCACTATGCCAGCACTGGGATTACAAGTTCCTGGTGCCCGGCTTTTTTTTTTTTTTTTCTTTCTTTCTTTTCTTTTTTTTTTTTTTAAACTTGGGTTCTGGGAATTGAACTCAGGTCCTCATACTTGAAAGGCAACCAATATATTGACTGAATTGTCTTCCCAGCCTAGTTGAAGAGATTTAATTGGCGATTAAAAGAAGTTGACATCCATGTCTCCTAGGTGCATATTTGAAGATCTAAAGAAAAAGTAAATCAGGAAACATTGTCAAACATGGACCAGCAAAACCAAATGCGGATTGCTCGGTGTTAACCAGAGTAATTTTAAGTTTATAGAAAGAAGTGGAGTTGAGTAGAGGCTAACAAATAAAAGTAAATAAAATTTCTGGTACAAGCCTCGTAGCTACCTGAGATACAAATACCTTCTCATTCTTGTTGTTTCTTTTTAGCTCCTAAAACAGTTTGTCAGCAATAACCCAAGATTTGCCATTTGAGTTTGGCTATTATTAATACATTTCTTTTGAGATTGTAACTGCCTGTGTCTTGTACTAGAGATAACAGTTTTTTGGTTTGAATAAAAGCTAGACAAATTGACTTGGAGAGTTTTACATTTGAAAAATAAAAAGGGGGCTGGAGAGATGGCTAAGTGATTAAGAGCACATTCCACTTTTGCAGAAGAGGAGTTCTATTCCCAGCACCCATGTTGGATAACTCATAACCACTTATAACTCCAGCGCCAGAGGATCTGATGTTTGGGGCACCTGCACTCATGTGCACATACCCACACACAGACACAGACAGGCAGACATCCAGACACACACAGAGAGAGAGAGAGAGAGAGAGAGAGAGAGAGAGAGAGAGAGAGAAAAATTAAAAATAACAAGCTCCAACAGTCCAAGTTAGGACACAGATGAAATCCTATAATCACAGGTATTTTATAAAGAAAAGGAGGGGCTGGAGAGATGGCTCAGCAGTTAAAAACACTGGTTGTTCTTGCAGAAGAACCGGGTTTGAATCCAAGTACCCACATGGCAGCCAACAGCTGTCCATAACTTCAGTCCCAGGGGATCTGACAGCCTCTTCTGACCTCCGTGGGCATTGCATGACACGGGTGCACTTACCTACATGCAGGCAATACATGCATACACATAAAATAAAAATAATAAATAAAATTTAAAAAAATAAACGGACAGTTAATCCATTTCTGTTTTAACTAAAAAAAAAGTATGATTTGAAACACAAGGCAAGTTCTGGGTAAGTTAGGAAGTGCAGGGTTTTCAGAGTTATCTTGTTAAATGTTACCATGTTGTGTAAGTTTGTCTTTATAATAAAGTGGCATCATTGAGCAGAGGCTAAGTGGGATGTTTGGTCTCGTCTGATCATGGACATTTGCACATTCTAAGGAAGTGAAAGTGCAGAAGCATCATGTTTGTGAAATAATTGCATCTCACACATCTGCCTCCTTTTTCTAAGAGCAAAGCTAGCAACCTTGAATGTGTTGTTTCTGGTGTGCAGGTGTCTAGCAGATAGACTAGAAATGACCACCACTCATGGCATCACAGGCGGTCAACTGCTGGCTTTCAGTCACGGGTATAACAGCGAAGCAAAGAATTAAGATGGGTTCAAAGTTGGACGGTTGCATAAATGATTCATGCCATCTTGGGATTTGCTGGCCCATGGTGGAGCCTGCAGCTCTCTGTAACAGTGGGCCTTGCAGCCTCTCCAGGTTTCTGAGAGGTCAACACAGTTCCCTCTCAGCTCTTTCCAAGGCCAGAATTGTCGTCTTGCTCTTTCTTGCTAGTTGGTGATTCTGCTTTTCTGTGTGGTTTCATTTGTTATTACAGGATTCAAGCCGACTGAACTTACTAACCTATTCACTTTCCTGAGCAATTCTTCCAATCACGTGTTTGTATCTTAAAAGCACTGGAGCAGGCATTCATGTTAAGTATCGGCACGGTGGGCTAGGCACCAGAGATCATTTTTGGAATAAGATGTGAAATAAAAACAGCAATAAGCCGGGCGTGGTGGCACACGCCTTTAATCCCAGTACTTGGGAGGCAGAGGCAGGTGGATCTTTGTGAGTTCGAGGCCAGCCTGGTCTACATAGTGAGTCCCAGGACAGCTGGGGCTACAGAGAGACCCTGTCTCAAAAAGACCAAAAAAAAAAAAAACCCAGCAATAAACAGGACTCCCAAATGCTCATATTTCCTAATTGGAAACTGGCTATAAGTTGAAAGCATCGTGATTTATGACTACTCTTCTGTGTTGCTCTGTGAAGGAAATGGGCATTTATTTATTCTTCCTGTGCTGTCTTAGAGCCCTTACATGCATATTGCAGTGCTCTGTGGTCCTGCACCGCTCTGCTCAGTCAGACTTAGATTGCAGCTTCTCATGTGTGAGTCTGAAAATCTTAACATCTTAGAATGGAGAAAGCATATTGATACCTTTTGGTTCTTTTCCTGCCCCTGTTGGTGTCTATGGCATGCTGTCAATCTTTACTCTCTGACTAGAGCAAACAGGCCATCGATCTACCCTTGGAGGCCACCTGCTCTTTGTAGGACTTGGATTAAGGGCCAGAAGTTCCCTCCCTGAAGTGAGGCAAATGCTTTCTGCAGCCCCTCCTCCTGGGTTGAGCCCTGTATGGCTCCTAACAGAAAATGACTTTGGTCTTGCTACTTTGTGGAAAGAATATGTTTTGTGGGTTTGAATGCCAGCACCCACCTAGCAGCTAACCACCATCCTAACTCCAGTTCCAGGGGATCCGACACCTTCTTCTGGCCCCTAATGGCATTGCACAACATGGGTACACTTATATATGTGCAGGCAATACACTCATGCACATAAAATAAAAATAATAAATCAAAGAAAATTAAAAACCAAGGTTAAATATTCCTATGCCATTCTTAATACACTTTCGTTAGCTTGTTTATTAACTATCCTGGCTACTTACCACGTGTTGTAAATTGTCAATATGGCTTGATGGTTTTAGCTTCAAAGAGTAAAGAAAGCTATACAGGGAGAAAACTCTGCTGCCTCTGTCCCCAGAGTTTGCCAGTGCAACTAATTTCTTGTGTCCTTATACAGTTTTCAGTATGTACTTGCAAATATTTGTAAGCATGTACTGCTTCTTCCTTTCCCTTTTTATATAGTCTGTTATGCCTCACAGAATGTTCTGTGTTGTTGTTTTAATGTGACAGTCTATTTTGGAATGTCAAACCTGAATGTACAGAACACTGTTGTGCTTTCTTAGGTTTGCTTAGTGTCCTATTATATGCATTTCATCCTATTAAAAAAGAGAGCAAACAGTGTGCCTCTTAAATCATGGTCCTTGGGTTTGAACATCATGCTGGTCCAGGGCAGCTAGGATGAAAGCCGTTGCTCTGGACTTTCAATAGCACAAATGAGTTTCACTATTATATCACTTAATCATGTAAACTTTGAGATAAAATAAAGCCCCCAGGATTTCCTAAGCCCTCTTTCTAGATCCTTTATCCTACCTTTTCCCTAAAAGGGGCAGCCGAGTATACATACCACTGTCAACCCTAGGTTTTGCTGCTTGGCCCATCACCCAGTGTGATGAGATCTTTCTGGATTCTGATGTAGTCATCTGACATCCAGTTGTGTAGATATGCTACAAATTGGATTAGCTTCCCTTCATCCAGGGTCTGCCGGCTCAGAGCACTGTGCCAGATGGATCTAATCATAGAACCCTATGACATAACCCCAGAACCTCTCTGGAGTGTTCTAATGGTTATAATTTGGACAGGAGCTGATACCTGGGTGCAGTAGAGTCTCAGCCAACTCTGCCCTTTGTCTAACTTCATATGATCTTCTGTTTGCAAAAGGAATCAACTGGCTATGCTGTTTGCAGCATATGCTGGAGTATTAACCCCACCAGAAAAGGAAGCTTGGGGGCTGGAGAGATGGCTCAGCAATAAGAACATTTACTGTTAGTGTAAAGAACCTGGGTTCGGTTTCCAGCACCCACATAGTGGCTCACACCCTCCTGGAACTCCAGTTCCTTCTCTGACCTCTGCAGGCTCCTGCACACAGGTGGTCTACATAAATAGAAAAGGAAGTTTGTCTCCAGTGCTTCTTGCTCCCTCCTTTTATCCCTCCAGTGGTGCTGAAAATCAAACTCAGGGCCTTACCCATGCTAGGCAACCATTTTGCCAACCAAGTTACATCCCCAGCTCTCTGGACTCCCCATATTTCTTTAAAAACTTTTTTTTGCATTTATTTATTTATTTATTTATTTATTTATTTATTTATTTATTTATTTATTTATTTAGGGACAGGTCATGTGTCACAATGCACATGTGGAGGCCAGAGCACAACTTGCAGAAGTCAATTCTTTCTTTCTATCATGTGGGTCCTGGGGATTAAACTCAGGTCATCAGGCTTGGTGACAACTGCCTTTATTCACGGAACCATCCCTCTAGCCCCTGTCTTTCTTTTTAAAATCATTTTAAAAATGTTTATTTGTGTGTGTGTGTGTGTGTGTGTGTGTGTGTGTGTGTGTATGATAAATACATGTGCCATGATGTCCGTATGGAGGTCAAAGGACAACCGTCAGGATTCGATTCTCTCCTCCTTCTATGTGTATTTCTAGGATCAAACTTAGATCTTCAGACTTGATTTTGGTACCCGTATCTGTTGACCCATATCGCCAGACCTCTGTCCTCCCTTTCTCAATGCTCACTATTTGGTGTTTATGCCCCCCCACCCCCACCCCCCACTGCTCTATAGCTCCTGTTCTCCAAGGGCTTCCTCTTCAGGAGGAGAGCTAGTTTAAAGAGCAGTGACAGGAAAGGGGGGTGGGAGTTGTACAGCACTGTAGGGTTCATGGGAGAAGGACTTAACTAATACAGGGACCCCTGAAAGCCTTTAAACAAGCAGTGGTGGTTACATTGACAACTGCCAGGCAGGCAGATGATCTGAGCGCAGGTAGAAAGCAGACAGTCTACAGAAGCAGTAACTTGTTGCCAGTCATGCCTGCAAAATCTATAGAACTGTAACCTCCTGTCTTCAGAGTTGAGATGTGTGTCCATCTCTGTCATCTACCCGAGATGACCGGGCAGTCTCTCTGTAGTTATGAGAGTGATTTTATAGAACCAATGAGAAAGCCTAGGTAATAAGTGCTATCCCAGAGCCTTAGGTCCCTGAAACTCAGCTGCCTTACTTGCCTTCTCCTGTGCCTTCCTTCTGGTCACCACAGATCAGCATGGGAAAACTTATAACTGTAGTACATGTGCATAGTCATTTAACAAGGGCATCACACCTAGAAATTAGGAGGAATTACATTCTGAGTTTTAACCTACTAACAAGTAAGGTATTAATGGGAATAATATTTTCTATATGGTCAAAGAAGACATCTGTGTTGCCAGCCGAGGTGACTTAGGTGCCATTGTAGGATGAAGGGGTAACCTTGTCAGCCATGTTCCGTGGTTGGGATAGGGCCCGAGTAAAGAAGGGTGTGGCTATCTGGAGTGTAGTAAGTAATGCCAACGAGGGAGCCTGTCTAGTGGCAAGTGGAATACTTGGGAAGCAGTAACGGGAGCTCCCTGATGTGTGCAGTGGCCAATCAAGCCCAGACTTACCCAAGCTCATTGGGCAGCCTGTGATGAACTCTAATTTGCCCACAGAGTGAAGATGCTTGTCATTGGCCCTGTGCCATAACATCTTTGCACAGGCCATTTGCTCAGTGTAAGAGCTACACCTTGACACTTGATTCAAATTCTTAGGAACTTTGTTTATGTGTGTCACACTATGATGCTGGGAGCTCTAGGGTCACTGACCCAAGTTGTGCTTCTTTCTAATCCTTCTTGGTTGAGTCCCATCTCTGAGATATGAGGGCACTTTCTTGAGGGCCCTTGGACCTTGGGGCTCTGGCCATTTCCAATTTTTTTTTTTTTTTGAGACAGGGTCTCCCTGTAGCCCCAGCTGGCCTGGAACTCACTATGTAGACCAGGCTGACCTTAAACTCAGAGATCCACCTGCCTCTGCCTCCCAAGTGCTGGGATTAAAGGCACGAGCCATCACGCCCAGCTCCTTTTTCCTTAAACTATACATTCTGTCTACAACCCAGATTTCACTGCCATGAACAATCTAGAATTTGAGCTCCTGAGCCATGATTTTTGGACTTTAACAAAGTACTGTTGTTTATTATGATCATTTTTAGATGCAAGATGATTCTTAGCTTTGTAATCTTGAAGGAATTTAAAAATATTTCCTGTCTTCTGATTAGAGGATTGGAACAAAAGAACGATTGACAAGTGGATTCTTTGATGGCCTTTTCAGGGAGTTTAACCAACTATTCTGGTAAAAGAGAATTTTTAATTAGCTGAAGAAAGTGACTATGTCCTTTGGGTTGGTATGCTCTCTGGCTTGTCCATTTCATGGATCCAGTTCTCTGATAGCCTTTTCTCTCCTACAGTCAGTGCCCCATTGTGGATTTCTGGCACACTAAGACAATGTTTTCCCACTCTAAAAATCCACTCATACCTGGAAGAACTTGTTTGCTCTTTGTTTTGTGATGCGGGGTTTTTGTGCATGCTAGTCTTCCACTCACGTTAGCCTCACCTACTCAGCAGTCTTTTTTCCTAGGGATGGAGCTTATGGATAAAATGATGTAGAAAAGGGAACTGTGCCAAGAACTCAGGAAATGTACCACCTTGAATGCCTGGCTCTGCTGTTCAGAGGCAGACAAAGGATCTAGTGTTGTCCTTTCGGGAAAAAATGTCCCGAACACGTTGAAGGCGTGGCTCACATACTATTCAGTTACTGTGTGATTCACTGCAGGCCTGTGATACTGACTGTAGGATAGACAGGAGGTTAGGCAAACTTAGAGCAGTACTTCAAGAACTGTAGCTACTGGGCCTTTCTGGAGCAGGTGGTGTGGCAGTGGCTGGTGTGCCAGATCCTCACTGGCACAGTCAGTTCCTGGAATGTTACCTTCCTTCCCTTGTCTTGTAGCTATTTCGCCCCATAGTTCATCCTGTGTTTGACCTCTCCTTTCTTGCCGGGGCCTCTAGATCTCTCCTCCCTAAAATAGTTCTTAGTTGACTTGAGTTTCAGTTCCATCTTCCTACCAGCTCTTCCCTTCTGAGGATTTTCCAGAATGTCTACAGTTCTCCTAAAGAGATCAAGGGCCCCAGTTGGAGTTTTACCTGTTTTCTTGTTCCCTGCTTTCTCTTTCTGTGAATGCTCTGGAAGATGTAGCAACCTCATAGGGTACTGAGTTGTGTTGGGCTCATCAGAAACTCTTTGAGCTGAGCTGGACCTTAGAGTCCTGACATTGGGCCACTCCTGTTTTCTTCTCTGTACCTTTGTTCTCCCTGCTGATCCCTTCTGTCTGTAGTCACCTGAGTGCAAGAGGTAACCATGCCCATATCTAACTCTACAGCTAATTGTAGGAGGTCAGAGCGATAGGCCTTGTTCAGCTTTGTGCTCCTCTTCAGTGCCAGTACTATGTCTTAAACATAGCAATTGAATGTGACTTAGAGTGGAGAACTGAATGAGAGAGTGAAGGACGGCTGGCAGAAGGGTCCCACTGTGGAAGTGAAGAGTCGAAATGGCCTAGAGGGCAAGAATTTGGATGGAGGAGACAGAAAGGGAGGCGGACAAGATAGGGGGAAGAATTGGCCCTGCAATACGTGTGAGGTGGGGATGGGATAGGAAAATCCAGTAATTTGGCAATTTAAAAAAATGTATTTAGGGAAGGAATGAATAGGCAGCACAAAGAATTTTGAGGAGAATAATACCTTGTATGATATTATAGCGACAGATCCACACAATTACACATTTGTATATACGGTGGAATACACATCACCAGAGTGAGCCCTGTTGTAAACTATGGACCCTGCATGATTCTGATGTGTTCTACTAGATGCATCAGTGGTAACAAGTGCATGCCTGTGGTAGGGTGATGATCGTGAGGGAGGCTGTGCTCAGGTGTTGAGGGGAGCAAGTGTTGTGTAGGAAATCTCTGTACTCACTTTTGCTGTGAAGTTAGAAGTGCTCTAAAGAAATAGAGTCTTCAAAAATATATGAAACAGGATCTTGCCAGCAGTTTGGGGCAGGAATGGGAAGATGAATGATATCTTCTTGGGTAGCAGGTGCTGAGTGGGTATCTTGCGCATGTTAGCTATTTTTTTTTATAAGCAATTAAGCAACATGGCATGTATATAACTTAGATATTTCTGTGGTTGAGAAAAGTCTTGGTTGTTTCTTTAGTACAGTGTCATGGGTACTAGCTTGAACTATAGATAATCCATGGGCTAGGGAACATAAACATGTAAATTAATTTAGAGGACAAAGACCAAGATAGTGAGATCTCTGACTTAGGACTTCCTTGTCCACATGGACAGCTGGTGTATGTGCAACCTGGGGCCATAGTGATTCCCCATGAAAAACACATGATTTCTCAACCCAGCAATGTCATTCTTTTGGAGAGAGCAGCTGCCATTGTAGACAAAGATAGGAGATCAGTAGTTACTAGCCTGGAATCAAGTCAGGAGAAAAGGCAGATCCCAGAATTGGGAGTTTTTGAGTTGGAACTTGAATTTTTTTAAGCCAGGAAGCCAATTTTGATAGATGTGGTATTCCAGAGACTTTGTGAGTGGGCCATACCAGTTGCAAATGGTTTAAGGAGCAGGGCCAGCATTTGAAGCACCTGTCATCAGATGAGCCTTCAGAATCCCATAGAATGTTTCTAAAGGGCCACCTTCTGATGTGTAACACACCTTACCATGTTAAAGATCTTGATGAAAACATTGGAAAATTCAGTGCTCAGGAATGTCACATATATAAAGTGCCTGGAAGTACTACTGTTATGTAACAGACTTGCAAAACAATAGACTAATAACAGGAAAAGACATGGGAAGTTGTATTTGGCCTGGCCTCTTCTCTCTGTTCCTTTCTGCATTGTGCAGTCTGTCTACGAATAATATTTTCATTGTCTAAGCCAAGCCACCTTAGTTAAATATTTGATTCCACTGGAGTCATAAACAGGGATCAAAATATCATGCATAGATTTTATGAAAGCAATAACATGCTTCAGAAAGTACAGTTGCTCAGCCTGACCACTGAATGTAATAAATTAGTCACACACCCTGTTACCTCTTTCCCTACTGAATGACGCTGACTGCTTATCTGTATTTAAGCTTGGCATTTTGAGGAAACAAAGATAAGAAATTTTTGCTGTATGTGTAAAAATGACTTTTATAGAGTAAGACTCTTGAACTTCAGGGTGAAATTTCTTACAACGGCTGCTTGTAAATAGTTAGTACTCAATAAAGGCCCTCTTCTCTCTCCACTTCGCAGCTGCTGCCTGCATATTGCATAAGAGTCATTTTCATGTCTTCCAAATGTAGCTTTTCACCTTTGTGAGCCGGCTGGCAAAGCTCATAGGTTTGTTTTTGTTACAACAAAACATTTTAGAGCCACAGCAAGCCTGGGTAGTGAGTGCAATATTAGTGATTTAAGTATTTATTTATTTATTTATTTATTTTTCTGGGGCTGGAGAGATGTTGCTCAGCAGTTAAGAGCACTGACTGCTTTTGTAGAGGACCTAGATTCGGTTCTCTGTACCTACAAGACAGCTAACAAATGCCCTTAACTCCAGTTCCAGGGGATCCAACACCCTCTCCTGGCCTCCAGAGGCTCAGCATACAAATGGTGCACTTTCATATATATGCAGGCAAAACACTCATACATATAAAATAAGAATAAGTTGAAAAAGGAGGAACCCAGTAGAGGGATGCTTTTGGAAGCTCTCCTCAAGAAATCCCAATGGACTCTCATATGAACACTTGAAATTTGCCTTTATCTGACGTTTTTCTAGTTCCCTGACTAGAACTTGTAATGCTAATTACTCTTGCCTTTACTTCTCCTTCACATCTCCTATTCACCAGTCAAGGACTTTCTTTTCCCCCTACAGATAAGAGGCATACAATTTGGGAGTCTTTTAGATAGACCCACTGAAGGGGTACCCCAATTGCCTTACCCTGTGCCCTCCCTGTTCAGCATGGAAGAAGCCAGAGCGGTTTGCATCCCGATTCCCTATCCATTGCGTAACCTCTTCAGAGGATGATGTGAAAGAATAGGAGACAAGCATACTGTACACCACTCATCAAAGAAGCTTCTTTTAGCAACAGATGGAGGCTACTGCAGAATTCCACAACTGGTCAGACACACAATATATGTCTGAGAGATACCCAGTACTATGTGACATAACTATAGTGGAACCTCTATACCTAAGGCTCAGGGAACACAGCAGAACAAGAGGTAGAGAGAAAAACTAATGCATCCATCAACTCTAACCAGCCAGACTTCCTTATACAAAAGAGTGCCATGCACACAGAAGGCCACAACTGGCCAACTTTTAAAGAATAAGAGACTACAGAGTATATATCCTTGGTTAGGACTCCTATATGGAAACTCATCCACCCACAGCTTAGGGACAGTTGCAGAAGAGGAGGCGGAAAGATTGTAAGACCCAGGGCTGGTTCATAAACACAGGAAAGCAGAGGCTTCCAGGCCTTTGGAAGCTTGCACGTGTGCGTCTGTGGCGATGATGGCATCGAGCACAGGACCCATGCCAACTCAATTAAGGGCTCAGAGGGGAGGAGAGAAATGGGTGGCCAGCCCGCTCTAAACTGAGAATTATTGCTACTAGATGAAGGAGAGTATGCCTTATATATGATTTCTGGATGGGCTGACTAGACTCCAGTGGATGAATTTACACTGAAAGACATCTGGGTACAAATGTGTGCTGGATAGTTTTAGTGTCAACTTGACACACCTGGGTTGAGGGAGCCTCAATTGGGGAATTGCCTCTATTGGACTGGCCTGTGGCCATGTCTGAGGGGCATCTTCTTGATGAGTGATGTGGGAGGGCCCAGCCCACTGTGGGTGGTGCCACCCCTGGGCAGGTGGGCCTGTGTTGCATAAGAAAGCAGGCTGAACAGGGGCCAGGGGAGCAAGCCAGTAAGCAGCGTTCCTCCATGGCCTGTGCTCCATCCAGTTCCTGCTTCCAGGTTCCTGCCCTGAGCTCATACCTTGGACTCCCTGATGAACTACAACCTGGGAGACATAAGCTGAATAAACCCTTTCCTCCCCAGGTTGGTAGTGGTCAGAGTGTTTTGTCACAGCAATGAAGAAACAAACTAGGACAAAATGCTTGACTGGATAGGATTTAACATGCATGGTGGAATACAGGAGGTCCGGTGGGGGTATGGGGGCCATGGATGACAGAGGGGGGTCTAAATTTGATTAAGAACTGTTCTATGAAATTATAAAAGCTCAATAAAAATTTTTTTTAAATGCCAGACGTGGTGGCTCATGCCTTTAATCCAGCCATGGGGAGACAGAAGCTGGCAGATCTCTGTGAGATTGAGGCCAGCCTGATCTATATAGTGAGTTCCAGACAGGCTGGGACTTGGGAGACCCTGTCAAAAAAAAAAAGAGTTAAAAAACTTTTCCTTTCCTTATGTATGTTCTGAAGCTTCTATAAAAGTTGAAGATATTTTTTTCTTTCATTCTTTGTGATGCAGGGGACCCTGCAGAGTATTGTACTCAAGTACTGGAAAGCTATAACCTCAGTGCAAAAGTTTGTTTTTTAAACAGAACTATTTTATGTTTCAAAAAGAAAAATGCAAATAAAAAATTATCCATTAGAGATAATCAGTATTGATGACCTTTTCCCAAATCTTTTGTTATATAGCTATATTACTGTCTTTTTAAAAAAAATTAAATTTTTTTTCCCCTTCTCTGGTCTTTTTTTTTTTTTTTTTTTTTTTGTTGTTGTTGTTGTTGGTGGTGTTATTGTTTTTTGAGACAGGGTCTCCCTGTAGCCTCAGCTGGCCTGGAACTCACCACAAAGACCACACTGACCTTGATCTCACAGAGATCTTCCTAAAGGTGTGTGTATACCTGCATGCATACATGCATGCCTGCATGTGTACACAGATGCAGGTGGGCTCATGCCAGGGCTTGTGGGATCTAGTATTGAACTCAGGTCACCATCTTGTGGGATCAGGTATTGACGTCAGGTCACCAGGCTTGAGTGCAAGGGTCTCTACCAGCTGAGCCAGCTCTCCAACCCTGTCATTGACTTAAATCACCACCACAACAATAAATGAAAAAGATGCTGTATATAAAGGCAGGTTAGGGACTGGAGAGATGGTTCAGTGGTTAAGAGCACTGTCTGCTCTTGCAGAGGACCTGGATTCCATTCCCAGCATCCACATGGTGGCTAACAACCATCCTTAACTCCAGTTCCAGAGTATCCAATGCCTTCTTCTGACCTCTGCAGCCATTGCACAACATGGGTGCACTCACATACATGTAGGCAAACACTCATACACATAAAATAAAAAATAAATTAAAAAAATTAAAGGCAGACTCACTGCTGCAGCAGCCTTTGGTGTTCAGGGTGCTGAGAAGACTCTTGATAGCTCCTGATCTGGAAGGGGCAGCAGGCTGCATCAGGAGTGTGTGCTCCACTTTACTCTCTCCATGAGGTTTTTTGGCCATCAGGATCTTCTCCATTTAACCGACATGGGCATGAGAGCAGAGAATGTCCAGGAGGGTTTTGAACCACTGGAAGAAGCCTTCCTTATTTCTATCCACATTCCATTGGCCACAACTTAATCACATGACACCCCCCCCCACCCCGCAAGGAAAAGTGGGAAATGTTGTCTTGCTGTGTGTCCAGGTAGAAAAGGGAACTTTTAAAAAACTTGATCGGCTGTTAACTGGGTTTTTGTTGTGTTATTTTGTTTTTTAAACCAGACTCTCCATTTTGTTGGTTTTGTTTTTTTGTTTGTTTTGTTGAGATACTATCTGTGTGGCCTAGCCTGGAACCTGTGATTATCCTGCCTTAGCCCCTGAGTGTGCACCACCGTGCCTCACTGAACGTACTTTTCTTTGTTCAATCCGGTTTCTTCTCTCTCCACCGTGCTGGAGACCCTACTGTTCCTTGCCAGACTCTCTGCCTAATTGTTCTCCCCCATTCTCCTTTGAAACCCATTCCCAACAATTTCCATAGTAGTTCTTTGAGAAGCTGAAGTCATGTTTGTCATCATCCAGGCCTAAAGCTTTTTAGTGCTTCTTTTAGAATGGTTGGCATAATGTCCACTCTCTTCCAAGGCTGCCTGTCTGGTCTCTGACTCCATCACAGCACACTGCCCTTCAGGGCACTCTCTTCTGTGTCCTGTCCCTGTGTCCCTGGGCTTGCTATCAAGCCCTTCTTGAAGCTCCCCACCTAACCCCAAAATTGCCTCCTAGGCTTCCGCTCAGATGTTTTTTTCTGCAGTGTGGCCTTTCCTGACCATTGGCTGTACATTGTCCACCCCCTCCTTGGTCATTTGCTTTCACTGCCTGTCTCCATAGCACTTACTGCCTTCAGAAGTTGTGTCACTTGTTTGCATTGTGTATTTACATTCGGTCTTTCTGCCTTTTTAGACTGTGGGTTCTGTGAGGCAAGAACTCTGTCTTGTTTACATCTTTGTTCCCAGATACCATATCTGCCACATGCCGGGTACTCAGTTCTTATTGGATGAAAGAATACCACAATACTTTGAGAGCAAGAGAGAGAACATGTTCATCTCTGTGTGTGCATGTGTGGAAACCAGAGATCGATGTCAGGTATCTTCCTGAATCACTCTTCACCTTATTTTTTAAGGCAGAATCTCTTCCTGAACCTGGGACTAGTGGTCTGACTGACCTGAATTGGCTAAGCCAGCGAGCCCTGGGGATCCGTTTTTACCTTTCTGTCACTGTGATTCCAGGCATGCACTGCTTTTGTTCATGTGGATGTAGGGTGCTAGGAATCTTAGCTCAGATCCTTGTGCTCACATGAGCCATCTCTTCAGACACATTATTATTGTTACACATTGTATTTACACATTATTATTGTTAGTATTATAACTCATCATATGTAACTAGCTGTCTAGAGGATCTTGTAGGTTTTTTTTTTCATATGAAAACATGGTTTGTCAATAAACCTTTTACATAATTTTGCTTGTTTTTGTACTTATCTGTGACTTTTAGGGCTGGAGACTTTTAAAATCTTTTGGTATGGGACGGGTGTGGTGGCACACACCTTTGATCCCAGCATCCGGGAGGCAGAGGCCGGGATCTCTGTGAGTTCAAGGCCAGCCTGGTCTATATAGTGAGTTCCAAGACAGCTGGGGCTACACTGAGACCCTGCCTCAAAAAGACCAAAAAAAAAAAAATCTTTTGGTATATGTATGTGTGTGGTGTGTTTGTGTGTGTGTATGTACATGTATATGTGTACCATGGCACACATGTGGAGGTCAGAGGACAACCTTGAGTATCAGTCCTCACCTACCACCTTGTTTGAGACAGAGTCCTTTTGTTGTTACTTGGCACTGCATACCTCAGGCTAGCTGACCTATGGGCTTATGGGGGGTACTCCTGTCTCCACTTCCCATCTTGCTGTGGGATCACAGACATGGGCTTACTTGCCCTTACTTGGGTTGCAAGGATTTGACTCACATCCTCACACTTGATGTCGCATGTGCTTTTGCCCACTGAGCTATCTCCCTGACCCTTATCTGTGCTTTTCTTTTTAAAAAATGTTTATTATTTTTATTTTATGGGTATGAGTGTTTTGCCTGCATGTATTTAAGTGCACCTGTATCATACAATGCCCATGGAGGCCAGCGAGGGTGTCAAAGATCCTGGAACTGGAATTATGAACAATTAGCCACCATGTGGGTGCCAGGAACTGAACCCAGATGCTTTGCAAGAGCAGCTAGTGCTCTTAACCACTGAGCTACCTCTCCAGCCCCAGATTTTCTTCTTTTAAAGAATTGATTTCTAAATGAGATCTTGTTGAATAAAACGGGTGTGTATGAAATTTTAAGGGATTTAGAAAAACTGCCTTTGCCCTTTAGAAAGCCACTGCTGGGTTCTGAGCCCTCCTGTAATACAAACTTTTGTTCAAGAAATGGTCTCTGCAGTGCTGGAAGGTCGGCTGGCTGCAGGGAACAGTTAGCCTTGGCATCTTCTTGTTGTATCTTTTGATTTCAGAACAGGTGCTCACATTTACTAAGAGAAAGAACTGATTTCCCTTAGAAAATTCCAATTATCCCTTTATTTCAGTTTATTTCCCCCCATTTATTCATATAAATATTCCTTGATTTTGCTTGCTTTAGGGTGTAGGCTGCCCATATAGGACTATTTACCCAATGTTTATGTAAGCACAGGGACCCCAGATGGGAGATGGGCTCATCCTTATTCTTCAGACCCAGGTACAGTTTGGTTGAATCGTCTATCACATAATCTGTGCTACATTGGGACTTTTGAAAATTATGGAAACTACCCAGAATTTATGAAAATTCTGAGAGGGAGGTGAGCAGTTTCTTATCAGCATGCTTATCTTCTGTTCTGCAGTGTGTGATTGACAGTCCCTTGCTCTCCATCCTAGATCCCTTTATCTCCTACATCTGTCACAGGCCCAGACAGCCACAGCCACGTCTGAGCTGGGCATAATCAGTACTCACAGCAGCAGAAATCCAGTTCCTCTGCCTCAGGGTTCTTTTGCCCTTCCTGCTGCCAGGAGGTCCTTTAGTAGTACCCGGATTGACCTGCAGATTTGATCCCTCCTTTAACAGTGTCCACCTGTGGTGATGTCCTCAGACACCCACATCCCCCACCCCAACAGGGTTGTATTTGGTGCTGCCTTTAGTATTTGTATTGAGGCTCCCTGTTCTAGTTTGCTTTCTGTTTCTGTGATAAAGCATGACCCAAAGCAATTTAGGGGAGGAAAGGATTTATTTTAGCTTATACTGCCAGGCCACAGTTGAGGGACATCAGGGCAGGAACTCAAGTAGAAACTAAAGCAGAAACCATGAAAATGCTGCTTCCTGGCTCACTCACTGGCTCATGCTCAGGTAGATTTCTTCTATAGCCCAGGACCACCTGCCTAGGTTAGCATTGCCCTTCTACATCAACTGATAATCAGGAGAATGTCCCACAGGTGTGCCTACAGGCCAGTCTAATGGAAGAAATTCTGCAATTGAGTTTCCTCCTTTCAAGGAGACTTTAGGTTGAGTCAAGTAGGCAATAAAAACTAACCACTTCAGCAATCCCATCATCCATTTGTTCTGATTACCCATCCCTCTTGTCAGATCCGAACCCCATTCATTCGGCAACATAGAGAACTCTCAGTTTTTATGCCTTGGGCACTAATGGGTCACACACTCATCTCAGGTATACACACTCTGCAAAGGTGTGCTGTCAAATTCTGATCTATATGAAAAAAATAGTTTCACTGTGACATATCTCAGTAGGAACAGACCATGAGAAGTATCACGTGATGAGTAGCAAAGTACAACTTGGTTCGAAACAGAAAATCCGCCACCTGCAGAACATCATGTGTGAAAGAATTCTTGACCCCCTGGTCTGTGAGTATACAACAGCCAGGTCAAAACAATCCCAGCAGCACTCAGAGCACCAGGGTAGAGCACTAGGTAAACACATGGGGAAACACTGTTGTTAACGCAGCCTGGTGGCCTTGACAGGTCTGGAGTTGCATTGCCTCTCATAGTCATTTCTTTAGGGCTGTTAAATGTGAGCTCGTGCCTATTTATTGTTGTTTGGGATGCCTGGGATTGAACTCTGAGCTCTATGCCCCCAGCCCATAAGAAGAAAGGAGTTGAGAAAGACTACTTTACATGGTCGCATCCCCTACTGGATTCATGTGGGGGTAGCCCTGCATCAGAAAGGGAGAGCAGGAGGGAGGGATGAAGGCATGGATGGATGGATGGATGGATGGGTGGATGGATGGATGGATGGATGGAAGAATCCTAAAGTGAAATTATCTCAGCCACATGTTCCAGTTGCTTTTCTGTATGTGTGATCTGTGGCTAATTATAAAGGTCCAACCTTCATGTTTTTCTTTTCCCCGTCTTTTTCTCCTTTAATATTGCATGATCATGTAGGGTTTTCTTCCTCTCACATAGATCTTGACTATATATACTGGACAGAAGAATTTTTGGTTACTTCTCTCTTGCTGCTCCATGCTTGTGTTCCGAGGGCTCCAACCCTAGTCATTATTTCTTCTTATTCTTCTTGGGTAACTTTCTATAGACTATCGGCTATCAGTACCAATTACCAGTTCTATGCTACTAACTCTGAAGTCACTAACTCAGACCCAGTGTTTCTCCCATTTACCACCTGATTTGTTACCTTTGTATATTGAACACAATCTTGTATTTCAGGTTATATTAACAGTGATACAAACTCAGAAGTGAGACTTATTGTGACCAGGTGTCAGTCACCTCCTTTAAACCATCTCATCTATCTTGAATGTCCTAGCCCTTAGTACTTCTCCCACCCACGCCCCTCGCATGCTGCTGTCACAGAGTCCTATACTGATGGTGTTTGTTAGACCCAAGAGCATGCTGCTGTTTATGTTTAAAGACCAAATTCACTGTCGAGTGCATAGGAGATGCATAAGCAATAGAGGAATGAGTGAAGAAGTGGGTGATAGATTGACTGAATGACCAAATGACCAACAGTTGATTAACTGCTTTGAGAAAGTTGTCATTCAGACTGATGCTTTTGATTACTTTTTATTGAAACTAAGGAGTTGTTTTTGCCTGAATACCATATTTTGAAAAGCACCCTTTGTTATTTTTTGTTTTATGTGTATTAGCATTTTGCCTGCATGTATGTAAGTACACCACATGTGTGAAATGCCTGCAGAGGCCCAAAGAAGGCATCAGTCCCTGGAACTGGAGTTGGATGGTTGTTAGTTGCCATGTGGGTACTGGGGACTGAACCTGTGTCCTCTCCAAGAGCAACCAGTGCTCTCTAGCTCCTAGTACTCTGGCTTTCAAGAAATATTTTATATATAAAACTTCTTTCCATTCTATCCCCAGCCACACTTACAAAATATACTCAAAAGGAGAATTATTTATCCTGATATTGGTACTTGGTTGATGAGAGTTGTTTACCTAGGTGGCGCTATCTGTGTGGTTGTATTCTTGGTACTAGGAAATATTTTCCTCAAGTATCAGGAGTAATCAATGTTAACAACTTACCTAGTGTCTTAGTTTGTTCTTCATTGCTATGACAAAATGCTCTGACCACGACCAACCTGGGGAGGAAAGAGTTTATTTAGCTTACAACTCCCAGGTCACAGTTCATCAGGGAGCCCAAGGTAGGAACTCAGGGCAGGAACCTGGAAGCAGGAACTGGATGGAGCACAAGCCATGGAGGAACGCTGCTTACTGGCTTACTCCCCCTGGCCCCTGCTCAGCCTGCTTTCTTATGCAACACAGGCCCACCTGCCCAGGGGTGGCACCACCCACAGTGGGCTGGGCCCTCCCACATCACTCATCAAGAAGATACCCCTCAGACATGGCCACAGGCCAGTCCAATAGAGGCAATTCCCCAATTGAGGCTCCGTCAACCCAGGTGTGTCAAGTTGACACTAAAGCTATCCAGCACACCTAGAGTTAAACTTAGACTTCATTAACCAGGATACTTCAATTTGGGAATCTTAACATCTCGTTTCTTGGTGTATGTGTGTGCATGCAGAGGCCAGAGGTTAACTTATGTGTTGTTTCTCAGGACACCATCCACCGTGATTTTTGTTTGTTTTGTTTTTTTGAGACAGCATCTTTCACTAGCCTGGAACTTATCAAATCAGTTAGGGCAACAAGACAGCTGCAGGGATACATTCCTACTTCTGCCTCCTGAGTGCTGGGTTTGTAGGCAGGGGCCACGGTGCCTGACTAGAGCATTAGTGCTGTAGAGCTGCAGTTACTTTTTGAGCTTGACTATGAGCAAGAGTTGCCTGAGCAGGAACTGAAGTATATCCTGGTGCTGGGCTGAGTGGAAATCATTGATTTGAACCTTGGGGGTGAGCGAACTATCCATTGAGGATCAGTTTATAACCTTGTTTTTTGTTTTTTTTTTTTAACTCCTTAACAGGGAGAATCCCGTATTCTCAGAGTAAAAGTTGTTTCTGGAATTGATCTTGCCAAAAAGGACATCTTTGGGGCCAGGTATGTTTGCTTTGGTTTTCTTTGGGCTTCTGGAGAACTTAATAACCTTCCTGTGTGGGGGGGGAGTGTGTGTTCTGGGGCTTGCACATAGGGCTTTGTGCAAGCACATAACTGACATGTCCTCAGCCCTCTTTTTACTTTTTATTTTGAGACAGGGGCTCTCTAAATTGCCTGGACAGGTCTTGAAATTGTGATCTTCCTGCCATAGCCTCCTTACTGCTAAGATTATAGGCCTGACTCAGAAGGCCTGGTTAGTCCTTTCAAACTTAGGTGTGGATCTGGACAACCTGAGGCACTTTTGCAGAGCCGCTGCAGAGGTTGGTTGGTGCCTGATGACCATGACACAGCTGGCCATGGGTGTTATTTGCATGGGTATCTAACTGCATCACCACGGTAGTTAATCAGCTCCCCTTCATGTGGGATCACTGCATGAATAAATTTGATTCTGGTGTGGTTTTCTGTTCCCCTAGTTTGGGAATATGGCTGTGTTTAATACAGCAGGCCCTACATATCTGCTGGTTCCAGATCTATGAATTCAGTCAATCTTGAGTCAGAGAAACTTGGGCAAAAAAGTGATGTTGGTATTGAACATGTACATAGTTTGTTTTGTTTTCCTTCTTTTCTTTATTTCCCAGACAATATGGTACAACAATGGCTTATACAATATTTGGGTTAGGTTAGGTATCATAGGAAATACTGAAGTGATTTATGGTTATATGCAAGAACCACACCATATCATTCTATTTAAGAGACATGAGCATCTGAGCTTTGGGCATCTGTGGGAGGTCTGGACCAGTTCTCCACAGATACTGAGGGGTGGCCTTCTGGGTTTTGTTTTGTGCTTTGAATTTTGAATTCCTAACGGGGGCAGGGGGGCATAAAAGTGTACTTTGTCCCTAGAACTGGGTTTCCTTGATGTGTGTGGTCTGAATGCAGGGATGTGGTGACACCAATGATGCTGGTGATTGCTGTCACATTTCAAAGCACTTGCCAGGCAGCAGCTGAGCTTTTTGGGTGCTTGACTTGATATTATTCCTAGACCTTTAAACCACTGTTTGGCTCCATTGGCACTCTCTGGAGTGTGACATTGCATTATTGGACCAGGGTCAGGGTGAGGATAGAACAACTTAGGGGAAGGACTTGTTCCAGGCTTTGAAGAACAGAGCTCTTGAGTTTTTGACCAAGGAGAGAGCTAGGGATGTCCAAATCTTAATGACTGATAGTTCATGCAAATCCAGGAAGGTCCAACCACTCTCTGAGGTCACACAAGTCAGCAGTGTTGGAAGAGTGTTGGAAGACTAGACAGCCTACTGTCCCATTCCCAGGGCTGACGTGACTGCTGAGGATTCATCACATCTGGTTCCTGACTGCTTCCTGTTGATCTCCTGTGCTGTGGTCCTAGGACCCCTCTTATGGTAGTACTTCTGCCTGACTCAGGAGATCCTGAAACAAGGTCTCTTTCCATGTAACTAGCTGTCTTCTCCACATACCCCAGCGAATCCCTGAGCTGCCAGTGGGTGTCACATTCCTGTCGTCTGACCTCCCACACATTAAGTATCACTGAATTCTGCCTATTAAAGATAGTGTAAGTTTCTAGAATGACACCTAGAGAAAATACCAAAAAACAAAACCTGAAACAAATACTGGTGAACTCTTTTAAGAAGTTCCTATACTTGTGTGTGTCTCAAACAACTAATGAAAAGCTAGCTTTCTGAGTGTGTCAGCTGCCAGTGGGTGTCACATTCCTGTCGTCTGACCTCCCACACATTAAGTGTCACTGAATTCTGCCTATTAAAGATAGTGTAAGTTTCTAGGATGACACCTAGAGAAAATACCAAAAAACCAAACCTGAAACAAATACTGGTGAACTCTTTTAAGAAGTTCCTATTCTTGTGTGTGTCTCAAACAACTAATGAAAAGCTAGCTTTCTTAGTGTGTCCCAGAGACCATGAGTGTCTGAGTGTCTAAATGTCTTCTCCAGGTACTGATAGCAGTCCATCCCTACCCACCTGAAATGACCCCATTTCCTGGAATTCTGAAATTCCATTCTTGTCAAAACCCAACCTCATATCCTGCTTTTTCCACAAACTTCAAAAATTCAGCTCACATGTCTTTCCTTAAAAATTATTATTATTATTATTAATGTGTGTGTGTGTGTGTACATGTCATGGTGTTCATGTGGTAGCCGGAGGACAACTTTGTGGTGTTGGTTCTCTCTACCTTTTACATGGGTTCCGGGGATCAAACTGAGGCCATTAGGCTTATCTGCCAGGAGTTTTACTCTGAGCCATTCATTTCACCGGCCCATCTTTCCTTTCTTAATCCCTCTTAGCTGCCATAACAGACAAAATATCCTTTTGGCATTTGCTGCTGTATTATTTGGAGGTTCTCTAGTACTTCTTCACTTGTTTCTATCACTAAATTAGAAATTACAGGACAGAGGCCTCTTTCATCTTGTGTCTTTCTCCGTGACTTAACAGATAGAGCACCAAGACCCCAAACAACAACTACAGCAACAACAACAAAATAATACAGCATCTAGTAGGTTGTGTTCTTAAGCCAAAACACCTGTTGTTTTTATTCTTTACCAGTAAATCTCTAGATTAGAAAGAAGCTGGATTTGGAAAATGGCTAACGTCTCTTAAAGTTGATTGAGTTTTTGTTTTATTTTAGCCAAACTTCTTCCTAAAAAATGAAATTGATTGTGATTCTGTTTCTCAGCCTGTTAAAACCTGCTGTTAAAACTGTAATGAAATCAGGCTCAGAGTCTTAGAACCAAGTAAATTTCAGCCCTAAATTTTTACTACTTGTATGAAAATAGGAACATTTCTTTAGGGACAAGGGTACAAAGGAAAATGTGAATTAGAAGGACAAAAAAAAAAAAAGAAAGAAAGAAAGAAAGTGTAGCCTAATGGAGCAGTTCTGAGAAATGAATGCTTCTTCATTTCCTTAGGGCAATAAATAGGAATATGCCCACCCCCCAGGTACCAGCTGGCTCTTGCTACTACAGTTCTTTAAGGACCCGTTTGCCAAATCTGAAGGATATGCCAGGTTGGCATCTCACTGTCGGCCCTTACGCCTGCTGTCAGCAGCAGTGGGCCCTGGACTGCAGAATCAGTGCCACACTGGCACCTGCAGCAGCCACAGGAATTTTTTTCAGAGATCTTTACTCAGAAGAAGCTGGGATTCTGGATTGTAGTGCAGAAAAGAATTCAGATGGAGTAGGTGTTTAATTACTTTTTTTCTTAACTTATTTATTTACTGTTTGTGCATGTACCACTTGTGCCATGTCTGCCATAGCAGGCTTGTGGCAGTCAAAGGACAATTTGGTCAGAGTTTGTTCTCTCCTCCATCGTGTGGGTCTCAGGGATTGAACTCAGATCATCAGCTTTGGTGGCAGCCGCCTTTACCCTCTGAGCCATCTCACCAGCCCTGGAATTGGAGTTTATTAAGAAGATAGTTTAACAAACATTTCAACAGGGGGGTATATGTAGTACATGCCCAGCATGAGACTGGGGTCCTTGAAGTTACATTATTCAAAGAGTTTCTAAAGAATTTCTCCCCTCCTCTCCCTCCTCCTGTTTCTGCTTCTTGGTAAATGAGATCATAGAGTGGTTCCTGAGGTGCCTTAGATAGGATTACAACCTGATAAGGTAAAACCATGGGTCACAAGTGATGCACATGGGGGTAAAGGTATGTCTCTTACTGTAAATGGGGTTTCTTTGTGAGAGCTCCAACAAATTGCTGAGAAAGGAGAAAAGCCATTCTTGGTCATCTATGCTAAGGCCTTAAGCATGGCTTACTGCTATTTTCCCATCCTTCTTTGAAGTATCAATATAAAAGGAACATTGTCTCTATGTAGGGAACCACCACAGAAAATGCTGTTGTTAATTGTGCTGAAATTCTTGACTGGCTAGAGTCTTCATCTTCCTCTTACTTCCAAAGTCCCTTCAATTTTCCCTCATTTGTTTGTTTGGTTGCATTTGTTGTTGTTTGGTTGTTTTTTATATCTTGTCTCATTGCTTTTTATTTTCCTGACAACCTACATTCTCTCTCCGTGTGACCTTAGGCACATCCTTCCAAACCACCAGTGTCATAGCATGTTTGTATGATGTCATTAGCCCATAGTAACTAGTCAGCAAGCTCTGAGATGTTATAAGGTGGTGATCACAAGCCTAAGTATGGGAGGCTTTTTGTCCTGTTCCCTGCCATCCATTGTGTTCTTCAGAGCCTTGGGCAAGCAAGTATCCAACCACCTTCCCAGGCTGTCCCGAGTATTCCTTTCCCTGTGCCTCACTGAATACCTTTGTGTCTCTCGTAGAAAGAAGGCTGTGTAGGAGTTGGAATCCTTTCTGTGCAACAGGAATGAGTTCATGAGGTAGAAATCTCGAAGGCATAGATGTTTTCTAAGACAGAGATCTGTGTCCTCGAGGCTCTAACATCTTTTTCTCCAAGGGAGTAGCCTGGGCCCCTTGGCCTGAGGTAGGAAGGGGTAACTCTCTCTCTCTCTCTCTCTCTCTCTCTCTCTCTCTCTGTGTGTGTGTGTGTGTGTGTGTGTGTGTGTGTGTGTGTGTTGGGGGTGCAGAATGTGATGCTTGGCCTGCGTGGTGACCTGGGGTATGTGGAGGAATGTTGTAACTCCTTTCTCTTTGCCTTTCTGAAGTGGTGATGAAGGCTGTGTGAAGCACTGTGTAAGGCCTGCAGTTGGTGAAGCCCCCATGGTTTGGACTCCCTCAGCTCGAGTTGTTCAGTGCTCCCTTGAAAGGCCCGTTCTGAAGTGCCCTTCTCCTTTTCTGCTCTCTTGGCCACAATTCAACACTGAATGCAAGATCATTTTCCATCTTCCCTCCAGCCAAGGCTAAGTCTATTAAAAGACTCTTTGTTCAAAGCACATTGGCTGTTTGAGCTGTGGCCCCACCTGAGCATTAGAGCAAATGGCCCACATGGAGAGTGGCAACCTTAGAGGTGGGGGTTTCCCTGCCAGCCATAGGAGGTTGTAAAAGGACAGTCACATAATCCTTCATCTAAACTGGGACACTTCTGCCTGGAATCAGCACTACATGGAATGGGATGTCAGGACATAGGATGTAAATTGAGACTTTGGTCACCTAAGGTCACAGGCATCTAGCCTTTAGTTTCTGCACAATGAAAAAGAAATGCTATGTGATTTTCTTTTCTTTTCAAAATGCATTGTGTTTGTTTGAGACAGGGTCTTGCTATCTTCAATTGACCCCAGGCTAGCCTTAAAGTCCTAATTGTCCTGCTTCTGTGTCCCACATATCTACTACCATACCCTGGCTCCAAAACAGTTTTGAAAACAGACCTGGACAAAAGATGATGTAAGCCTTTAGAAAATCAGAGGGACATGTAAGATGCCAGTAAAGGCGAAGCTCTGTTCTAAGCAGGCACCTGCAAGCCTGGCTTTTTCTCAGCCTTTGTTCCAGCTGTCTGCCCCAGGGTTGCAACCCCATCTTGGCCTCACTGGTGTCTTTATGAGAATGCACACATGCGTGGCATTCCTTAGTGAAGTTCTCTCTGGTTTTTGAGACAGAATCTCTCACTGGCCTGGAGCTCACTGAGTGGAACAGTCTGGTTCACCAGTGAGCCTCAGGGAACCTGTATCTACCCCCCCCCCAGCACTGGGATTACAAACGTGTGTCACCATGCCCAGTTTCTTTTACCTGAGTTCTGGGGATTGAACTCAGGTCTTCAAATGTGCATGGCAAGCATTTTACTGTCTGAGCTTTTCCCCAACCCCTTTGGCTGGCACCTTTGATGACTTGGCTTCCAGCACTCAGCTAGCTGGTCTTTTCATCTGTCCCAAATCTCCAGCAGGTCCCTTCCTGTCTTCCCTGTGCCTAAATTTTGAGCAACTCAAGACACAGTGCAAACGGTGGACTTGATTTGATTTATACTTAGAGTTTTCTTTCTGCTGAACTTCTGAGGGCTAGATTCCAGAAGTTTCTGTTTGGATACCTGAGTCCAAGCTATGCTGGGAATGGAGGGTCAAGGTCCTGTAGCAACCTCCTAGCATTAAGGATCAGCAAAGAGCCAAAACACAAGTGACAGATGAAGGAGCACACAGATGTTGTGGGTCTCTACTTAGCCATCATCCCACAAAAATGGAGGTGATAGACCAGGCATCAAACAGGAACCAAGGCAGAAGCAGCATTAGGAACCTGATCATCACTAGGCCGCTCACCTTACCCAGGAGTCTTTGTGGACATTTTCTGGTGGGGCAGGGACAGGTCCTGCTGCTTCACCACAGTGAATTGTGCTGAAGCAGTATGTGGGCATGAGGTAGGAGAGTAGTGAGTCATAGAATCTCATGCTTATTACACATACAGCACATGAGGACATTAGCCCCACACAGGCAACAGGCTAGTGGTCACACAAGTCTGCTAGTGTTTTCGTGCTAGTAATCAGAGGTCTTTACTTGGGAGCTTCGGGGGGAGGGGTTGTCTACACCTCTGGTACCCTGAGCCCAAGAACAACAGTTACAGCTAGACTTGGACCTCAGTTTGAGCTTTGGCCTATAGCCAGCAGAGTCGAGGACTCTGGGTGCTGTGGGCATGAGCACCTTACACAGCATGTGGTGGTGATGTTGACCAGTTGTTCCATCTTGTAGATGACTTATTGGGCTTACGAGGGTCTTGGCTTAGTATGAGCATTTGTGAGCTGGGCGACATTGGCCTGCAACTTCTTCAAACTCTTGTTGGGATTAGCTAAAGGTACAGTCTGTGAAGAATTTGAGGTCTACCTTGGAGATTAATATCCATGATGGGAGTTTGCTTATGTGTGGTATGCCTCTTGGCATTGGCTATACACACACTTGAGCCATAGCTGTCTGGGACTGGAAGAAGAGCCCTGGCATTGTTTGAATCATTCATACAGGAGTCCACTTGATTCCCTTAGCAGTTCTATGCAGTAGGCACTGTGGGTTTTCCCACTTCAAAGATGAGGAAATGGAGGCAAGCAAGATTCAGTAAGTCATGATGTTCAGAGTCACCACCAAGTTGTGAGCTGTGAGTTGGGCCAGTACCTTGAGCCCTCAACAAAAATTATTTACAAAGTCATTGGGCCCAAGAATAACTGCCTCCATTTGGTAGGTGAGGAGGCTTGAGATTGTTATCAGCCCAAAGGCTAGCAGAGGACTGGTTAAGTCCAGATTCATGTGACTTCTGATCATGCTCTTTCTGGTGATGGACTGGCGGACTGGTGCTGCTCTTGGAGAGGAGTGTGTGTGTTCACATACTGGATGGGTCATTAAGAATTCTTTCACAACTGAGTTGTTTGATTTGGTACTTTGTTATCAGGTTTTAACAATTGTCTGTTGTAATTGATGGTGACTGACAGATGCTTTTTGAGTTGGGAATAAATATCTTCAACTGTTAGGTTTAGAATAGATGTGCTTTGCTAGTAAGATCTGTGAGTTTTCCTTTTAAGTTTAAGATACCCTTGCAGGTTTTGAACTGTGTTCTTTTTCGGGTAAATTTGTATCTCTAGACATTTCACCTTTTGTCGTAGGTATAAGCAGGAAATGAAGAAGGTCACTTTAATGAAAGTTTTACAGTTTTACCAACTGTTTTCCCTGGGAATCTTCTTCATTTGAATTTTCAGAAAATGAATTTGAGACTCAACAACTGCTCCTTAAAAATGATCACTAGAGCAAACCAGCTCTAGAATTTCATGATTTTTTTTTTTTTTTTTTTTTTTTTTTTCTAACAGAAGACTGGAAGACATCATTTCACAGGTCATTGTGTATGGTGAGACCCTAGAATGAAGTTGGACATGACGGAGTTACTACATTTGTTCTTTTGGCAGCTGCTAGTTTGAAAACAAAACAAGTGGGCTGAAGGGCTTTGGAAGTATAACATATAGAACAACAACAACAAAAATCTTTGTTCCTAGTGATTAAGAATCATGCAGCTTTAATGCCATGTAATAATGGCCTGTAGCCCTGTGCCCCTGCTTTGGTCTCCTTTATCGAGATCTAAGTTAATATTTTCCTGTGTTTGCTTCATCAGTTTCCCCCCAAGAGTATTTAAAAGTGAATTACAGCCATTATGATGTTTAGCTCCTAAATATTGTAGCCCACATCTCTAAAAATCAAGAAGTAATATCTATATAACCACAGAACTATCTTCACAAAATTAAAAGTAATTGCCTAATGGACACTATTATCTTGTCCATTATCTGAACAGCCCAACTGTCTCTAAAATGCCTCTTATAGCTTGGCTGTTAAAATTCGACTGAGAAGTGTGTTGTTCTAGTTTGCTTTCTGTTGATGTGATGAACACCATGACCAAAAGCAACATGCAGGAGGAAAGGGTTTATTTGACTTATATAACTTGACTTATATAAGTTTATTTGACTCAATCACAATCCATCACTGAGGGAAGTCAGAGCAGGACTGCAAGCAGGAACCCAGACACAGGAACTGAAGCATAGACCATGGAGAAACTGGCTTACTGGCCTGCTCCATGCGTCTGCTCAGCTAACTGTACAATTCAGAACCACCTACCAGGGGTGGCGTCACCCACAGTGGGTTAGGATCTTCTCCATCAATTACCACTCAAGAAAATTCCCTTATAGACATGGCCACGGGCCATTCTGATGGATGAAATTCCTCAGTTGAAGTTCCCTCTTCCCAGGTGTGTTGACAATCAAGGTTAGCCATCACTCAGCCATTGAATCTAATTAGCAGTTTATTGGACTCTAAGCTAGACTGGTTTCTCTCCTTTCCCTGCTTTGACTTGTAGATAGGCTGTTTATATAGCACATCTAATGGGTTCTTGGTTGTATCCTCAATGAATTAACGTTCTTTCTCCCCTGTTTCGTGCATATTAGAAGTTGGATTTAAAGGCTTAACAAATTCAGTTTAAACACTGGGGACAGGGTTGGTGATATGTCATATCTGATTATGATGTTACCAGTGTGCTAAGGCTGATTCTTGGGTTTCTGTGGGGGCACTTTGATCCTCTAATGTCAAATATGTTTCCTCTCAAATGGCCAGCAACTAATTGGTGAGTTGATGTGTTGGCATTATATAATATGTATGTAGACTGAAAAATAGTAATTTTTTTTTGTCCCAAGGGATTAGATATTCATTTTTTCTTTACCTTTAAAAAAATGTCACATAAAATAAATTCTTTCTTTGACTCAGGTTGCAAGTACCTTGAAGTCCTCTTGCCCAACTGCAAACACTTCTAGGATGGCATTCAGGCACGAGTGTGGGGGCTCTTGGTCCCTATGGATGAGACTGAATCTGCAGGTGTGCTTATGTGTACTGTGGAGCACTAGCACACACACACACACACACACACACACACACACAGAGAG
>NW_008357638.1:887429-894929 GCF_000622305.1 Nannospalax galili | reverse complement strand
CTGAGTTTGCATGGGACTTATGTGTGCTCACACACCTATGACATAGAATCGTATGAGCAGGTTCCCAGGAGCTTGTAGGACTCTGTTTCCATATAGTCATGCCCATCCTCCCCGGCTCTTAAAATCTCTCCACTCTCTCTTTTGCAATGGTCCCTGAGTCTTGGTCGGATGAAATTTAATAAAGGGATCCTGTTGAAGGACTATTATTTAGCAGACTCTTGATCTCTACACTTTGCCCATTTGTGACCGTTTGTGTTCCTGGTCCTCTGCTGCATGAGGAGCTTCATTAATGAGAATTGAAAGATTCCTTAGTGTCCTCTTCTTTACCCCTGTTCTTAGGTGTAGAGGATGCATTGTAGATGTTTCACTTATGCCTGGGAACTCATAGACAGTGTTTTTGTGTGACCAGTTGTAAGTACATGGTAATAGTCTCCAAATGGTGCACAATAAGCTTCTTTGATGGGTGGTGACTGGGATACTTTTCTGTAAATTTAAGGATTCATATTTTGCACATATTAAGAAATTACATCAGTCTAGGAATGTGACAGTCTTGGGGCTTTCTCTAAGATCTATGACCACTTCGGCCATGTGTATTAGGTTATGTTACAGTACCACACTTGAGTTTCCTCCCTTTGAGTGGGCTTTTAGTCAAATTAGGTAGCTGTTGATTGCCCCCAAGACGAAAGTGCCACTACTGCACCAGTGGAGTATGCTGTGCTGGCCATTGATGTGGTTATTTGGTCTTGAAGCTGGTACTGGATCATCCACTGATGTTTTCCCTTGGCACTTTCATAATGTTCTCCAAAGCTATGAGAGTTCGCCTTCAGGAGAAGTGGCTTTCCAGGTCAGTTGCAGCTCTTCTTCTCCAAATCCTGTGTCCAACATATGTTCTGTCTTTGGCAGTAGGGTCTTACTTTCAAGTTTTGCCTCCCAGTCTTTTTATTAATTAATATAATATCCTTTTAAAGTATGTCACTCAAAGCTTGCTTACCACCCAACCCACCTAGTTCCCAGAGGGAAACAGACTATGGTAAGTGGGTGAATGCCCAGGGCAGCCTGTCTCCAGGCTATTAGACCTAGGCTTTCTTTATTCTAATCAGCGCCATCAGTGTGGATCTTTCTAGAGATCTGAGTTATGGAGAAATGGTATGTGCTCTTAGAGATCAGGGCCTACTTCTCTGATCAATTTTAAAAGATTTCCATGGGGGGCAGAGGACCCAGGTTCAATTTCCAGCACCCACATGACAGCTAACAACCATCCATAATACCAGTTCCAGAGGATCCAACACCCTCTTCTGGCCTCTGCAGGCACTCCATGACATGGGTGCACTTACATACATGCAGGCTTAACATTTATACATATAAAATTTTAAAAAATAATAAAGATATTTTTAAAAGATTTACATGTAAATTGCAGGTATGTGTGGGGGTGCCTTAGTTACTTTTCTGTTGCTGTGATAAAACACCATGACCAAGGGAACTTATGAAAGAAAGAGTTTATTTGAGCTTATGGTTCCAGGGGAATTGGAGTCCATCATGGCGACATCGGGCATGGTGACAGGAAGTGGCGGGAAAGAACCTGGAGCACTCACATCTTCAAGCCGGCACAGAAAGCAAAGCGTAACTGGAGATCTGTCAAGGCTTAGAAACTCTCATAGCCCACCCCCAGTGATGCACTTCCTCCAGCCTGGCCACACCTTCTAAGACCTCCCAAAACTGCAGCACCAACTGGGGATAAAATGCTCAAATGCTTGGAGCCAGTGGGTCACATTCTTATTCAAACCACCACAGGGAGTATCTTCCCTGATGTTTATTAGGGAAAATCTCTTTCTTGGAATTTTGTCCCCGGTTTTCCTGCCTTCTTGCTTCATGAATATGTTGAGATTACAAGTGAGCAAAATCCACTCTTCCCTCCTTATGCCTGGTTTGTACTGATACTGCGGTCAGCAGAATCTGATGTGTTTTCAGGAAGATGAGGGAGCTTGACACATAGTAGGTACTTGATAAATTTTGCTAACCTGGTTGGAATGAAGCCTGAGAAAATTTCTAAAAAGTGAAAAAGCTGCTGAGGATCTGGGGGTAGGTTCACGTTGATCATAACAGGCAGCAAGCCAAAGGGCTGGAGTGTGAAGACAGTCTTGGGGTGGTAAAGGTGAATGCCCTGCTTGGCACTGTCTTGAGCACTAGGTGCCCTGTCTCTTCTCCCCAGCCACCTGCACCTCATTTTCCTCCTCGCTTCATTCTTCAGTGCCTGGCCTTTGAGCACACATGTAAGTAGAAGCTCAAGCATAAAGAATGGGAGAGTTGCTAAATTGAGGCTCAAATTCAAAGCAAGAGCATTTCTCTATGTTTAGGACAAGGAGAGACATACTTATTTTGCCGAAATTGAACTATACCCAAGCCTTCAGAAACACAGACACAGGCTAAGGAGTACAGCAAGAGCCATTCTGTGATAGGATGGCAGAGGGGAGCCCCTACATGCTTAACAGCCAAGGAGCCAGGGACCCAAGGAGCCAGGAAGGGTACACTCTCTGCCTGTTATTGGTCTCCACAGCCTAAGCTGCGCTCTACTGCCCCAGTGCAGCCCAAGAGGCCTTGGGAGTGACAGTCCCATGCCTTTAATCCCAGCATTTGGGAGGCAGAGGCAGGTGGATCTCTGTGAGATGGAGGCCAGCCTGGTCTGCATAGCAAGTTCCAGACCAGCTGGGGCTACAAGGAGACCCTGTTTCAACAAAACAATACAAAACAAAACAACAGAACAATCAAAATATTTTATTTCTTTCTTTCCCTTTATATGTGTGCATGTATGCATGTGTGTATATGTGTTTGTGTGTGTGGGGTACACATATATGGATGGGCATGTATGCACATGTGTGTGCATGTATGTGGAGAACTGAAGTTAGTGTCAGGTATCTTCCTTGATTACTCTCCACTTTATGTATTGATGCAAGGTTTCTGGCTTAACCCAGAGCTTACTGATTCCAGTTTTCCCTTTCTGGGGTCGGGGGGTGTAGAGGGTTGGGAAATTTGATGTTTCTGCCTCTGTGCTGGGATTATAGGCACTGTCCACACATGCTTGGCTTTTATATGGGTTCTGTTGAACTCTGTTCTTCACACTTGTGAGAACACTTTATTCATGAGCCATTTCCCCACTTTTTAAAGTGTTATATTTCTCAGATCTCATAGGTAGGTAGGTAGTAGCTAATCTTAGATGTTGTATGACTCAGTCTTCTAAGAAATATTGTCATATACTTATAAAACTAATGTATTTAATGTTTTCTATTGGGGGGAAGAACATGAAAGAAGAATTTGTAAGATTATAATTTTATAATCAAAAGAGTAGATTCTTAAATGGAAAGTAAAACCTTTCCTGAGGCTGTTGGTAGTTATGGAAACCAGAGGCCATTGCACTTGGTGTGTATGTTTCTTTTTCCTCCAAAGGACCAGACAGATAATTGAAGTTTTGCAGGACTCTGACATAACACAAAAGCAGCCTTCGGCAATATGTAAACTAGGAAAGTACAAAATCTACTGAGATGAGCTGAGGATGGAGAACAGGACTGAAAACATCTAGATTGGTTTGAGCCTAGTTTCACATGACGTAGGACCCCTGAGATGGAAGACCCAAAGGCCCAGGGTGTTCATGCTTAGGTTTGATAAAGCCAGGGAGGTGTGTACAATGTGACTGGACATAAAGGATTTGAGCTACTTGAAACAGACTGACCAGACAGGACCCAGTAAAACCTGTCTGTCCGTACCTTTCTGGCCTCTCAGTTGTAGCAGTTCTTCTTCCTGAATATAGGACATGACCCCTCTGGGATGAGGGTCTTTATTTTCTTTATGGCCAATTGTTATACAGTAAAGTAGGGGAGGCTGTTAGAGAAATGCTGTTAGAGCATTTCTCTGGAGACAGAGATTCCGGTTTCTATGACCTGCCTTGGGGAAGAGGAGTTCTTATTTCTTTCTGTAGCTTGCTTTATAGGAAAATGCAAGGGGAGAGCCAGAGGGTAGAAGTCAGAGGCAGCCTTGCATCTGAGGCCTTTACATTTAGACATTGTGCTCTGAGCCCTAGCAAAATAGATGATGGCTATGTGCCCATGGACTGTGGGCCATAGTTTGCCAACCTCTGAGTGTATAGACCATTGATTTGCTATAGAAGATATATTTAGAACCAGGACTGAGGTGTCAGTAGTCGTTGGTCATGGTTTCAAATTAAACTCTTTCATAGAGCTACTGGCTGGTCAATGATAAAAAACAATTTTGCTAATGTTGACTTTTAGAGCCAGAGGGAGTGGAATTCCTAGATATTACAGCAGCTTTTCTTTTTCTTTTCAAGGGCAGCAAGCTTAAATGTAGTTTACAAAACTGTTGGATATACACTACAAAATTTAAGATGGATAATGGACACAACAACAAAGTATTTTTGTCTTAGTGAAAATAATTATTCTCACTGCTTTGTGCATAAGATGCCTGAATAATAAATGAAGCTGAATTAATGTGCATACAAGCAGATGCAGGTATAGAAGTGTATTGCAATTTAAATATTGCCTGTTTTTCCTCTTTAATATTTTATAGATTTATGACCTTAGTGCTAATGTTTAATAAGGAATCTACAATGTGTAACTCCCCAGTAAATTATTAAAAGGACTGGCATTCCTACTGTATAATATCAACACTAGTGATTAAAGTGTGCCTTGGTTCTTAATTAATGCTCCTCTGGGGTTCAGAGAGGAATGGTGGTAAAGATGCCTCAGGGATGTTTGCATTTCTGTTCCTCCTTGTTCTAGATATATTCTTGTGCTTCCCATGTTGAGGAATCACTGTTTTACATCTCTGCCATTTTTAGATGTTGAAATTAGAAATTCATGATAAGAAAGTAGAGACATTGAAAGGAAAGACTGCCAAGTTCTGGAATGACTGGGCAGGAAATTAAAGTGAGTGAATCTTAACAGTGTGGTTGGTCCTTGTTCTCTTGTCAGAAAACGATAGTATTGGTTGTATCTCATATCAAGACTCCCTCTTTTGCAATAATTTGAGAACAGAGATTTGGTGGAAGTGATTTTAATTTTTTTAATTAAAATTATTAGTAGTATGTAGGTACATGATGTATGCATGTGGAGGTCAGTGGACAACTGTAGAGTTAGTTCTTTCCTTTCACCTTTTCTTGGGTTCCAGGGATTGAACTCAGCCTGCCAAGTATGTGGCAAGTGCATTTACCTATTGAGCCACCTCACTGGCCCAGCTGATCTGATTTTTTAAAGTGTTATATAATGTCCAGACAATAAAACTTGCACATTTGTTTTTCTCAGAATGCTATGCGGGCTCCCTATAGTGTAATTTCAAGTTCTCGTGTTATTAGATGCATAGTCAGGCAGTCTAGTCCTAGAAATGAGATTTGAACCACTGGCTGGGATATATAATTTGGGATTATTTGCCTTTAAACAGTTTCTTGGCCTGGAACATCGACATCTTTGATACTGTTTTTCTCTGGAATGATCCATCCATCCAGGCGTCCATACTGGGGACAACTGTCCTTACTCTATTCTTCCCTCTGGGTTCCACGCCACAGTGTTTGTGGAGAGTACTTCTCCACTGGGGTTCATGTTTGCTCTCTTCTTTCTGTCCTTCCTCTGAGCTTAGTTTGTGTCTGTCCTTGGCAAATCCTTCTGTGATTGCCCTTTACTACTGGTTAACTTTGACACAAAACGTGCTGTGAGGCCCTCCAATGTGCCCTTTATATCTTGCACTTAGTTCTCTAAACAGCCGCCATCCATCCTGTGCATCCTCAGAAACTTCACTGTTTCTCTGTTCGTTGTTGGATGGATAACCATTCACTTGTCTCTCACTGCACAACTGATTTGTTCTCTTTCCTCCTCCTGTGGTCTACCTCCCAGCGCTCCATACCCGACTTTCTGGGCAGACAGGCCTTGGCTTTTGTTCCCTTACCTGTTTCTCTGCTCCTAGCTTTCAGCTCTGTGGGAGTAGGAGTCGTGGCCTCTGTTTTTGCTGTAGTCTGGCATTGACCCAGGGCACCAAGTCCATGACCACAGTTATCTACTGTTTTAGGTGCTTTTCTCATCATGGTGGTAAAATACCTGACAAAGTGCCCAAGAGAAGAAAGGACTATTTTGGCCCACAGTTTCAGAAGCTTTAGCCTAACATGGCAAGGACAGTGTGGTTGACAGCAGCAGGAGTTTGTGACTGGAGCTCCTTATGTCTCTGCATCAGACAGGAACCAGAACAGATATCCCTTCACAGTCCACCCGCCCCCAGTGACCCAATTCTGCTAGGTAGGCCATATGTCTCAGTTTCACATTCCTGAACAGTGCCACCAGCTGGGGACCAGGTAGCCAAACATATGAGCCTGTGAGAGACATTCCAGATCCAAATCACAGCCCCAACCATCTCCTGCATACATCTGGCAAACTAGAATTCCTTGGGATCCTTGGCACTGGCCACCCTTGTCACTGGGCTGTTTGTTTAGTGCCATATACTCTGCAATCAATTATTATAGGCCCATATGTTTTGCTGATGTGATTAATTCTACTCTCTGATTTCATTGATTTTCTTGTTCCTTTTACTATTTTCTAGGTATCTTTAAGACCCTCCTGTTCTTTAAATTATGCGAAATACTAGTCTTACTATAAAATTTCTCTACAAGTGCACATTGAAATATTTTTAGCTCTTCCCCTCCCTTTAGGACCTTAGCAAAGATACCTTTATTTTTTATTTTTTTAATTAAAATTTTAAATTATTTTACGTGTATGCGCATATTGTCTGCATATAAATGCACTGTGTCATGCAATGTCCCAGGAGGACAGAAGAGAGTGTCAGATCCCCCGGAACTGGAGTTATGGACAGTTGTTAGCTGCCATGTGGGTGCTGGGAGTCAAACCTGGGTCTTTTGCAAGAACAGCTAGTGTTCTTAACTGCTGAGCCATCTCTCCAGCCCCTAAGATACCTTTACTTTTAGGAAAAGCCTCACTTTGACCCCCGTGCCTGCCCTTCAAGTTCTTGGAGATGGGAATTGTGAAGCATCTGTGTGCATGAAGGCCACAGAGGCTTTGCCCGCAGGCTATGTCAAGTGTTTTGTGGGGATTACATCTCCCTCTGGTGGTCAGATCATCAGGTGCATTTCCATTCTAGACCATAAAACGGGTCTATAATAATCTCAAGCTCATCATTTGGAGTTCTTTTGTAAAAGGATAATATAATTCAAATTGTTTGGGCAGACCTTTTTTCCCCAACTTTTTACCTAGTTGGTCTTTAAAGTAGATGATACCTGGCATTAAACATGATTTCCTCCTTTTATTTGCCAAATAATTTATCAAATCATTAAAATAAAATGCCACTCACTGAAAAGTAACAGTTAGAGGCTGGAAAAATGTCTTAGTGGTTAAGAGCGCTTGCTGCCCTTGCAGAAGACCTGGGTTTGGTTCCCAGCACCCATGCTGGTCAGCTCATGACTTCCAGTAACTCCCACTCCTGGGGACCCAACAC
>NW_008357638.1:883393-887417 GCF_000622305.1 Nannospalax galili | reverse complement strand
ACACACACACACACACACACACACACACACACACACACAGAATAAAATAAATCTTGAAGAAATAATTAGTGGGTATTGAAGAAATGAAATTCTTTAAATGAACACAGTATTTCAGTGTGGTCCTGCACTTTTAGTTTCAAATTTTGATGGATCAGAACTAAAACAGTTGCTCAAGTTTGCTTGAGAAAGAAAATTTCAGACTGACATTCTCCAAACAGAAAAAAAATTATTATAGTTGCCTCTATCCATGCAAATTATGAGGATCAAATGGATCACCCCCAAATTATTTAGATTTGGCTTTGCAATTAAAAAAAAAGTACTCCCTTTGTGTAGGGCTCTGCCTGAGGTTATAGGAATTTTCAGTACTACAGTGAAGCTGTTTTTAAAAAGACAGAAGAGGTAGAAAAAAAGTATGTATTTTTTTCTATTTTCAGCTCTTCTGTAGCTCACTTTACTTTAATATATGTAGCCCATATCACTTTTCACAGTGACCATCAGAGAACAATAGCAACAGCAACTTTAAGGGTTTTTTTTGTAAATACAAATTGGGTTGGTTTTCTCCGGTGTGACTGAGGGTTTTGTGTGTATGTTTTGATAAAATCCTACTGGAGACAAGGGAAAGAATTCAGTGAGTCTGCTTAAGTAGCTATGTTTCAGCAAAGAATGTAAAGCCAGGTAGGAGTGCCTAGAAAACCCATGGAGGAAAATGGTGCAGATAATTTATTTGCTCATTTTGTACTAATGCACTTCCCATCCTCTGCCATCATTTTAAGTCTGCTAATACTTACAGAAACCACCTCTCAGCCATGCATGTTTCCAGTGGGACAGAAAATAGGGAATGACACGGGGGAAGCATCATTTGGGTGTGATGTTAGAACAGAAATTTTGCAGACATTACAATTTATTCTCATGCTGGAGAGATGACTCAGCAGTTAAAAGCACTGCTCTTGTAGAGGATCTGGGTTCGATTCCCAGCACACACATGGCAGTTAACAACCATCCGTAACTCCAGTTCCAGGGGAATCCAACACCTTCTTCTGACCTCTGTCAGCATTGCATGACATGGGTGCACTTACACACATGCAGGCAATACACTCATACACATAAAATAATAAAATATTTTTTAAAAACATAAAATTTATTCTCAGAGCTGGTAGAACAACCCTTAAAGTCCTTTCCACTGATCTAGGAACTGATACATTTTTAATAGTCACTCTTCTGTTTTTAATCAGAAGCTAGTTTATTCTTGTGAGATAATGTTTTCACATGACAGGCCCCGAAGATGCCAATATAACTGTGTAAATACAAGCTCCGAGTGTTCATTTTCTTTCCCCAGAGAAACTCAAGCCTCCAGAGTGAACACATACATAAACAATGAAAATCCTGAAAGTGTCTCAGCTGAGCCGAAAAATGCTGTTTCAGTGGAATGGTGCTTCCTGGCACCTGATGCTAGGGTCTGAGAAATGTGCAGGGGCTGTAGAGAGAAGGTCAGGGGATGGAGGGTGTGATGAGTCCTTATTGGAGGTGGTCCACTCTCCAGTCTGTCTCCTTTACTCTCCTCTTGCTTGATATATCCTCCCGGGCATTTGTGGTCTTTCTAAGGCTTTATCATCAGAGCCAGTTACTTAGAATGTGGTGAGTGGGTGATTGATAATGTTGCTGACCTTGGCTTAGTTATAAATACTACACACACAGCTTGAACTTGGGCAAACATAATAAAAATGTATCTATTAAAGACACCATTGAGGGAACCTATAAAAGAAAGAGTTATTTCTTCTAGGAAAGAGACCCAGCAGTGCCAACAGACTGCAAGGTCCTAAGCCATTTTTTTCACGATGACACCAAGAACAGCAGATGTGGGACTGGTGGGTTTTAAAAAATGTTAATCTTACATGCTTATGTAATATTGAAAGTGATATATGTTGGGAAGGTCTCAGGAGACATGCATGAGACAGGAAATAAATGACTTTCTCAGCCTTCTTCCTCAATCACACAGAGACTCTTTGAGCATTGCTGTGGTTTGGATGTGTGCCCTCCAAAATTCAAGTGTTGCCAGTGTGATAGGATTAAGAGACCAGGTGTTTAAAGGTGATTAGGTCAAGAGAACTTCCTTTTAAAAAGAATGTGATAGGATTAAGGGACCAGGGTATTTAAAGGTGATTAAGCCAGGAGAGCTTCCTTATAAAAAGCTCCAGAAAAGAAGTTTCCTCTCTCACCGTTCAGCCTTCCACCCTGTAAAATCAGAGTACTCCCCTGAGGGTGCGACCCTTTGCCAACACTGGATGTTGTTGCCCTGATATTGGTCTTGTAGTCTCCAAAACTGAGGGAAATACAAATTAACCAGCCTCAGGTGCTATTTTAAGGGAGCACAAAATAGACCAAGACCTTTCAGATCTTTCCTCTGTGTTTGCAGAGGGAGGATCATACTATTTGGTCTTACTTAACTTGTTTTTGTTTGGTTGGTTTGGTTTAATTCTGGGTCTTAACTCAGTAACTCAGTCTGGTACAGAACTAACTATACTAGAGCTAAGGTTGGCCTTAAACTGACAGCAATCCAGACTCCAGCCTCAACCTCCCATTTGCAGGGATTACAGGCATGGGCCACCATGCCCTTATCTTACTTGTTTTCACTCTGCAACTCACTGCCAGCTGTTTGCAGGTCACAGAACATGTCTGTCTGTCTCCCTTTTCCATGGTTGCATAGTGTTTGTGAATATTCACAGCCACCATGTTGAAGGAAAGTTGTCACCCTGAAACTTTGGGCAGCCAGTGTTTGGTACTAGAGTGTCCACTTGGTCAGAGGAAGTGACTGCATGGCCCTCACTGTTGGTATCAATGAACCCTTGCTGTTTGTGCTTTGATTTGAGAATTTCATACATGCATATAAGGTGTTTTGATCAAATCCACACCCACTCCCTCCCCTCCAACTCCTCCTTTATCTCCCCATCACTTTATTCTGACAACTTTGTGTACTCCTCTCTCTCTCTCTCTCTCTCTCTCTCTCTCTCTCTCTCTCTCTCTCTCTCGGCTTTTTGCTATTCTAACATTCCCCCCTCTGAAGAGGTAACCCTAAAATCCTTCAGGGGTTAGGTAAGAGCTCCCAAATACTTTTGACATTTTTGGCCTTTAGAACAGAGTATGTTGCTAAGAGGCCCAAGGACATTTTGACTTTTAGCCAGGAAACTGGATACTTTTCTTTGGTCTTTTTTACCCTAACTGCCTAGCCAATTCCTACCTCCTATTCTTAACCACACCATCCTCTGAAGAGTTTACCCAAATTGCTGATAGGGAATTGGGACTCAGACTGCTCTGGCTTCTTCCATGCTGAACAGGGATGCAGGGTGAGGCAATTGGGGTACCTTTTCAGTGGATCTATCTATAAGACTCCCAGATTGCATAACTCTTATCTGTAGGCAGAAAAGAAAGTCCTTGACTGGTGAATAGGAGATGTGAAGGAGAAGTAAAGGCAAGAGTGATTAGCATTACAAGTTCTAGACAGGTAACCAGAAAAAAGTCAGAAGAGGGCAAAATTCAAATGTTCATATCAGAGTCCATTGGGGTTTCCTGATGAGAGCTTCCAAAAACACTGGTCCATTGGGTTCCTCCTCATTTTTCTTTTGTCTGCCAAGACTGTACTCAAGAGTGATGGACTCAGAATTTGTTTTCAGGCACTTTGATAGCTGTTGGAGTGGCTAGAACCAGTGTCAGTTCTTTCCCAAAGGCTTCTAGATAGGGGGAGAAAATAAATTTATCCATCATTTTAGAACAATAATGGGTTGTCTCCCTTAGCTACAGGTGGGCACTACAGTATTGCAGACCAAGATTTGAAGTCTTACCTCTGAGCAGCACTTTCTGCTTAGAAACAAAATCATCAATGAGAAATAATTGTCTAAATAACAGTTTATATGGACTTAAGCCTAATGTCTAGGAAGTGTAATCCCTTGAACTCTTAAATAAATATACTGATAACTTTACTTTTTGGTTATACTTTCCTTTTGGATGTTTAAGACAATGCAATTGGCCC
>NW_008357638.1:860783-883026 GCF_000622305.1 Nannospalax galili | reverse complement strand
TCTGGTACTTTTAATTACCATGTGCTATGTAGATAAAGCTTGGGTAAAAACCAAATGTTCTCAGATGAACCTTGACTAGACATATATTTTGTTCCTTAAACTAGTTGACTAAACTATAACCTTAGAAATTTTAAGATTATGTGTATATTATTTTTGTCTCATCCGTTATATAGCATAGCAAACCTACATAGGCCTTCATCTCTTGCTTAGGCTTTCTCATTTTTTTCTGTCTGTTTTGGAAAGTGTCTCCATTCCTATATCCTTTTAACATCTTTTACATTCTCATTTTCTTTTTTAATAATTATGAGATATAATAACATTAAGAAATTTTCTATCTGTTGTGAAAATTCTTTTCCTGGCCATACTAAGCAACGCTTATCCCCCTTTAAGGTTTTTAGAAAGATATTTTTTGAACCCTTATCATGTTCTGTACACTGGACAGAAAGGGACATTAGTCAAGGTCCCTGCCTGCTCAGAGCACTTCATTCACCACTGAAGTCTTGGCTAACAGAGGGAAGCACTGTGAAAGATCTTCCCCACCCTTTCCCCAGATCCTTTCATACTGGCAACGTAGGTTGCCACAAGGAACCCATCTTCCTGTAGAAAAGATACTCTGGGTCCAGGTTGTTTGGACAGTGCTGGCTGTCCTTGGTGTCAACATGTGCTTGGAGGGTGACACCTAAGCTGATACAGCACTCTTTTAGCTGGGAGTTGACAGGCTGTGTATCATCCTTCATCAAGCTGTTTGGCTGGGTAAGAACACTCTTCTGTGCTCAGCCACAGCTGCTCACCTGCAACATACTCCCTTGTCTTGGAGACAGGCTTCCCCAAGTGCCTTGCTTGGCTGGCTGAACATCACTTTTGAGCTACTCTCAGTAGCTCACTCTTTCTTATGCCTGTGTATCATTCAGATTGCTTCCTCAGACTTGATTCACCTAGGCTTTAACTTAGTTTCCATAGCTTTGCAAAAAAGAAGAAAACCTAAGAATTTCAGGGGGAAACATAATTTTGAATCATTTTTATTTAACATCTTTTCTTCTATGTTTATAGCTGTCTTAGTTACTTTATTATTTGCTGTGATAAAACACTATGACCAAGGAAACTTATAAAAGGAAGGGTTTATTTGAGTTTAAGGTTCCAGGGGAATTAGAGTCCATCATGGCAGGGAGGCATGGTGGCAGGAGGTACACTTAACATGCATGCATGCAAAACACTCATACGCATAACCTGCCAAGCCACCTACCAGCCCCCTAACTGTAAGTTTTTAAAGAAGTTTAAGTGGCCTTATCAGAGAATGTGACTACCAGATTGATGGATGTATCTGAGAAAAAGCATCTAGGGCCAAACAACAACTCTAAAACATAAAGTTCAAAGACAAACTGAAGAAAGTATTGCCAGTTTCTATCAGAAGAAGAGCTGATTTTCTTAATATATAATGATCTATAAATCAATAAAGAGGCTATAATAGCCTAATTGCAGAATGATCTTCTGAGAGCGTGAAAAGACTTAGCGGAAAGGGAGTACTAGTAACAATTTAACACGGAAAGTTAAACTACAATGAAACACTATGTTTCAAAGTCAGATTGCCAAAGTTTTCACAGCACTCTCTGTAGACCAGGGTGTAAAGAAAGTCACACTGCTGTTGGGGTGTGCCAGAGGGTATGGCTTCTAACAACATGGAAAGGTTTGTCAAAACGACAAATGCCTGCACTCTCAGGCCCAGCCTGTTTGCGCTATTTATCTGACAGATACACAGGCGCATGTGTGCAGTGATAGACAAGAAAAAGTGTTCCTTGGTTGATGGAGGAAAAGATTAGAATTGGAAATGTCCTGGATTCTGGGTTCAGAAACCAGCATCCCTTCCCTATCTTTGCTGGGTTTACCCTCAGCCGGAGTCTGTCCATCAGATGTCCGTGGTATAGGCTGACCGTCACAGCAGACAGAAGTTCATATGGAACTCGAACACCAACAGAGCCCATCAGAGCAGTGATGGTTAAGAATGGCTCCACAATAGAAACGCGCAGAGAGTTTAAAAAATGCGTCATCCCAGAAACCGTGGTTCTAGCAGTCTGGAGGGAGATACTGGTGGCCAGGATCAGGAGCCACAGTGAGCCCAGCAGTATAGTTGGGGAAACTGAGACTCAAATAGACTTCTTGTTATCCCAGGTGTCTATAAAGTTATAGGGGTGGCTGGACCAGACTTGGACCTGTGACTCTGACTTGACCTGTGTTGAGTGTAACACTAACTGCCCTCTCAAGCACTGTGTTACCCTGATCTGCTCTTGACCTTCTCAAGGATATCATGTTGGTGAGCAGTGCCTGCACCAATATAATGGCTTCCAGTACAATCTGAATAACGGAAATGCTGCAAGTGTTCACTTCTGCTGTATTATGGAAAAGACTCTTTTTGCCCAAGTAATCAATATTTATTAGTCTTGCAAGTGGAAAGAATTCAGTGTCTAACAAAGTCCCTTATGGCTTGCTCTTCTTCCGGGCTGCCTGTGTAGAGGGAGTTAATTTTTGGCTCCTCTTCCTTCAGCACTCTCTTGAATCAGAAACCAAGCCTTGACCTTCTCCCACAGTCACCTTTATTCTGCAACAGGACTGAGGACAAAAGATGTTTCTTTCACCTGTCCAGGGTGCCCCTCTCTGGGCTTTACAATCCTCCCAGACAACTGGGAAGCCTTTATCCTCCTCTGATGTGCAGTGAGCAGCTGACACCTCCTGGGAATCTTTAAAATTGTTCTCTAAAGAAACCATTCCGCTGTAGGTGCCTATTTTTAGACTTTATAAAGCCCACATCAAATTTTTGCTGCTTTTCCCTCTCTGCTCTAAGCCTGCTGTTTGAAAGACAGCAGGCTTTTTGTCTTTAAAGTTCAGCACTGTCTGGCTAGCTACCCCCACTGAACTCTACAGCCCTGGAATGCTCTGGGGAATCTTTCTTCCCTCATTCTGACCAAACTCCAAACCACAGGTAATAACCTTTACACCACAGGAGTTGAAGCAGTACAACAGGGCTAAAAAATATCTTCCAAGCAACGATGCCGCAGGTAAGTGAACTAGACATTGGTATCCCTTAAGATTTGATTTGCCCTGGGTGCATTTAACCAGTTCAGTTAGACTCCTTTGAACTTGGGGCTGTTCAGGTGGCTGTCCAAGTTCAGAGCACATTTGATGGCTAATAGCATGAGCAGTTAGCAGCCATCAAGTTTAGTAATAAACCACACGCAACAGGATTAAGGCGTTGACTTGGAGCCTTGACCATTTCCTGGTTAGTCTGGGGTCCTTATTTCTTTGATCAGTAGCTTGACTCTGCTTTATATGAGCCTGGGGGTTGAAACTAACCACGACTCTGTGACTTTAAATAAGCTTGAGAGAGAGAGAGAGGCAGTGGGTGGTGGGGCAGCTGTGTATCCTGACTGTCTTTGTTTCTTCATTGCTGTGACAAAACACTCTGACCAATACCAACTTAGGGAGGAAAGGGTTTATTCAGCTTACATCTCCCAGGTTGCAGTTCATCAGGGAGCCCAAGGTAGGAACTCAGGGCAGGAACCTGGGAGCAGGAGCTGGAGCACAGGCCATGGAGAAATTCCGCTTACTGGCTAGCTCCCGTGGCCCCTGCTCAGCTTGCTCTCTTATCCAACACAGGCCCATCTGCCCAGGAGTGCACTACCCACAGTGGGTTGGGCCCTCCCACATCACTCAACAATCAAGAAAATGCCCCACAGACATGGCCACAGGCCAGTCCAATGGAGGCAATTCCCTAATTGAGGCTCCCTCAACCCAGGTGTGTGAAGTTGACACTAAAACTATCCAGCACACTGACCCTTTCTCCTTTGCTTCTGTTTCCCACCTGTCTTTACTTCAACCTTTCCATCTATCTATATTGGGTCATACAACAAGAATCAAGTCTTTTATTCATTGAATAAAACTTGAATAATTCGTGTTATTAAACATAAGTGAAATGTTTTATATAAAGTCCTATAAAATTGCAACTTCAATAAAGCTAAAGTAATTATTCCTTTAGGCAAAATATTTTTAAAAATAGGTGTGTGCGTGTGCGTGTGCACATAGATGCAGCTTTAGTATCCTTAGTCTGAAAATATGAAATGCTCCACAGTCCAAATCTGAGTACTGACACAATGCCACAGGCAGAAAGTTCCTAGGCAATCTCAGGTGACAAGCTACAGTCAAAACAGCAGCACTGAAGAGAACTGCATGAAGTGATCGTCCGGCTGTGTGTATAAGGTGCATATAAAACATAAGTGGATTTCATGTTTAGAATTGGATTCTGTCCCCAAGATTTCTCATGGGCATGTGTATACATTCCAAAATCTGAAAAAGCCTGAAATCGGCACCACTTCTTGTCCTAAGTGTTTGGATAAGCAACGCCTAGCCTGCATACACAGGACAGAGTGGAAAGGGTGCAGAACAAAATGTTAACTTTGGAGCTGGGTGTGGTGACACATGCTTATGACTTCAGAGCTCAGACTCTTGAGGACAACTACAGGTTTTAAAGCCAGCCTGGGCTACCACAGCAAGACCCTTTCTTAAAAGAAAACAAGAAACTGGAGAGATGGCTTAGCAGTTAAGAGCATATACTGCTCTTGTAGAGGACCCAAGTTCTATTCCTAAAACCCATGTTAGATGGCTTACCTGTAACTCTAACTCCAGTAGGATCTGATGCCTCTCGCCGACATGAACACCTATACTCACATGCACATACCCACCTACAGACATACACATACACATAATTTAAAATATGACTAAATCTTTTTTTAAAATGTAAAATTTTAAAGTTCCATAAAATGTTAGTATCATATTGGGATAGTAGGGATAGAGCTATTTTTGCTTTTTAAGTATTTTCTCTTTCCAATAAATATTGCTTAATGTTAATAAATATAGAAAGAAATGTTTTTGTGTCTGTTGGTCGAATAAGCACTTGGAAGGAACTCATCCTATGGAAATAGTGAAGGCTGTCTTGCATTCTTGTCCATCTGTAGTAGTTAGTTTTGCATTGCTGTTAAACAATGCCTGGCAGAACAGTTCAATGAAGGACTTATTTTGGCTCATGGTTTCAGAGGAATCCCAGTCAAATGTGGCAAAAAGGGATGGTAGAGTTCATGGCTGCAGGAGCATGTGATGAGTGCTGTTCACATCTTGGTGGACCAGGAAGCAGTCAGCAGGCCAGAACAGGGCTGGGCCATAAGCTTTAAAGGCTCATCCCTAGTGATGTACTTGTGCCCTCTAGGTCCCACCTCCTGAAGATACTACAGCACTCTTAGTACAGTGCCATCAGTTGGAGAATAAGTAGTCAAAACATGGCTTCTAGGGGCCATCCTAATAGCTAAGGGATGTTAAAGTATCACAAAACTCCATAACAGAATAGTATAAAGCCATTAAAATGATGTTGCAAGAAGTATTTAATGATATGGAATCATTTTTTAGCATAGACTAAAACGTAAGTTGCACATTAATTTGTATGATTTGGTAACATCTTTGTGTAAGGAAAATGTAACACAGAAATGTAGATCTGAAAGAGCATTAATGTGCTAATGTCTAAGAATTGTGTTACCTGAGAAAAGAGAACTTGTGGATGCTTGGGCTTTTTTTTTTCCATTTAAAAAATATATGTATATTTTAAAGGTTTATTTTTCAGTCTGTGTGGTGTCTTTCTCTATGTATGTATGTCTAGGTGTCTATGTGTGAGTCTGCATGTGCATATGCATGTGAGTGCAGGTACCCACAGCGGAGGCCAGAAGAGGGCATAAGATCCTCTGGAACTGAAGTTACAAGTAGCTGTGAGCTGCCTAATATGAGTACTGGGAACTGAACTCAGCTCCTCTGCAAGAGCAGTATATACCCTTAACCTCTGAGCCATCTCTTCCAGTCCCTTTTTTGTTTAAATATGTGTGTGTATATATGTATGTACAGTTTTCCTGTAAAGAATCTGTATTGCTGTACTTGATCTAACCAAAGGGCCAAGAAGCAGTTCAGTCTGTACAGTTTATGTAACAATTACAAAGGTTTATTTTAGTTTTAGGAGATGAAGTTATCCACTTGTGAACCTATGATTTCTCGCCATAGCTAACCTTTTGCTCTTGCTATTTAAATCTCATATTCTACCTTCAGGTACAATGTGGAACATAGAGCTGATGGTTTCAAACACTTCTGAGTGGAGTACTAATAATTCAATGCCTGGGATATTTAAATGCCATTGGCATCAGTGAATACAGTCTTCTCTCTTAGTGTTTTTTGGGTTCTATAGCAGAGGTATAATGATGTTTGACACTTTTTTTGCAAATCAGAAGCCTACTTTTTGTAATGAGCTAAATAACAGAATGTGTTCATAACTGTGCTGCAAGTAAAACTCTGAGCTTAAGGGCCTGGCCTTAGTGGCTGCTATTACAGAATTCAGATGCTGTTTCTATTTGTTTGGATTTTGTAGCTAAGTCCTCTAGACTAGAGTGGCTGAGGTTGGCTCCATGTAATTAGTAAATTACAGAGGACAACTTTGGCCTTATTCTGTAGCAGCTTAACTTTATTGGTAAAATGGACTCATTACAAAACAGTCAAATGAAACTAGTATTGAGTGTATTCTGAATGTTCAATAACATGCACAGACGATGGCAGTTGCTGAAGACTTCAGAAAGTTAAGGCCAGAATGGACAGAGAGAAGCAAGCTCTGACAAGGCCTGCAACTGAGAAACCTCAACTCCAATCAAACCCCAAGAGTGATTGATAAATACCTACAAGGAACCTGATAAGTGTTGCTGATTGGGATAGAATTTGATTTGAGTTGACTTTTCAAGCCTGGGTTCCTAAATGGCATAGGCCTAAATCCTAAAACTGCAGGACAAAACTATCACCATAACACAGGGACATGCTGAAACCAAGATATTAATACATCATTCAGGATCACAAATGATTTGCTGACTTTCAGGCATTATTGATTGCCTGTTAATGGACCATTAATTCAGTAAAAAGAGGAGAAAGCAGCAGGGAGGTTCCTTATCAGGCTTGCTGGTCTGGGAAAGGCTAAGATGTTTAATAGTCTTAAGTAAGAAGGGAATTAGGATATTAGAGTTGGTTCGGAGGTCTCCGAATTCCTAGCTTACCCAGTTTAGTGATTCACTCCAGCCTTTTGACAGTTTACCCCTCACTTCTGTGGTGTTTCCTGGGCTACCTTGATGCTCTTCAGGGGCTCCATGGTTCATTTACTTCTGCCTCACAAACACAAGCATCATTACTTTCTGTCCCTTTAGTTGGGGGTGATGTAACCCACAAGGACTTGTCTTTATCTTTCAGAAGAGTTCAGTAGCCATCCATTTATGTTGACTGGCACATTGTAAGATGAGTATACTGGAGATGGAGAATAGAGATGTGGGCCTTCAGAAATTAATCATCTCCTGCTAATTTGTTCTATGAACATGGTTTATAGATAGCCAAGTGTGTTTTTGTTTTTGTTGTTAAGGATCTTTAAATGTATAGACTCACAGGTGTGTCCAACCTTTTGATATTGGGACAAGACATTGTCATCTACAAAGTTCAAAGTCAAGAACCTCTACAGAATTCACACCAGAGAACCATACAACTGAGTCACAAGAAATACCGCCCCCCCAATCTCATAATGTTTCAATTAAGTTTATGATTTTGCATTGAATTGTATTCATAGCTACCCGGGGCAGATAGTAGAGTATTTTTTCTGTTGGCTTCATTTCTGATTGTTTTAAAAACTGATTGTTGCCTGGCATGGTGGCACACGCCTTTAATCCCAGCACTCAGGAGGCAGAGGCAGGTGGATCTCTGTGAGTTCAAAGCCAGCCTTGTCTACATAGTGAGTTCCAGGACAGCTGGGGCTACAGGGAGACCCTGTCTAAAAAGACCCCCCCCCCAAAAAAAACCCTAATTGTTGGACATTGTCATGTTCCAGCATAACCCTGCAGCCTGTATGGCCTTAGGAGGTACACTTGTGATTAGTTGGAAAGGTTTTTAAAACACAAAGGGTAAGAAGAAAGCAGTCAATACGTGAGTATATGTAGGGGTGTGTGTGTGTGTGTGTGTGTGTGTGTGTGTGTATGTGTGTGTGTGTGTGTGTGTGTGTGTGTGTGTTTCTGTCCAGATTTATGGGCTTTTCCTCCCTTTTTCCTCTCTCTTCTTTCTGTCAGTAGGGGCTTGCTATGTAGTCCAGGCTGGCCTGAAGTTCTCAATCCTCTTGCCTCATCCTCTTGAGTGTTAAGATGATAGATTTTCATTACCACAGCCAGCAAACTGTATTTCTTGATCAAAGCTTTTTTTTTTTTTTTTACTCAGTCTTTTTGAGACAGGGTCTCCCTGTAGCCCCAGCTGGCCTGAACTCTCTGTGTAGACCAGGCTGGCCTTGAACTCAGAGACCCGCCTGAATCTGCCTCCATTAAAGGCCAGCACCACCACACCCGGCTTGATCAAAGCTGTTTTATAGATTTGCTGTTTCTTGGGGCTATTTTATATGTTGTGGTATACCTCTGATTAGAAGGCAGAGTTGCTGAAATTTGCCTCTTGACTATTCTAATATAGAATTAAGCTAATTATAGACATTCTCAATATTGTAGTTATAGTCATATACCAATAATATTCTGGGGCAATGTAGCTATAAATCAGGACATTTTGCACACTATAAAGTTCTGACAATTCTTATCTTCCTCAGCACCATTCTCTTCTGTTGTACTCCAAACATGTAGAAAAATCATACCTGTAGCACCCTGGCCCAGGCCTTTCAGCAGCTGCTTGGTGAAACCCATTTTATTTTATTGATGACCCCATAGTACTTTCTTAGAAACCACTAATTCTATTTAAGAGACTGCTGTAGTCACACTTCTTAAATAGGAGTTTCCTAAAGTTGTCCTTTTCCATGCTTTCACTCCCTCTAGTGATTTTTTTTCCCCTGAGGATGACCTGGGTAGTTTAGAATTTGCTGGACCTTGAGTAGTCCAGAAGGTTAGATGGAAGCTTGAGGAAAGGGATGTGGTTAAGAAGCATTGCTTTAAATGTCAGCTCATTGACAGCACATTTTCTGCACCAGCTGCACAGCACAATTTGCCCAGCTCCTGAATCTCTTGTAGACAGACAGACAGACAGACAGACAGAGACACACACACGCACACGCGCACACACATACACACACGCCCTATGGTCAGGGCCCAACTCCAAGGCTTTCTCTTTGGTATTTTCAGTGTCTTGGTTGGGTCTGTGCCTTTTTCCTTTTAGTAATGTTGGCTCTTCTTGTCCTGTTTAGAGGGCGTACTGGCTCTTTGCCTCTTCTGTGTGTGCTGAGGATTTTGTTTTTTTTGCAACCCTGGCCCCCAATGTTAGATGGGGAGATGCGATAGGGAGGGAGAAAAAGAACTTTTTAAAGTGTGGAGAAGAATGAAGACTGGAAATAAGATCTGGTGAGAAAGAACAAAGGATGTCCTGGAGCAGCCAAGCTAGTGGTCACAGTCAATGTGACAAAGCAGGAATTCCACTGGCTGCCTCTCTGGAGGGGATTGAAGATGGTATAGGGTTCATAGCTGCAGTATACTAGGGCTACCACCAGATGGTGATGGTGGCCTCTTGGCCCAGGTGGGGCCAAGCAACCTCTTGACTAGGTTAGTCCTAGTCTTCATTATTAAAGAATGGTATTCTCAGTAAACTGTGATCTCCCTTTATAAGAAACAAAAAACCTTTCAACAGGAAGCTCAAAGGAAAAGCCCTCTGACCCCACTGTCAGTCTCTTCTTTCTACACTCTTGGCCCTTAAAAGGGAATATGTGCTTGGTCTCGAAATGGGAATTTTCATGGAGTCTTGGGCAGGGGCCTCCTTTACCTGGGAATGTAGCTTGGTGTCCTTGGCAGGGTTGAGTTTGAGGGATCATGGGATTTGTCTTTGACCATTGGATTCAAAATTAAATTTTAAAGTGGTATCTCCAACTGGTTGGAGACATTTATTGGTGAAAGAGGGAGTAGAAAAATTTCTTTTGCATTGATAGACTTGCATTGGGCTGTGTATCTGTTCTGTTAGCAGTGCTGGTAAAGAAGTCAGAGCCTTGCTTCTTCTAGGCACACACTCCACCAGCCCACACCCTGCCTTTTGAGTCAGTCTCCACACTTAGGGAAAGGCAGCTGATTGGGGGATAGTAGTTCAGCACCACAGGCTGCTGAAGACTGAGGAAATGTAAAGGAGTCAAAAGTGACTTGATGGCCAAATGCTGTTCTCAAGAACACCTGGGATGGCACTGCTTCTTACAATGGGGCAAGAGGGTCTCAGTGTGTATTTCTATAGATAAGGAAGCCAAGGATCAGAGTGGCTCAGAAACTTACTCAGCATCACCAAGCTAAAGAGTCAGCTATTTCAGCTGATAAAAATAAAGACTCATTTCATATTCATGAGGATGGGGGGGGGAGGGGGGATGACTTGAGGGGTGTCCTCATTTCCTTGAATGATCTTCCTCCTAACAGTGGTTTAAACACTCAGGAAAGGCTGACATTCATTGTAAAAAGAGGGCTTGGAGACCGAGGTTCCAGATGACTTGAGGCTGTCTGTGCACCTCTTACTGTAAGTTGACTGCCGATTTTCCAAGGTGTAGTCTGGTTGCAGGGTCGCATTGTAGGGCTTGAATTGTTCTCAGTGTCCTGGGAATCCACCAAGTTCCTCCTGTAGTCATTGGCTGAACTGCCTCCGATGATGAGCTGTTTCTGTCTTCCCCACTTTTGAATTCGCTCCTGATTTGAGAGAGGCAGGCATCAGCAGCCGCTTCCAGCCCAGACAGGTTTCCTCACAGCCAGCCCAGCACAGCTCCAGGGTTCCATGCCTGGTGGGAGGCTCCTTGGGGCCCTACCTGGGTTGTAGCTGCTGCAGGGGCCCTCCCCTCTCGGCTCCTCCCTCCGCCTGCTCCAGGCTGCTGATTACCTGTCGGGAACTGGAGAGACCAGGATTCCTCTTCCGCTCTTGCTGTTGTTAGGGGAAACAGACCAACCATCTGCATCTAGACCCGTCTGCCTCTCCCTCTCTCCCTTTTAAATGAGTTCTTCCTGCCTGGAATCTGGTAAGTACTAACCTGCAAAGGCTCTTCCTTCCTTTGTATTTGATCTGTGCAGAATATTCTCTTGGGCTTTAACCTACCTGTGCTAGAATTTGGGGGGATTCTTTGAAAACTCTTACCCCATCTCTCCCTCTGTGTCTCCCTCCCTCCCTTCCCCCCTTTCTCTTTTAAATGCCCATTAAACATTTTTAGCATGCTTGAGTACCTGTATCAAAAAGTACACAGTACAAATTTTTAATTACTTGTGTATTTAACCTCTGTCATTTTGTCTAAAGCTTCTTTTTAGCGTAGTGCATTGAAAATGATTATACAGATAATTCTCTGGTGCCCCCACCCATATGAATAAATTATTGCATTTGTCATTGTGTGTTCCTGAAATGTCAAAAATGGACACAGTGAAGGGATCTATCTTGTAGAGTTTATAAATTTGATACAAAACCCTAAGATGAAATAAGGACAGATCTTTTTTTTTTTTTTTTTAGAGTTTGTTGTGTATTGATTCAATGTAAAAGCATAGTTAATGGGATTGTCTGGATCTCCGTGGGACAGGTGCACCTCAGTCCTTGGAGATTTACTTCCTAGGACACATGCCTTCTGATTTGTTTTAGACCTTTACAGGAAATCCTTGGAGACAAATCACATGACTCCCAACTGGAGTTTGCACTTTCACAGATTTTTTTTTTTTATCATTTTTCTCTTATATGGAAAGATATATTAAGCCAGGAATTTTTAAGAATGGGAAGTGAAGTGTCTGGTGGTTTGAGCCTATTCATTAACCTTTCTCATATTCCCCAGTCTCCAAAATAAAAACTCTTTTCCCTTTAAGAGAAATGCTATGCAAACTTACATTTTCCTTACTCTTAAGTTAAAGAGAACTCATGTAAATGGCATTAAGAAACATGTAAGCATTAATTTCTTGATGTTAGACCTCTTTCCACATGAGGTCAGTTGCAATAGTATTAAGTCTCTCTCTCTGTCTCTCTTTCCTCAACTTCAGTCACAGAAAGTGTTCTTTGTATATAATTTATGGAAGGAAAGTGGTGTTATGTAATCCTGAATAGAAACCAGGGCAAGGGTGCACTTTGGGGATGAATCCATATGCAGTGAGACACTCTCGGGCTGCCTCACACAAAGGCAGAGGTGGAGCTCACGTGGTTCTGTGTGGTTTCATGAGCGATGAAGGAGGAGGAAGTCAAGCATGTGCAGTGACTTGAAGTATGTCAGAAAAAACGTTTGTCAGAAATCTTCAAAACCATGACCTTTGCCATGTGTAAAATTGAACTTCTGCCCATTTGCTTCATGGTGATTTCATGTTTTCCTTACAAATTGTGTGGTATTAGGTCCTTAGCTGTAGGGTACACAGAGCTGTTTAATGACTATAGGGGATGCATCATCCTTTTTGTGTGCAACATGAGATTGGAGAGCTTAACTCATCACCTTAAAAGGACATTTGCTGGGGCTGGAGAGATGGCTCAGCGGTTAAGAGCACTGACTGCTCTTGCAGAGGACCCAGGTTCGATTCCCAGCACCCACATGGCGGCTACGAACTATCCTTAACTCCAGTTTCAGGGGAATCTGAAGCCCTCTTCTGACCTCCACGGCACTGCACGACACGGATGCACTCACATACATGCAGGCAATACACTCATACACATAAAATAAAAGTAATAAATAAAATATAAAAAAAAAGCAAAAAAGTCATAATAAAAAAAAGGACATCTGCTATTGAGATATGAAAATTGGTAAGAGAAACCTCACACTCTACCTGCTTCTAATTCTGACCCTGTCAATTGCTTTGCGCTCGAAGTAGTAGTTATCTCTCCTGAGGGAGCGGGAAGAACAAAACAGACCCAGGCAGCTCCAGTATTAAACAGTGTTCCCCCAGCCCCAGGTGACGCCATTCCCTCTTGCCACTGGTGTGCTCTTCTACTGCTGTGACTCAAACTCTATTTGGAAACCTTCTTTCAACTTGCAAACTCTCACTTCTTGCCAAGAGTCCTGAACACATGGTTAATGATCTTTAATGTAAATGACTCTTGCCTGGTTGGGACTGCTCAGGTGCAATTCCATGCCCTCCTCCTGGGGATTTCTCCCCTGCCAGCCACCTCCCCACCTGTAGGAACTGGGCAGAGCTAGTTTTTTTGTGCTCTTTCCCTGGGTGGAACAAATGAGATGGAACCAAAGACATTCAGAGAAGACAGCAATGGCAGAGCTGCCCTCTGGATGGGGACTCACAAGTGGCCCAGGGCCCTGAGGCCCCTCAGACCTCCCTATGAACTTGCTCCAGGGTGGCCGCAGGTGATCATGTTGGATGATCGTGTCTCCCATCTGCCAATAGTAACTGCCCATGTCTCCTTCAGCTGTATTGGCAGTTACCTGCTCTCTTTATCCGTGATTGACACCCTCTGCATGTGGCAGAGCTATCTGGATAGCCCTTGAACTCATGGAGTGGGTAGAACTCACCATTTCCTTCTGACCTAACTGTGTAGCAATGGTGAGTCTGCATGTTCACATTGATACCTAAAAACTTAAAAATCTTTTGTAGTCACAAAGGAAAGGAATGTCCCTTTGTTTAAAGAGACGGCTTTTAAAAGTAGTTTAAAAATAAAATTGGATGGCTCCAACTTGCAGTCTCTCAGGTTTCCTTTGGGAATGTATCAATCCTGTTTCCCTGTTTACTTTCAAAGAATTCTTCTCTACCTTCTCTCCAAAAGAAGCAGAGTGGCATATAAGAAACCTGGGGATATTTGTGTAAAATGGTATTTTTCCTCTTTCCCTAGCCTTAATTGTCTTTTAGGGAAAAGGGTGTTAATCATGGGTGGCAAGATGATCCTCGGGCAGTGTGGTCCTCTGAGGCAGGGTGTGGGTGGGTCAGCCAGCACATACTAGTCATGAACCATTTTGGCCTCTTTCCCAGGCCAAATTCTGTCTCATGAAGTCTGGATTGACTGCTGGCCGTAGGCTCTGATGTTTATTCTAGCATTGTGGGATGGGTAGGATTAAATATGATTTCTAACCTGATGTATTTGTTACTAGAGAATTATTAAATGTCTCTGTTGCATGTATTGTTTTAAAAGCACCAATTCTGCTGGGAGTGGTGGTATATGACCAGAATCCAAGCACTTAGGAGGTAGAAGCAGGGGGATCAGGAGTTAAAGGCCACCCTTGACTACAAAGCAAGTTCAGGGCCAATCTGGCTGCATAAGAAACTGTCTCAAAACACCCAAACAAACAAAGCAGCACTAATTCAGAACAATTGAAGGCAAAACTTGGCTTTACTTCTTTGGTCTTCCTTAGTGATTTATGTTTTCTTAAATACTGGTTTATAGGTTTTAATAAATGATTTTTAAAGTGTTTTTATTTTCACTCTAATTTGTATGTGTATGCATATGCACACACGTGTGCAAGTGTATGTTATGCCTCATTGCACATGTAAAGGTCAGAGGACAACCTTGGGTGCCAGTCCTTGCCTTCCACCTTGTCTTGTTAACCCTGGTACATGCCAGGCTGGTTGGCCTGCTAGCCTCTAGGGAGTCTTCTGTCTCCACCACCCATCTTGGGAGAGTGGTGGAGTTACAGGTGCATGCTACTGTATCTGGCATTAGGTGGGTTCTGGGGATCTAAACTCCAGTCCTCATGCTTGCATGGCAAGTGCTTTATTCCTTGAACCATCTTCCCAGCCCAGTTGTACTTTTTTAAAAAATGTTTTTAATAGTCTATAAAAATAGAATATTTTTTCAATAGTTATTTCAGGAGCTGGAGAGATGGCTCAGTGGTTAAAAGCACTGGCTGCTCTTGCAGAGGACCCAGGTTCTGCTCCCATGACAGCTAACAGCCATTCATAATTCCAGTTCCAGGGAATCTGATGCCCTCTTCTGGCCTCCACAGGCAAAACACTCATGTACATAACAATTTTTTTAAGTCATTTCATGTACAATGAGCCCTTACAAGTATACTTTTGGATTGCTTAAAGGCAGTTGTTCGCAAATAGTGGAAGTTCTGTCCACCTTCTCTAACATTTAGCAGTTTCTGGAAGACTTTTTTGGTTGTCTCAATTTTGGGGACAGGGTGATAGTGGGAAGCGAGTGGTCACTGGTGGATGAAGGCCTTTTTCTGGCCTAGTATCTGCATTGCATAGGAGATACCTAGCACATATATTCTAGCCTCAAGTGTCTGTAGTGCTGACGTTGAAGAGCTTGGCTCTAAGGAGTCTATGTCTGAGTAGCCTGTTCATAAGGAAGAAAATGGTGGTTTTTTTTTTTTTTCATTAATTGTGTGTGGGTAAAAAATTAGTAGAGCATATCATACAGCTTTGGGATAATGAAGTATCTTTCAAAGGGACCAGCAAGATGGCTTAGTGGGTAAAGTTCAGGCGGCAAAGCCTGACTTAGCTCAATACCCAGAATACTCCTTTCCATGTGGTAGAAAAAGAGAACCTGCTCTTACAAGTTACTCTCTGACCTCCACATGCTTGCTGTGACATGCACCCCCCCAAAATAAATAAACATAAAAAAATTTTAAGTACCTTTCAAGTTGGAATTATTGGCAAAGTACTGCATTTTAACATAGAAATAAAGTAAACAGCTACCCTCCCTCTCTCTCCCTCCCTCCCTCCGTCCCTCCCTCCCCTCCTTCTTGGTGGTTCTGGGGAGAAATTCAGAGTCTTATACCTCCTGGGGCAAGCACTCTACCACTGAGCTATCTCCCCTCCCCTGGCTTGTCAGTTTCCCTGGCTTGTCAGTTTTTCAGCATCAGCTGTCTGAAAGGGGTGCTTCCTTTGTACGGAGCGGCAGGACAAGCTTCATGCTGTACTGGAACAGCAGGTAGGAGACCTGATTTTAGTCCTCAGTGGCCTGAGATGGGCCTGGGCCTTCAGAGTCTTTTATGACTGGGATATGACAGGCACATGTCTGCTGTTGCCCTCGCTGTGAGTTTGAGGCTGACATGAGAAAGAATTGTGCAATGCTAGAAACAGAAGAGTTAATTTAATCTAACATGTTCCCTTTGGAGATAAAGGAGCCAGCCCAGAAAGGTTAGCTTGCCTTTTCTAATCTACTCTGACGTGTTTTCCTCCCTCATTTCGGTGCTGAGGGCAATTTTGCCTGTTAATTAATTCACTTCTCAGTTAATCGCATGCTCATTTCTGACATCTTTTATTGTCGTGCTACCTTGCTCTTCGAAATCTCCAAGATGAGTTTTTTTATGCATATACTTCTTGACTCCATAATTATGTTAAACTAACTTTGGGAATGGGATAATAGAGGAAGTGCTGGGTCCCCGCTAGTACCCAGAGAAGTATTTGGTAAGCATCAGACCAAAAGAAGTATTTGGTGGTCTGATTTAATGACTTGACCTGCCTGAGCCAGTAGGAGAATTAAAACTGACATTGATTGATGTTCTTCAGGAAGGACTGACTTGATTTCTACACAGGGTAAAATTTTAAGCATTCAAAGAGCCAAATTGCCTGTGACTGTCTGTTAAGGATGACTTGTAAAGGGCTGACTTTCAATAGTGTTTCACTCGGCATTTCCTTTTTCTTTGGCCTAGCATAGCTTTCCTGTGTCCTATGAATAAAGTATACAAGTTCCCTACAGTTAGACGCTGGTTATTCCCAGGCTTGGCTGGTGTTTTGTAATAGCCTTGGGCATGTGCTGTTTTGGCCTTCTACTAGGGTTTAGTAATGCTCCCTCTCTCATCTGTGCTTCTATTTCCCTTAAGCACTGCCCAGGTTGTTAGTACCTCATGGAAGAGGCAGCTCATACAGTCTGCTCCCTGCCCCAAGTTTAGAAGACTAGAAGGGAGCCATCAAGATTCACCCATCCTTCTGCACAGGAAGCACATGAAGCCTAGGAAATGTCAGAAGATTCTTGAGCCCATGTCTCCTGACCTTCCCCTCCCTTCCACCCCCAGCAGTGTATTCCTTCTTCTATATTCTCCTTCCCTCTGCCTGCCTTGGCAAGGCTGGGATCTAGGGATATACCACTCAAAGTGTGGTCCATGGTCCTCTAGCAGCAGCAGCAGCAGCAGCAGCAGCAGCAGCATGGCTTGTTAGATAGGCTGGTGTTAGATAGCTTGTTAGATAGGCAGATGTCAGGCCCTGTCCCAGATGTGGAGCTGAAATCAGCTAGGTATATGGATTCTCAGGGGCCTCCTATGCACAATGGAGTCGGAGGAGCCCTGGTATGGTGCCCCTCTCCAGGAGGGGATGCAGCTCTGGTTAACTCCACAGGGATGATGCAAAACTTCTTTTCAGCAAATGGATTCCCACCTTTCCCCTCATGCACCCTTTCAGCCTGCCTGTCTGTGTCCCACCCAGACTTTCTGTGGAATGTGCTCAAGATTGATCCTTTTACTTGGGGTCTTTCCCAGTTTGTCTTCTGTTTATCCCTGATGTCCCACACTTCTCTTGTTTGGTGAGTGCCCTGACTTTATTTCCCATATTCTTCATGTAATCCATATCTGTGTGGATTCCACATCCATAGACTGAAGCAATCAAAGGCTCAGTTGAAATCTGCAAATACATATGTGAAAAAATTGCATCTATACTCAGCATATAGACCTTTCTTATCTTTCTTTCCTAAATTAATACAGCAGCACTATTTGCACAGCACTTACATGGTACTAAGTATTATAATCTAGGTGTGACTTCAGCTCTGTGGAGGATGCACAGAGATTATATATAAATAATATAGCACTTTACATGCGGGCTTTGAGCATCTTCATATTTTGGTATCCCAGAGCCAACTCTCCATGACACTGAAGTATAACTGTAGTTTATTGGTCATATTTTCATCATTACTTATATGTAGCATGTAAACATTGTTAGTTCCACATCTCTGCTTTCTAGCTATCATGCAGTACATGTATGTGCATGCATGCATGCATGAACGTGTGTTAATAACTGATGTTACTAGGCTTCCATATATACTTAACTGAAAAAGAAATTGCAAGTTACTCCTTAAAGTATGTACAAACGTTTAGCAGCCAAAGATTTCCAAGTAGTGAAATTAATTGTTATCACAATAAAAATCCTTTACCGTTGGATTCAGTATTTCTAGTCTCTTCATTTCAGTTTGGGAAGATGAATTTTGGAAAGTGGCAGTAATCTAAGTTTGCAGGTACAGTGGTGAGTTTTAGCACAGTGAGGGTAAGGTTTTAGTGTGCTCATATCCAGTGTTCATAAAGTACATAGATAAGGGGAGAGTTGTTTTTGTTGGTTTTTTTTTTTTTTTTAAACATGGCTTTTTATACTGAGAAACTGATCATCTTTTTTTTTCTATGCTAGCTGCATCCAAATTAGTAAATGTTAAAATAACCGTGGCTGATAAAAACAATGTGCAAATTCTTTTTACTTTTTATATAATTAAAATAAATTCTCCATTTGGTAGTCATATTCCATATAAACTCAGTCTTGTCAGACTGTCTGGGAAGATTAGTGAATCATATCCTAACAACTTACAACATTTGAAAAATAACAACTATGTACTGTGATGTATTAAGGACATAATTAAAGAAGGTTTTCAGTATTTTAAGATTTGTATTAATCTTATCAGTGTGGTGTGAGTGAATTCACTCCACTTACTACTGTGAAAAAGCTACTGCTCTTAGCTATAGTGTTACCAGTTGCAGAGAATGACTTGTATTAAGTTCGGCCTTTGCAAAATGAAAAGCTTTGCTGGCTTCATGACCGGCTTTGTCATCGTCTCCATCTGTACTTGACTTTACAAAGCAGCTAATGGCGATCTGTTGATTTTATTTATGGACTTATTTTGCTTAGTAAACAAGTTGGTTATGTATGATACAAAAGGATTAAAATCCATCCCTTGATTTCACAATGATTACATTCTAATGGGCACCTTAAAATTCCCACCAAGCAGGGTCTTCACCAGAGCACACCAGCTGAGCACCCAGCCAGGCAGATGAGCATTACTCACATCACTTTATAGGCACCTGTCACTATGCCTACTGTGACGAACTGTGACTTGGAAATTGCATGTATTTCTGAGCTTTAGTCAGGCTTTTTAAAATTAGGTTCAGAATTATCATAGCCTTCCTAGCATTAAACACACATTATATAAGAGGGTCTATCTTCCTGAGGTCACTTACGCAGAAAGTTAGGAATAGAGAATATACCATATAAAGCTCTAGAGAAGAAGTCACATGGTTTGTGAGATAAAATGAAGCTTCCCAGCTCTGAAATTAGAGTGTAATGTAGAAAGGGGAAAGGATAAAAGATTATAAACAAAAGGGAGGAAAAAGGGGAACCCTGCACCATACCAATAATAAAGTAGGATGTAAGTCAGCTGAAAATACCCAATGAACTATGAACATCTCAATAGAAAATGTTTGCATACAGGGGCTAGAGAGATGGTTCAACAGTTAAGAGTGCTTGCTGCTCTGCCAAGGACCTGTATTCAATTCCCAGCACCTAGGTTTAGTGGCTCACAGCCACCTGTAACTCCAGGAGATTCAGAACTCTCTTGTGGCCTGCAAGGGTACCCCCCAACACATAGGGATTAGACATACACATAAACAATAATTAAAAATAAATCTTCAAGACAAAAGAAAATGAGAGTTAAACTCATCGACTATTTCTCAGTAACCACAGGGTATTCTAAGATCTACCAAGGCATTATAGAACAGTTATAGGTACCATACTTCTTTATTACAACAGATTTATGTTTCCTACTGTTCATAGCATCAGTCTCTAGTTCCTAATGAACTAATGTGGTTTTTATGGTCATCAGCCAGCTAATACTTAGGCAGTTGTGGGTCAGTAGGATCCTGAGCAGTCAAGCCCTGGAAAACCAGGCAGTGAGTGATGTTCACAAATGGCTGAGGGAGTAACCAAGATTAAAGGAAGGTAAATAGAGTCACCTGGCAACAGTATTTGTCCTTTCTCAGAATTATGGGAGTTATATTTAGAAGTCATGTTTTTGGTAATAATATTTGAAAGTTTGTTTTGCAATCCTAAGTTGCTTAGGTTATTTTGACTAGAGGGATGGAGGAGAGGAGGGAAGAGAGGGGGAGAGAGACAGAGACTGGAATGTGTCCACTGGGAGAGGGAAATGAGATGATTAATTGGTGTAGAATCAGAATAGAAAGCACGTGGGAAGTAGAATCTTGAAATTTCAGGGCTGTCCATTAGTCATTCTTTAAGAGAAGTGCTAGAAACCACCACTGATGAAAAAAGGGGGCGATCCAACCTTTTCCTTGTGCTCAGGTGGAATATTCCAAATTCTGTTCTAGCTCTGTTCCGTTTACACCCTTTTCTGCCCTCTTTGTTCTAGCCAAACTGAACTGCCTGTCCCCTCCCTAGGCACTGAGTCTTGTTTTCTCTGAGTTGTGTCCATGCCTCCTCTTGTCATGCCCGTGCTCTCCCTTTATGTGAGGATGAAGCTTGCTGACCTGGTGTCCAAGATCCACTGAAGCTTCTGCTATGAAGTATGGCTTGGTTCAACTGAATGAAGTCAGTTTGAAAATGACACCGAGTTTCCTAGTCAGACATATCTAGTCTCCCATGTTGGTGAAGCTGTTTGAACTGGACTGCTACCTCCTGTCCTCAGCTATAAACCCATGGAGAATAGCTGCATTACCTGAAATGCATAGCGTTGTGATCCTGTAGCTTAAGACAGTGGGAGAACTATTACACACACACATAAAATGGAAAGAACACAGACGTGAAGGGACAAGTGTGTACAGAACTGACAGTTTCTGCTGAGTGTGGAGGTGTTGAGTGTGGACATTTGGGCCACGCATGATGATGGACTGCTCCTTGACCTCATTTGACAAATACTGTAGTACAGACATGCAAGTAAGAACCAATTGCATTCCCACCCTCACAGGGTACATGGTCCATGTTAGCAGTGTTGTGAGGAGAGCATGAGGCGTCCCCAGGCACTTCATCCTCCTACCCATCCCATCTACAAGTTTCTTGACACATCTCTCTTTCCTCAGCTGTCCTTTATGCTGTAAAAACACATTTCTGCCATCTTCTCCCCTCTCTTTAAGCCTTAAATGAATGTTTGCTCAGAAAGGGGATGGTCAGAAATGTTTTCATCACAAAATGACATGTAAATAGTTGCCACAAACAGGTGATTTCTTAACTATAACATGTAGCTGACAGACACTGAACTTTAGAATACAGAGATTATTCTATTTAATATTCCCACATGAAAACCAGAATGTTCATAGGAAAGAAAACCAGCACTTAACCAGGTTCGTTGTTTACAGGATCTTGTGAAAAATGGGAAACGGTGTTTGGTTAAAGCCCAGGCAGGGCCTTGATCTATAGCACTAGAGTTGTATTTTCTGCCCTGCAAAATGAGTCAAAACACATAGGATGTGTGTACATCCATGGGAGGAAGGCATTGTTTACAATACATTGTGATTGCTAGTACTATAGAAATGCATTAAGGTACTTTTGTTATCAGTCTTAGGAAGAACCAGCCAGTGGATTCTAAGAGGCTTGATGAGTAGAACCCCTGAGCCCTGTTCCACCTTTTTAAATTTCTGAGCCTTTGTAGCAGCAGCACTGATTGCCTCTCGCCCCCCATTCCCTACTCCCTAGTGATGTTCTGGGGACCCCATCATCTCATGACTGGCCTCCCAAGTATACACAAGTGTCCACCCTTTGACTGATAATCAGTGTCTGCAGATTGCTTAAACAGCTTGGTTTTGTTGTTGCTGTTCGCATGAGGTAGAGCTTTGATTCTTTCTCCTTCAACGTGCACTCAGACTAAAGGGGAAAATTATTTCCTCACTGAGTTCTGAGATCTTAGGGAACATTAGATGGTTGCTACCACCAAACACTTCCTATTAAACCAGTAATATTTTTTATTCTGGAATTTGCTGGGGAAAGTATTCAGGAACAAAGTGAAAGAATTGAGTATACAAGATGTTAAATTTTTTCCTTTGGGTTCTAGTCTTCACAGGGACTTATGGCTAGCAACACAGATACAAGTATTTGCTTTAACACCAGATGAATTATTAGCATGTTAGTTGTTTACATGAGTCAGAGCCTCTAAAATGTATTCCTTTAAGTAGACTGAGCTTTCTTTCCAGCCTGTTGTCACAGGGTCTAAAAATGAAAGCGTAAGTCCAATCTCCTTCCAGATCATAAAATAATTCTGAATTAATAGAGCATAAATGAATGCGATTTTATTTAAGTGTCATTTTTCAAAT
>NW_008357638.1:833959-860770 GCF_000622305.1 Nannospalax galili | reverse complement strand
CCCCCCCCCCCCCCCGCTAGATTGGAACATTTAAAGTCTCAGAAATCCCCAGAGTAAGGATTAAGGAAATAGTAGCAACTTTGCTTCTGGCCACAGGCAGCTTTCTAATTAGGTCAGAGCCTCCCGCCCCACTCTGGGATGTACAGACCTTTTTGGTCCCTCCAGGATCGCCTTCTGAGACTTGTCATGTCACATAGACAAGATCTCTTTTCACACTGTACACTGCTGAACTCAGAACAGCAGTGGCTAAAGAATTACGGGTTCTTCTCACTTCCTGAGAGTTATCAACCTGGCTATAAATGCCTCTTCTGCATATTAAGGCCCATTCATGCCCTAGAACTGAGCCTGCGTGGTGACTCTGAGGCTTTATTCATCCAGGGTCCAGTAGTGGCTTTGCTTCAGATTACAGGTAGAAGTGAATTTTTGTTTTTTTCAGTGCTGGGGATTGAACCCAGGGCATTGTGCATGCTGGACAGACACTTGAACACTGAGCTACATACCCAACTCTACAGGTAGAATTTTTTTTTTAAGTGATATTCCTTCTTTTTTTGTTTTTAAAAATTTATTTATTATTTTTATTTTATGTGCATGAGTATATTGCCTGCATGTAGGTGAGTGCACCTGTGTTGTGCAATGCCTGCGGAGGTCAGAAGAGCCTTTCAGATCCCCTGGAACTGGAGTTACGGACAGTTGTTAGCTGCCATGTGGGTGCTGGGATTTGAACTCGGGTCTTCTGCAAGAACAACTAGTGTTCTTAACCGCTGAGCCATCTCTCCAGCCCCAGGTAGAAGTTTTAAGACCAGGCAAAAATGTATATTGATTGCAAGATTTATTCAGGTGGTAGTTTTTCTTTTGCATGTGGTTTTTGTATTACTGTTTTTAATTTATTTTTGTCTTTTTTTTTTTTTTTTAAAGGCAGAGGCCTGGAACTCACTATGTAGACCAGGCTGGCCTCAAACTCACAGATCTGCCTGCCTCTGCCTCTCAAATGCTGGAATTAAAGCTGTGTGCCACCACACCCAGCTGTTGTTTTTAATTTTTAAGGCAGGTTCTTATTATGTAGACAAGGCTGGCCTCAAGCTCACAGTTATCTACCTGCCTCTGAGCGCTGGGATTAAAGGCTTGGGCCACCAGCATGGTATTTTTTTTTTTGTTGTTTTTAAAGCCCTTGTAAGAACACCATCTCTTTTTCCAGAATGTAAAATGTAGGCTGAGAGCCTAACAGTGTGAGAAGATGAGGATTTTGCTCAGATTTGACCTATAGTCTCCATCTCCTTTTCCTTCTCTGCCCCTTCCCACCCCCTCCCCCTCTAACTTGCTAATACCCTGCTCTAAGGATGCTAGCTATGTGTTTATCTCCTGACTTACTTGCATTATAGCTCTTAAATTTTCTAATATAAACCATGTGTAATGGTGTATACCTGTAATCCCCACTCTTGGGTGGTAGAGACAAGAGAGTCAGAAGTTCAAGATAATCCTTGGCTACACAGGGAATTCTAAGCTAGCCTAGCCTAGAAAGTCTCTCAGTTTTTTTCATCTGAGGTAATTTTCTTTCTTATTCTGACACCACAGATGATGCCTTTAATTTTAAAGACAGGAGAAACAAAACAAAAGGAATAGAGTATGTATCATAAGAATTTGGAAAGTGAACCAGATAGAAAATTGGGGGGAAATGTGTGGAGAAATTAACAGATTAGGATGAAAGTTAAAATAGAAAAATATAAAACTTAGTCCTTAATTAAAGGTAGTAGTTGGCTAGTTGAAAGGACAAAAGACTCTCATCATCCTAAAGCTAAGGGAAAACAGAAATAATAGGGACCCAGTGTGGTGACACAAACCTGACACCACTGACTGTCCAGCAGAAGAAACTGAACTATGAGAACATCACTGGAGGAGGGTCACCAGCGCAGCTACCAACTCACAGAAAGGCCATCAGTGTTGTGGAATTAACTGGCTGGTTCTGCTTGAGACTGACAACCCAAGCACTTTAATACATTCCTTTTGCACTAGAAATATCAGTGTAAACAAAGCCTCTCCATTTTGCATATGTACATACACACACACACACACACACACACACACACACACAGACACACACCTTCTGCCTTGATGAATTCTGCAGGGAAGAAAGTACAGCTACAGAACTCTTGTCAGATCAAGGCCCTGGTGAGTTATAAACAGCATTGTTTCTCATTTTCTACAAAGTCCTTTACAATGGGGTGAGAAAGATGCAGCACAAGCAGATCCTGAGTTTCAGGTCAGTCTGAGCTATGTAGCAAGATCCTTTCTCAGAAAACAAACAAATAAAATGAATTAGGTAATAGCAATGGGAAGAGAAAGGGGACACAGGAGAGATAATAGAATTTATAGCAAAATGCTATACACAGTCATAGCCAACACACTTAAAAACATAGGACTGATTTATTAGTAAAATACCAGTGACTGAAATTGATCCAAGAACCATGGTAAAGCTGGATAGACCAGTTTCTATAGAAGAGACAGGAAGGTAACTGAGCGCTACCATTGAAAAACACAGCCAGATTGCATGGAATTTTAGCTGAGTTTTATCTAACCTTTAAAGAGCAGAAAGTTTCAGTGTTACTTATACTACTCTAAGACACAGTGAAATGCAGGAAGGCTCCCAGTTCATTTTAGCGAATCAGTGTAATTTTAACTTAAGAACTTGATTCTCCCAGTATAGATGGGGGAGGAGCCCATGAAGTCCTATCCCTAGCTAAGGAACTATTGGTAGTTGGTGGCTGCTTGGGTGATGGCAGAGGAGGGTGGTGTCCTTGAGAGGTTACCCAGGCACCAGTCGATGGTCCTCCACCTATGTGCATACTGGCAGTGCTAAGTGGATTCAGTAGGCATAGGAGTGGGGAAAGAGCATGTGAACATGGAGGGAAAGTGGTTGGGTAGATAGAGGAAGAATTGGAGGGGAGGGAATGGAGGATGCATTTGATCAAAATGCATTGTATGCATGTATGAAATTCTCAAACAATAATAAAATGATACATTTTAAATAGGTATAGACCATTATCTATGCAAGTAAGCACGTAAATTTAGAATTATTTATTAACCAATAGATTTTTGAGTACATCAAAAGGCTAATGCCTTTGTTGCTGTTATTTTCTTTTCTCTTTCCCAATGAAACCTAGGTATTTCTTAGACTAGGAGCTCTTCTCACTGTCATCTGTTGTATTTAGCTAACATATCAAAGGAGCTTAGCAGTTCTAAGCCAGCCAAGGCTGGAAAGCCATTTGATAAAACTTAGTAGATATTCCTAATGTAATCAATTTGAAAAGCAAGGAGAAAAGAGTTTAGAAAGTGTGTGAGTCCCAACAGTTGATGTTTAATAAAAGTCAAAACTCTCAAGCTGTTTCAGTTAAAATTAAGATGCAACAGGGATGTCTCCTTTTACAGTTTTTAACATTGTATTAAAGGTTCAATGAAATATTCGTATGTCTGGAATTCCAAAATCATCTAAGGAAAAACAATTTCTAGGAATACTTGTCAAGGGAGCTAGATTTAAAAATGTTTCTAGAAGCCGGGCATGGTGGCGCATACCTGTAGTCCCAGCACTCGGGAGGCAGAGGCAGGTAGATCTCTGTGAGTTCAAGGCCACCCTGGTCTACATAGTGAGTTCTAGGCCTGCTGAGGCTTGGAGACCCTGTCTCAGAAAAGACAATAAATAAGTAAAAATAAATTAAATAAATAAATAAATAAATGAAAGAAAATTTCTGTTCTTTCAAAGATAACTGCATGAAATGCAAGATTAACTATTTTCATCACAATAGCACCAATAAACAAAAAAATTAAATAAATATGCAAGGAAACCAAAGAACCAACAAAAAACATAGGGAGAAATAATTACTGCATCACTCAGTGAAAAATATGAAATAAAACCTAAAGGAATGAAAATATGGAACACATGAATATATTTATGTTCATTGCAATTCCAATGAGAATTTCCAGGGTGTTTTTTTTTTAATTGGATAAAATAATCTTAATGTGTATGTAAAAGAAGAAATGCAAAGAGCCAAGATGAGGGTGGGGCAGGGGATGAGTGAGCACAGACTTGGCTCATGCGTGATCACAATATGCCGAGAAAGTGTTCATGGTCAAAGCCATGTGGTATTGATACGCCAAAGAATTTAGCAGAACCAAGTAGACAGTGCAGGACTACGTCACAGAATAGAGATAATTCATATACAGTAAGACAAGTAGTTCCATACTGTGGAGAAAAGCCTGTGTTATCTGATGTGTGGAACAGGCGTGACCATCCCTTCATCTGGAGTGGGGGTAGCAGGAATGACACAGACCTCTGTCCCATGTTCTTATCAGAAATGAGCCCCAGGTTCATCCAAAACTTAAATGCAAACAGGCAATTCAGATTTTAGCAAGCAGCTATAAAAAAAACCATAATAAAAACTAACTTACTTCCCAGTAGCTTTTGTCCTAGATCTCTTTTAGAAATAAAAGTATACACAGAGCTCTGTGTGTGAATAGATTTACTGTACCATTTTAGTGGCAAAATACTGAAATATGAATGTCCATCAGTTGTAAATAGCTAGCTTAGGGATATTTGCACTTGATAATATTAAGCTGCCATCCTCAGAAGAATTAGAACTGTATCAAATTGGCTTTGAACTCATGAGACTTCAGAGTATGAGCAGGGGAATAATAAGATGGAATTGCTCCTCATCTGAGCTACAGGAGTGGAGCAGAGGTTGCTTTGGGTGACAAGGAGCAGGACAGCAGGGATTTCTAAGCATCTACTCCCTGCCAGATTAACAGCTGAGCTGCCACCCATCTGTCAGAAGTGTTAACCACAATCCCATGTTTTCCCTGTGGAGGAAGTTAGAGAGCTGTGGTTTTGAGATGAGAAATCCTGGCTCCCTCTCTTAGACCATGGGCTCTTTTTTTTTTTTTTTTTTTTTTCTCTTATTCCAGCTTGCTCTTGAGTTGATCTCCTGATATCCTCCTGGATTTTCTGAGCACATTAATTAAATTTCTCCTTTTGTTTTTCACGAGACTTTGTCTATATACGACTTTCTCTGCACTTGTCTTACATGGCTTGGTAGTTTGCAAACCCTGTTGATGTAACTAGGATATCTTTCTGCACCTGTTGTGTTTTGAAAAGCCCTTCATGTTTATTGATGCATATGTGTGTTTCTGTAAAAAAAATTCCTAGAGGTGAATTCCTCGATCAAGTGAGCCATGAACATTCACAATGTCAGTCTTAGTTACTTTTGTATCACTGTAACCAAAATAACTACAGAAAGAACTTAAAGAGCTGGGAAGAGAGCTCAGTTAGTAAAAACGCTTGCATATAATCCAAGTTCAGTCCCCAGAACCCATGGAAAAGAAAAAAAAAAAAAAAAGCCAGGAGTTGTGGCATGCCCTTATGATTCTAGTGCTGGTGAGGTAGAGACAGGAGGAGTCCTGGGACACACTGACCAGCTGCTCTAGCCTACTTGGTGAGCACCAGGCCAGCCAGAGATCCTTTACCCCCCAAAACCCAAGGTGGACAGCATCTAAGGAACAAGATTCAAGGTAAATAACACACACACACACACACACACACACACACACACACACACACACACACGCGCGCGCACGCGCACGCGCACAAACAAACCTAAGGAAGGAAAAGTTTATTTTAGCTCCTTATTTCAGACATTTTAGTTCATCAAGGTAGAGAAGCTTGGTCACCTATGTTTGTGGCAATGGGAGCTTGTAAATGAGACTGTTTGCTTAGCACAGACCAGGAAGCAGAGAAAGCAGGGTGGAACCAGAGGAGGGTATAACCTTCAAAGGTGTGCCCTAGTGACCTACTTCCCAGCCAGCCAGCCCCCAGCTCCTAAGGGCTCCACAGACTACCAAAACAGCACCGCCATCTGGGGAACCAGTGTTCAAACTATGAGCCTGGGGAGACAGTTCAGATTCGGAGGGTAGAACTGGGAAGCTTCTTACTGGTTTCCAGAGGGTAATGAGAGCACCCATTTCTCCCTGCTTGGTATTACCTCGTTTTACCAGTCTTTTTACTTTGCTAGTCTGGAGGGGGAGATGCACCACTTTTATGTTTTTATGTTTTTACAAGTTGAAGTGCCCAATATTCTTTGCATATTTGTATTTCCTCTTTTATGAAGTGCTCATTTGTAATCTTTTGCCAATTTTACTTCTGGGTTGTTAATTTTTCATTGATTTGTAAGTTCTTTGAAAAATAAAACAAATTTTACTATGTCATGTTACAGATGCTATTCTTGATTTATTGTGTATATTGTTGTATAGATACTTTTAATTTTTAACATTGTACTTTTTTTTGGAGACAGGGTCTCCTTGTAGCCCCAGCTGTCCTGGAACTCACTATGTAGACCAGGCTGGCCTTGAACTCAACAAAGATCAGCCTGCCTCTGCCTCCCAAGTGCTAGGATTAAAGGTGTGTGTCACCACGCCTGGCTTTCACATTGTACTTTTAAATATATCTTTCCTGTAGTGACTTGGAAAGCTAACAATTATTTGTAGCATTATTTCTTCCTGTTAAAGATAAGAAGGGATTTTTCCCCCTCATTGGAAAAGTTGCACAATTGTCCAAGTCAGAAAACAAATGAGTCAAAAGGAGGGGAACTATCAGCATCAGAAAGAACATTTTTCTTTTGTCTTTGGGGAAGGGATGTGTATTTTATTTAATTACCATCACAGCATAGAGTATACTTTAGCCCAATAGGTGATATATATATGTGGCACCCCCCCCCACTTCTTTTTACTGTTCAGTATCTTGTTTAGTCATATCTATTGACTAGTTTTTCCTAAAGGTGGAAATGATGTGAATATTTTTGTGCAAAGCATAATATTTTTAATTGGATTTTGTTTTGTATTATTTCCTTGAAGATGGGATTACTAAATAAAAGAATATTGGGGTTTAAATACTTTGTTCCATAGTCTCACAGTTTCATGTTTCTGTTCTCATCAGCATAAAGAGTCATTGAGAAGAACTCAGGGGTGGTATATTTGGAAAAACATAGGTAGAAATTAGCTTAAGAGGTTTGGGGGATAGAAAGAAGGCTGGTGGGACTGGGGAGAGCGGTGGAGTGAGGCTTAGGGAGCAGGTGAGACCCAAGGCTCCAAGGCTGTGTAGGTGCCGGCAGGGAATTTGTATTTTTGTGGTTGAAGTTGTAGGAAGTGGCCTTCTGTGTTACCAGAAATAGGAGAGGCTAGCTGTGGTTTACTGTTCTAGGTAAGAGTAGCCTGGAGGCCAGTTTGGAGGCTGGTGCAATAGCTGGGTGGAGAGACGATGTCTTAAACACCAGGGTGCGGACATCCTGGGTGGAGAGGAGATAGTTGGGGACTCACTGGGAGATGGTGTCCTTTCTGTCTGCTGATGAGCTGGATGTGAGAGAGAAAGGGAAGAGCGGAATCAAGGAATTTCAACTTGAGCAATGAGCTGGTTGATAGCTCTTGAAGTGGGAAGGGGAGACAGAACCCAAGGTCTCAGGTGCCTTGTAGACCTCCAAGGGCAGATGTGAAGAGATGATGCTATGTGAGAATGGGACTTAGAGATGGGCCAGAATTGAGTGGGCATCATGGAGGGTGACAGCGTGTTCTAGGATCCTAGGTAACTTCCTGTATTAGTTACTTTTCTGTTGCTGTGATAGAAACACTGACCCAAGCAACTTATAGAAGGAAGAATTTATTTGAGCTTATGGTTCCAAAGGGCAAGAGTCCATCATGGCAGGGAGGCATGGTGGTAGAGGTGGCTGGAGGTGGAGCAGAAGCTAAGCTCTACATCTTCAAGCAGGTACAGGAAACTAAAACAACTCCAGATCTGGCAAGGCTTAAGAACTCTCTAAGCCCACCCCCAGTGATGTGTTTCCTCCAGGATAGCCACACCTTCTAAGATCCCCCAAAACAGCACCATCAACTAGGGACAAAATGTCCAAATACTTGGAGCCAAGGGGGGCATTTTCATTTAAACCACCACACTTCCCTCAAAAATTCAAAATCAGGAGCCACAGATATTTCACAAGCTAGAACCTTGTAAACTGACAGGCTATAGGTGTTAGGAGAATATAGATTTGGGTGCCATGTGCTTTGAGCGAAGGGAGTACACAGCCTTGTTTACTGAATAGTGCTTAAAGAGTTAAGTGACCTTTTCCTCCTCTTGGCAAAACAACAAGCTTTTAAGATGCTTTGATGAGTTCATTAGGAACTTGATCATAGGAACCTATGAAGGACCTTAACCACATGTCATCTTCTGTGATAAAGACATGGGAAGTAAAAACTAAACCAAGTAAGGAGAGTTTGTTTGAAGACCCTGTGAAGAAATTCAAGACTTAGTGATACAAATCACCAAACCTTGCCTGTGTTACATAAAGATTTTGCCTGTGCCATGTCATCCTTATTTTGTTCAATTTAGTAACTCCCCCTCCAAGTGTCCCAGTTTCTCTTCTACTGTAGCTCATTTGTGAGCAAAACAGAGAAACTTGTTTTTTTTTACCCCAAGCATCTGGGTTCTTTTCATTTGGTTACTCATCCTTCTTAAGTAAGTGATGATATACAGCTATAAATATCTTTTATTAATATAGCAGATTAAATGTAAAATATAAATTAGCCATCTACCTAGAAATCCAAATAGCCAGAGAGATAAAATTGACCACCATCTTGTTTTCTTTCTTTTCAGTCCTCTTGCTGTGTTTGCACTTAGATATGTGGAGATAGCCAGTGAATTTGGCACAAGCATTATTTCATGTTGCACATTTATTTCATGATAGCTTATAATATTGTTGGGCTTTTTTAATATGCTTTTTTTTTTTTTTGAGACAGGGTTTCCCTGTAGCTCCAGCTGGCCTGGGGTTCACTATGTAGACCAGGCTGGACATCCGCCTGCCTCTGCCTCTGCCTCTGCCTCCCTAGTGCTGGGATTAAAGTCTTGCTCCACCATGCCGGCCCTTAAATATGCTTTTCAAAGGCTGCAAATTATGGGTAAATTGCAGTGACTTTTTTGGAAAAATCCCTCAAGGTCTCACTAATTGACAGATCCTTTTAAGATTAAAAGCAAATAAAACACAAAAACTGAACTAATTTTGGAACAGTAAGAAATTCAAAATTTATCTTCTTAAGATCTTGTTTTGATTGTTGTCAATCTTTTCTCACCCCCTTTGGCCATTACCTAAAATTTAATTACATTTTAAGCAAGCTTTTCTGGGGCTAGAGAGATGGCTCAGTAGTTAAGAGAACTTGCTGGTCTTGCAGAAGACCTGAGTTGAGTTTCTAGCACCCAAATCAGGCAGCTCACAACTGCCTGCAACTCCATTTCCTAGGGACCCAACACCCTCTTCTGGCCTCCATGGGTATTTGTATGCACATGGTGTACATGCACACACTCAAGCTCACACAAAATAAAATTTAAAAAATAAATGTTAAATGTTTTTCTTATAATTTGTTGGAACATACTGATCTGAACTTACCTATTACAGTATTTTAGGAGGACCTAGCCTACAAACCATTTAGTCTTCTATGAACAATAGACAGTCCTGAGCAAATTGTTTGGTAATATGTCAAAGTACCAAGTGTTATCCAGAGGTATAAATTGAATAATAAGTAATACAGAATTATGGGAACATCATAATTTTTGTATGTGTGCTCCTGGGGAGTGAACCAGTATGTACTAGGCAAGTATTCTACCACTGAGCTATATCCCCAGTGTTTTACTTTTTATTTAATTTAACTTTTTATATTTGAGATAGGATCTCAATAAGTTACCCAGGCTAGTGTTGAGTTCCCTCTGTATCTCTAGCAGTCCTATAACTTAGGATCTTCCTGTTTCAGCTCCAGAGTAGCTGGGAGTAGCTTGCTGTGGTATACTATTCAGGCAGACCTGCCATAATTTTAAAATATTAGTTTGAAATTTAATTTGGAGACAGTAAAGTCTCCAAGGATGAAGGCTTCCTGCAGAACCACCCCTGGCCATTGTCAGATGTCTTTCCTGTGGCCTCGGTTAGTGAGGGCCCTGGGACATGCTATTTCCTCCACTCCTAGTGCCAACTACATTCTACCCTCATGGTGAAACTGAGGCATCAGTCTGAAAAGGCCAGCCCTTCCTGAGAGACTTTGCTTTTCTCAGCCCAGCAGGTACCTTTTCAAGCTTTGGGAAACTCCCTTGATCCTTCCTTGTCTGCAGCAGGATTATTTTTTCTTCTCCCTTGGCTCCCCAGAGTTGCCTCCTGCCTCTTTTCTAAGGCCGTTACTCCCCTGCTCTGTGCTAAGTCCTGTCTTTTTAAACCAGGGACTCTCAACTGGGGCCAGTTTTGTCTTCCAGGGCCATTGATCAGTATCCTTAGATGTTCTGGGTTGTGACACCCAGAAAAGCTGTTGATAGGGGGCAAGGATGCTGATAAATATCCTACAGTGCACAGGAAGCTCTCCCTACCCAAACCAAGAGTGACCAGGCGGACCCCAAGTATCCACAGTGCAAGGTTAAGCTAGGCTATTTTAGACTGACTCTTGGGCCTGGCTGTACCCTCTTGTTTACCTGAGATTTTTGTCTTTGTCAGTTTTGATCATAGCCTGAGTAGTGGCTATATGAGTTTGGAGAAATAAGGGAGAGCATGCTGCTAGGATGGTTTGAGGCTAACCTAGTTATTGGAGGCATAGTGCTTGATGTGATTTCATTCCAGTGCTCTCCCTTCAGGGTAGTTCTGGTGTGGTTCCGTCCTAATTTCTTCCTGTAGGCAGAAAGAATTGGAGGAAGCTTTCTGTCCACTGCTAACATATCTTAACTTTTATCTTTACTGTTTCTTAATTTAGTTCCAAGATTGTCATTGACTGGGTCCAGCTGCATTTTGTGCAGACTCAGCAGAAGCTGGCTTCTCTGGGCTCAGGAGAAGGACCCAGGTGACAGGGAACCTGTTGGATAAGTTTGACTGACATGGAGGGTGGAGGGGGTCTTTGGAATTAGAAAGATCACATGGAACCTGTTGGATAAGTTTGACTGACATGGAGGGTGGAGGGGGTCTTTGGAATTAGAAAGATCACATATTGCCATCTTTATTTCTTCCTCCAGATTGAGATTCTCTTATGCATTTTTCTAGGCAGAGCTTCACTGGGCAGGAAGAGAAGCACTCTGAAGCAAAGTAAATGGTTATTAATCAGAAATTTACATTTGTCATCATTTTTTATATTAATACTTGGGATGAGACAGTCACTCAACTAGCATATTCATTTGCTAGGTTGCCATAACAAATACCACAGGCTGGTCAACTTTATCATCATACATATTTTTCCTCACAGTTCTGAAGGTCTTGAAATGAAGGCATCTGAAACAGAGCTGGTTTATTTATTATTTATTACCTCTTTATTTATTATTACTTCTTTAAAGATTTCACCTGCAGATAGTCATGTCCTGAGGTACTAGAGTTAAATAGGACTTTGCATATGGTTTTGGGAGGACTACAATTCAGCCCATCACAGCAAGGTAGCATGTAATAGAAAGTGTAGGTTCTTTTTATCTTTTGTGTATGTATGTGCATGAGCACACACATGTGGATGTTCACATGTGTGCACATGCATGTGGAAGTCAGAAGACAACCTTGGGTGTTCCTCAAGCACTGCCACCTTTTTTTTGGAGTGAGGATCTCTCACTGGCCTGGAGCATGCCAAGTAGGCTAGGCTAATTGGTCAGCAAGTCCCAGCAATCTGCCAGTCTCCAGTTATCCAGTGCTGGGGTTGCAAATGCTCTCTACCATGCCAGGCTTCATGTTTGCAAAGCAGACACTTTACCAAATGAGCTGTCAACCCAGCCTAGTCAGCCTAATTGTTATTAATACGCATGCACGCACGCACACGCACGCATCTGTTTAGATATATTTGTTTAAGGTGATTAGTGATTCTTACTTCTTAACCTTCTGGCCAGGATGCAGACCTGAAACATTGAAGTTTGATTTTGTAATTTTAGATGTAATTTGAGAAGATGGAGTTCTTCCTAAATGAATTCTTTTTATCATGCACGTGTCTTCACCTACTGAACACTAAAGACTCGAGTTATTTCTCTTGTTTTTTAAAAATTTAGTTTACTTATTTTATTTTCATGTGTGTGTATATGCTTGCATGAGTTTATATGCACCTCATGTATGCTGGAGCCTGAAGAGAGTACTGGATCCCCTGGGACTAGAGTTACAGGTGGTTATGAACAGCCATGTTGGTGCTGGGAACCAAACCTGGGCCCTCTGTGAGACCGGTAAACAGAGCTGTCTCACAGAGCCTGGGAACCAAACCTGGGCCCTCTGTGAGACCGGTAAACAGAGCTGTCTCACTAGCCCCTGCTTCTTGTGTTTTGAGATTTGTCCTGAAAATGTCTGGAACCATCAGCCTGGCTCTGTGTGGTTGTCAATTCTCTTCCTGTAACCTGGCCCATCTACTCCATTGAGCAGTCAGTAATCCTCCCAGCCGTTAGGGGCGCTTGCTCTCTCAGTGATCTGTTTGTCTTCTTGCTACCTCTAGGAATCCCAGCACTTGACACTGATGGGAATGGAAAATCTAGTTGCAGAGTTTCTCAGAGGATAAGTGAGGACTCTTTACAAATGAGCATGTCACCAGATTTCAGTGAAGGTAGAAAGTTAGCTTTTTGCTTCAAGTGAGGCACTTCCTATCAGCCATATCTACTGGGTTGTGGGGCAGTGGGGTTGGAGAGTACAGCCTGACTTCTCTAAGCAAGAGAAGAGCAACATCATGCCAGTCACAAGCCAGAGGAAGATCACACATTGGATTTGCTCATGGGAACACAGTCTAAGGTGGTCAGGCTGCCTGACTGATAAATGACACATTATGTCAGAGTACAAGGCAGAACACCTCAGCTTCCTTCAACACCCTGGCCCATACCTGAGGGCATCCAGGGGCACCTGAAAACTGGGTTGTGGATTTACAGGCTGGGGTCATCCAGTCACCCAATCTCCCCAATAGTTTCTCTTCAAGTGATAGTTCATATCATGGTGGTTTTTAGCTGTTTTCCTAGCTTCAAGACTTTACTCCAAGAGCCAGAAAATCATGATCTCCAGCGTTCCTGGCAAGGAGGACCAGATAGGAGCTGAGTGAGCTGTGAAGGGTCGAGGGCTGACCTTCCTGCCTGCCCAGAAAACTGATGGCACTGACAAGACCATGCTCATATCTCATGCTTGGTGAAACTCCTGGCTTCTTCTTCTATTCATAGAGGGCTATCATTTGGAGAAAAGATGCTGTAGGGACAGCTACAGGTAACTTTACCATAGAGTACTGGGTAAGGAATTTGGCTAATTGCTCACTGGGTGGAGTTACTCAATCCTTATGTTAGGAAGGATGGGGTAGAGCTTGACTCAACTCTCCACCAACAAGCATTCAGTCTAGCTGTCATTGAAGTGAATCATCAGTATAAGTAGCAAGCTCGTGGCATTCTTTCTCAGTTGTGTTCAAACTTGCTGGTGTTCCTGGAGTATCTGTCTACAGAGGTGTGTGGAGACACTGCTTCGAATCAGGGAAGGCAGAAGACCAGGCAGGGAGCCACAGGACTGGTCGCTGAGTAGACTTCCAGTAACACGGATCCAACCTAGTGCTTTCCGGCAGCACTCGGGCCTTATTTTTCTTGAGTCTTGAGGACAGTGATAGGTAAGAACAAAGATACTACTGTATGTTTGTTATGTGGCACATAGCGCCTATTGGCACAGTGTTTGATTTTGTGGTAATATTATTTTCATGGCAGTGGCGTTACTTTAATACATACTGAGAGTTTCCATTGTAAATACTTCTTGGTGTTTGGGATTAGCAAGTGTTGGCCAATTTTGCTTTTCTTATGTGTTAAAATAGGATGATAGACAAACTTGAAAGGTATTGTGATCTGAACTCCGAGTCTCTGTCTTTTACTTTTGTGTGTGTGTGCTGACAGTTTTTAAAAATGTACAGTTTTCATCTCCCAAAGGAATGCAAAGTGGTTACTTTTGCTTTCTTTTCAAAACTAATGGAAAATGGTGACCACTTAGGTTCTGTCAGTGTTGTTCTCTGATTTAGAAATCACTGCTTTGGGAAGAAAACCGTTGTGTGTTAAGTCTGTCTTCTCTGGGTATTTCTGTGATGTTTTAGTTCAGAAGAGGGAGATACCAGCTGTCCTTGGCACCCAATGAAATACCATCTTAGGTCATGAAATGGCTTGCTTGGAGAATCACTTAGTGTTTTATATCTGAATCATTAGATTGCAGTAATAGAAATTTTTCTTACTGTCAGGATTTGGTTTATATCATTTATAATGAACTTATTGGTTTCTTTTGAGAGAACCAAAATGAAGGCTGAGAACATAACTGAAATTTTCCTTCATGTTTTGCTGTCATTTCTCATGTCTTATTACTCACACATGCAAATAAGCTGTGTGATTAACATGTGATATTTGTTTCTTTATTGTCTCATTTAGTGGTGATTCATAAACTGTTAGTTCAATAGTGTATATCAGTGTGCTTCCAAAGCCTGAAATAAATATGAGTGTGTGCCACACCTTCTTATTAATGAACCTGGTTACTTTCCACCAGATGTGGTGTTAAGATCACCAAAATTCTAAAGTACTGAAAATGTATCAATGGTGTGATGTGGCAAAACCTGTAGTCAGATCTGAGTTGATCGTTACTACTTTATTTCACATTGAAAAGTACATTGCCTCTAAACATTTTATTTAGAGTCTGATAAACAAAAGCACATAATTAAACTGTATAAAAGAAGGAATTTAAAGTGTGTTTTTAAATGTCTGTGAGGAAGACAAGGTGAGCTTCATTTCCTACGTGAAGCTAAATACTGTGTTGGTGAAGTCAAGACTTAAGGTAAAAGAAAGGCTTTTATTGAATTAGACTGGAGAAAAGAGGCAGGAGCTAGTGTGGCTTCTTTCACTTGTTTATTGTTTTTGCTTTCAGGAGACTCAGTCAACTTTTCTAATTCAAAAAAAAAAAAAACCTTTTGGAATAATGTATTGCAACCGAATATGGATTTTAAGTCATGTTCAGGACATTCTGTTGTCAGTGTGGGAAACTGTGTAACAGAGATACCAAATGAAGGAGGGAGGGGATTCCATGAACTTCTGCCCTTTAGTCTGGAGAGGCTGCCTGGTGGGCCTGAGATGCTGGAAGTCCCCTGTACTAACCACACCTAATGGTTAGGTATTGGAGCCTATTATTCTCCTGGTTATGAGGGTTGCCCTGGGGTGGAGGGCCATTTGGATTTCCTGCATTTCTTTCCAAGCAGTGTTTTTTTCATCAATTTGTACCTGCTAGGCTTTTCTAAAGCCTTTTTCAAACACAGCCATTTACATATCCTTTCTTGAGCCAGGTGGAAATCTTTTGCCCTGGAGTTGGGCTAATGATGATGTCATGTCCTAGTTATGCAGAGGGCTTCAGTGCAGGTGGGCCACCTGGGGCCCAGGATTCTGAGGTCATTCACCTTCGGGCCATAGCAGCAGCACTTGTGTTCCTGGTAGCTCAGAATTTCACCGAGAGCCACTTGGCATACCCTTACCTTAGTAAATATTTGTGCTTCACTTGTGTCTGGCCTGTTTCTTGGTTTTGAGGGGCACAGGTGGGTAGTAGGTAACAGGGAGACAGCTCCTATCCTCTGAGCACAGGTAAAGACACTCTTGCCAGCAGACCTGAAATGGAAGGAGAGACTTTGTTTCCCTCCCCACTTAAAAGTCCTGGGACTCAGAGCTTACTGTTCATCCCTCCTCCTGCAGCGGTCACCAGAAATGAGTCAGCCCAAGTAACCATGGCATCTAGTCAGGTAATCATGAGCTGTTCTCTCCCAGCTGAGACACATGTCAACTGCTTTGTTCACTGTAGTTATCATTACCGGAAGGTTAAGAGTCCAGATGCTGCTTGGCATCCCCTCTGAAAACAAAGAATTGATCTTTTTGTCGTTTGGAGAATGGAAAAATATATGGAAATTTCTGGAAAAGCACATGACATAGCATCACCCTACAGGCAGTGAACAGTGGAATTTCAGACCAAGACTTGACAGAGTCAAGTGCAGTCAATGGGTTTTATAGAACTGCCCAAAGCAGCCCGCTTCCAGTGATGTAAGCTGTCTTACTCACCCTACTCTTACTCACGTGGTCCGCTGCAGGCAGAGGATCACATTACAATTATAAACATCCTCCCCTGACCCAAACCAGTGACTGGGTACCCTGTCACAGCATCAGAGGGCACATGGTCATAGATTCCTGGGCAGAGGCAATTCAACATCCTAGGAAGTTTGGGATCTTTGGGAGTCTTTGCTAGTGCTAAGTGAGATTTGAAACTTTCCACACATTTCACAGGAGATAAGCTTCAAACTCAAAAGGAGTCTAGCTTTGTGTGAAATGGGGTGGTAGGCTCCTAGAGTTTTATTATATTCTACTTTCTCTTTCTTGCCCTGTTTTGTTGAGGTTTCAGGCCTATGATGGAATGTGACATTAATGAGTGGTTTATCTGAAATAGATTTGTTCTGTCTGCTATTTTGTTTGTGTAACTAACTCATTGAATGAGTGAATGAAATCACTTGCCCCGCTCATTGCTAAAAAAAAGTTGTCTTCTTAGTCTTTTTTTAAAAATAAAAATTTTTTTTTATTTTATTCTGTGTCTATGAGTGTATATTACCTGCATGTAGGTAGGTGCACCCATGTTGTACAATGCCCGTGGAGGTCAGAAGAGGGTGTCAGATCCCCTGGACCTGGAGTTAGAGATAGCTGTTAGCCACCATGGGGGTGCTGGGAATAGAACCAGGGTCTTCTATAAGAGCAGCCAGTGCTCTTAACCCCTGAGTAATCTCTCTAGTCCCTTCTTGTTCTTTTAGTCACTTTAAAGTGAATGGTAGCTGTCTCTTTAACTATAAGGAACCCTTCTTTACCCTTATACTTGTCAGGTTTTTTTTTTTTCCCTGTGTCTGTGTGTATGTCTATGTGTGTATATGCCACATGTGTGCAGGTGTCTGCAGAGACCAGAAGAGGGTATCAGATCTCCTGAAACTAGAGTTACAGGTGGTTGGGAGCCACCCAGTGTGGGTACTGGAGACCAAACTCAGATCCTTTGGAAAAGCAGCAAGCATTCTTAACTGCTGAGCCCCGCCCACTTGTTAGATTTTGTTGGGCCAACTTTTTGTATTCCTTTATTCTTATTTTCACTTGTTTATTTAAAAATACATGCTGAAACATTGTTGTAGCATTGAGCTTGTCTCAAAGACAAGTCTTGATTTGTAAGCTTAACCAGACTGATAAAATAGTTGGTTTAATTGTGGTAGCTGATTTCAATAAGTTGCTCTTTGATTCTTTGTTTTCCTGACAGGATGTCCTGAGCCCCAGGCAGAGTGGTTTTGCCCATGGGTGTGCCAGAGGAACTCCGTTTCTAGGAAAGACAACTTAACAGCTAGAAAGATGATGAGAGATGATGGTTATGAGTGTCCAAGACACAGCAAGTGAGGAGTGTGTGGAGGACAGAGAGAAGAGACCAGTCAGGGCCCTGCCACCTGTGTGGAAATGAGAGTCCCCAGAGATGATGAATTCAGCCCTTTGTAGGAATATTGCTGTGAAAATTTGATTTTGCGCATGACACAGCGCTGAAAGATTTTATGACAAAGCCAGTACCTCCATTTAGTAATAGCCAGTTATGGAAAAAACCCACAAGCCGCACAGTGATATTGAGCAGAGCAGAGTGGGCGGTGCAGGGTGCAGCCCATGGCCCCTGCCTGGGTAGCCTCTTCGTGGACCTGGAGCAGAGCCTTCCTGGCTAGCCTCCGGCAGTTGCCTAATCCCGGGTCCTCCCACTGCCTGACAGTTAAACTTGCTATTTTGTTGTGTTTGTATACAACTATATTTAACTTTGCTTCTTTTTTTTAGGGGAGGAGAGAAGTATGAGCAGAGAACAAAATAAAATTGAGACTGAGCTAGAGTCTCAATGACTTCCCTGCTGTGGGTCATGTTTCCAATATATATGTGCCCAAACCTCATGGGTGCCACTCCCAAAACAGGTGCTGGAGAGAGTACATGCTCATTAGGGCTAGCTGGGTCAGCGACCTGCACACACTTCTGTTGTGACTTGACTCTCTGCCTGCAGGAGACCTTCAGCCTGGTAGGCCTGAATAACCATAATAACCAAGGCTACACATGGTATACTTACAGATGGGGTTAGAAGTCATAAAGAAAAGCAATCAAGGAGAGAAATGACAATTGCATGGGTAGGCATACTTTTCTAAGACAATACTATTTGGTTTTTCTTCTCCCTTTCTTCTGGTAGCGCTTCCCAGTATCCAGGATGACTGGGTTTGATTATAAGTTGTGGCTGACACTAGGTTTGTGATGAGAAACTTGCTTTAAGAAATCTGTGTAATTCATCGTTCCCAGGGGAAACTATAAACCATTGTGCCTGGGGTGAATGGTCATTGGTCTTAGAACAAAATGAAAAGACATTTCCTGGAAAGAAAATTTCCTCTCACTAGAGATCCTCAAGCATCATATAATTGATGCAGGAAACCAGGATCCTCCACCATATCTGTGAGAGAGCCTTGGAGTGAAGTAAATTATCCTGCCAATTTAAATGGTACAGTAGATAACAGAGGTAAAGGATTGAACTGGTATATTGTTTGTTTATGGCCAAAGGACCCTTTGTCTCCTCGTTCAGTCGCTGGTGTTAGTTTTGTTAGATTAAGTGACCGCCAATATCAGAGCCCTATTTTTTCTTTCATTTTAGAGTCAGAATCTGTCACGATAGCATTTCAAATCAAACTTGGTGAATTGCTATTTTGTGTCTATAGATAACCCTATTGAGCGGGGATACATGTGAGTCCCCATATAGAGATACAGAGACACAATTTCATTCCCTCCCAAATGTCTATGTTCAGCACCACAGGGAATAAAGTAACCTTTTTTCAGTTCAAGTGACTTGAGAGCATGAGTTTGTGTGCTGTGACTACCATCTACATCTGAGCAGCACTAACAGTGCCCACAGCTTCCCAAAGTTGGCAGCACCACAGGGCTGGAGTGGCAGTCGAATCTGTCACTTAGTCCATGTTCACCTTGTTACCATTTGATGAGATGTAGATCATGACATCTGGTTATTTCAAGTCACAAATGGCAGAGCTGAAAGGAAACCTGGGCGTCTTTTACTCTAGCATACCCATAGTTACACTGCTGTGTTTCCCCAAGACAAGGAAACCAAGTCAACCACTGAAGGGAAAATAGAAGTCCTACCTTTGTCAAAGGGCTAGCTGTTGGTGAACAATGTCATCCTTCAAGGTACTTCTCAAAATAACAGATTGCACAATACCAGAAAGGTCCCCTGTGGAGGGCCAGCATCACCTCACCGTCACCTGGGAATCCTTTCTCTGCTGCTTCTGACTTCAGTGTTGATCATTCTGTAACCCTGCATACTTCATAACTTATTCTAAACTGTTTGCTATTCCTATATAGTTCCTTTCTGCAAGGATATGACCTCCATGTGGTAGGGAGTTCTTTCTAGACACTTGACAGGTAGTGGGTGCCCAGTAAATGATGAATGAAGGGAGGAGAGAAGAAAACAGACCCCTGGGCTCTGAGAGGGGCTAGGAAGGGATTCTTCCTGTGGCTTTCCTGTGGGTATCCACAAGGACTTCATGATCCTGCTGGGGCCTGTGGTTTCTTCTGAGTAGTCAATACTGCGCTAAAGGTGAGCTGTTTGTAGGTCAGCTTGCCCCACCTTTATACCTGAGTATAATGGAATTGGCTGGGTGGTTCTCACTACATGAGGTCAAAGGCTAATAACCAGACTTTCCAAGTTGCTTTTTCTAAGGGTTGCAGTTTGGCCCTAGCCTCTGTTACAGGAAGAGGTCTGTCTGCCAGCAAATAACTTGGTGAAGCTCTGCATAGTCATTCCCTGATGCAGCCAATGTTTTAGACAGTTTTTTGTTTTGTTTTGGTTTGGTTTGGTTTTTTTTTTTTTTTTTTTTTTTTTTTTTTTTTTTTTTTTTTTTTTCTTTTTCTTTTTCTTTTTTTCTTTCTCCTTCCCTACCTAATTGCCATTCTGGCTTGCAGTGTTCAATAAGCTGCAGTTACATGTTCAGCTGTGGTTTTTACTTAGCCTTAATCCTTTATTAATTACCCCTTGTTCAGACTCCCTAAGAATGGATTATCCTTCACTTTTGGCCTCTGCTCCATGGCTGTTGGATGCCTTTGTTTCAGTCATCAGAAAAGCAACCAAGAAATTGCCAACGAGGTGTTTGTATGACTATCCAGTTTGCTCCCAGCTTAGAAGTGTTACACCCCAAAATAATAAAGACAGTTATGGCCAGACTATGCAACTTTAAGATCCACGATACAAAAGATGGTGTTTTCCAGGCTGTACTAGACTCAAGATTTACCTGTATTTGGTTCACCTTTGGAGATGCCCCATGCTCACCAGCAGAATCGCCATAACCTGAAAACTCTTAGAAAAGAGCATTCTGAGGCCTGCCTCACGCCTGGGGAACCAGAGTCTCAGTTTAGCAGGTCTTGGGATGATTACTACACACATTCAAGTACCGACAGATCACCATTCCTCTACTGTGGAGCATCTTTACCAATCATTTAAAAGCAGGGAAGCCTTTTCTCTCTTTTTTTTATGGTCTCTATGGAACCTATTTAACTCTCACAATCTCCTCAAAATGATAGATTGTAGGATATATAGAGTATAAATCTAATTAGCCATTAAGTAGCATTTCACTATAATGCATAGTTTCCCCCCCTTCCATTCCATTTCCTATATAATGTGGCATGTGATATATCAGACATCTGTGCTCACATCTGTGCTCATGAACTAGAGACCCAGTTCATGCTTTTGGATCCTTGATGAATGCTTTAGTATAGTTGCCAAGTGTTATCCTCCTGGATGGGAAAGCCGTGGGAAAGCCTGCATGCAAGGTCACATTGCCTGCAGCATTTCAACACACTTTTGCTTTCAGATGACCCAGGGCACATCACTCATGACTTTTGCTGCTTCCATACACAGTGCATACTTGATATAATTATTGTTGCTGTTTAACAATATCTCATTCCATGTCAGCTCTGCAGAAATTTAAGGTTAATTACGATGAATGCTTTCTCAGTTGTTTGCCTTTGTTAAGAGCTGTGTAAGAGTTTGGTGTGTGAACAAGCACATCTGGACTGAGGTTCATGCATCTTTATTTTGAAAGGAAATCTTGTCAGGGTTGAAGAAAACAAAACCATGAAAAACAACACTGAGAGCCTGGACTAAAAAACATGTAATTGTGCATAAGGATCTAGGAATCTGCTTTTTAAAATTTAATTTTTATTTATTTTTATTGTATGTGTAGGAGTATATTGGCTGCATGTGTGTCGTGCATTGCCCATGGAGGTCAGAAGCGGACATCAGATCCCCTCAAACTGTAACTATGGATAGTTGTTAGCCACTATGCGGGTGCTGGGATTCGAACCCAAATCTTCTGCTAGAGCAGCCAGTGCTCTTAACCACTGAGCTATCTCATGAGCCCCCAGAATCCACTTTTTAAAAACGTGAACTTCCTCTCCAGTTTTAAAGTGACTACCAACAATTTAATTGGGGTTTCTGGAATATTATATTCTCTTGAGTGAGTCCTTGAATAGTATTTGTATACTTTAGATGAATATATGAGTTTTCTACCCAAAGGTATATCAGTTCCATAGGTCAGTTCAGATGGTCATTGTTTTAGTTAAATGAAAGTGGGCCGTGACTTTAGTTTTCAGGATCAGGTCGTATGTCTGAAATGAAGTTCATGTGAAAACCTCCCCCCACATTTTTTTTTTTTTTAAGTGAATTTGGGTTTACACCTATTGGTGTAAACACTCTGGGAAACAACCCTGAGAACCCCACATTGTAGAAAAGTGTAGCAGGTGAAGGAAGTTGAAGAAAATGAGATTAATGTGGAAAACAGATTCCGTATCAGATTATTCATGACAGATACAAATGAAAGTGTTGAGAATTCCATATTTTGGCAACCCAAGCAAGATGTTATGTTTCCATATGTGAAATCTGGGAAGAAGTTAGTTTATAATATCTGGCAAGAATTCAAGTATCCATGAACTAGGTATTAAAGAGCCATTTTCTGCAGAGTTTCATGGAAAATTCAGATGAATGTAAGACATACAGTGGCCTTAGTTTGATAGAATTAGTATTTACACCCCTTAAAAGGAAAGAATAATGCAGAAAGGCACAGGCGCCAACGGAAAAGGAGGGCTTTGACAGGTGTAACTTAGGAATATAGAGGATGGAGATGCTGGCTCTCATGGGTTGGTTTGCCCTAGAAAGATGATTAGGAGTTGATGCCGGCTGCCTGGACCCTAGAAGAATAAACAGAATCTGTATCAGTGAGGGAGGACGCACTAGGGCCAAGTATACCACAAGCTTTGGGGATGTAAGGCTGACATCATTGGGGAGGACCAGGCAGCTGTGGCTGTTATTGGCAAATGACTTAAATTAGATGCTCCACTTAGTGCCTAATAGAAAATGTAAAGCATAGAGCAAAGGTAAAAGAAGAACTCCACGATCTTAAATATTATATTATAATATAATAGAGAACTGACCGCCACAGCTCTGATGGGTGAGAGGTGCTTTTTGTTCCCTGTACATTCTCTTGAATTTATCTGTGCTTTTAATCCTGTAATTATTTAGCTTTTTCTTCTTTAGGGTTTCTTGGGCAGGGAGAAGCAGATGTATCCATAAAACAAGGTCATCTAGTAGTAAAAACTTGTAACATTCAAGCACATACTCCTATGAGCATGCATGCGTGTGCATGCGTGCGTGTGTGTGTGTGTGTGTGTACATGCGTGTGTGTAAGGACAATGCCCTACTAATGACCAGAGGGTCAATACTAGGTACTGGAGAAGTCCTTCAATATCCTATCCCACCTAACACAGTCTAATTTAAGGGAAGATTTAAAAAATCTAGATGCCCCTCAGATTTCAGTGAGATTTAACAAGGCCAAAACCAAGACCCAAATACCTATTATTTTGGTGAGTCCCATACAAGAAACAATTCCCAGCATTTGTCCAGCTTTGTAGATGTAGTAAGTAATGCTGGTCTTCACACCTGTGAGTTCCAAGATTTTTTAATGCAAATGGGGAACCATTTCTTCAGAGGTAGTATATGGACCCAGAAGTCAAATGTAGTCACTTACCACATATCTGCCTAAATATGCACCCTGTGACACCCATCTCTTTAGAAATGAGGAGGGCATCTAGCCCTCTTCCTGCTGATCGTAATGCAGTTGCTTTTCCCTCTCTTTAAAATTCCATTTTGAGAAGTTTGGTGCTGCAGCGCACACTCAGAGTACTGGAACGGTGAAGTGTCTGGTGGATTGTTTGCCTGTTAACAGGCTTGAAAATAAAACTGCCAAAAAATGATCGTACAAATGATTTTTCTGAGAGTTGAGAGGCTACTTTTGACCCTTTGTCTCCTTGAGGAATTTCAAGGGCAGTCTTGTGGTTTTGATAGCAGGCAGAGTGTGACTGGCACTGTGGCACTCAAAGCACATGAAGTATTCCTGCAACTTTGTCAGGTTCTCAATCCCCAAATCCCTGGAGACTGAAAACCCCATTGTGAGCATGTAGGAAACTCATTGGAGAGCAAAAGCCAACATGAACAGAACTGAAAGTACGCCTGGCCTCCATGGATAGCTCTCCGCTTGCCTTCTCATGCATGTGGCTGCACTGATAATTAACATTTGACTATGGATCCTCCTCCACCCTCCACAGTGTTATGTAATAGCTAGGAGAATTGCAGCACCATCTCTCTCAGATGAGAGAGAAGATGGATTTCTGTAACCTGTTTGTCACCCAAGGCTTCCCATAAAGGCTGGCTTTCGTTTGATATTACTGTATAGCGCTGCTGTTACAAACCACCCGGGGCTGAGTCCCTGCCCACAGAAACATACTGCCTGACAGTCCTGGAAGCCGGCATCCAGAGGTGTGAGCAGAGGCCTCCCACAACTCCTTCCTTGTTTTCTGGCTGTGGTGATGGCCAGCATCACTTTGTGTCCTTGGCCTATACATGCAGTCTCCCTATCTCGGGACCATCCTCCTGTGTCTTCTCATCAACTTCCCTCTGTGCATGTGTGTTTTGCCTGATGGTAAGGAGAGGTCACATTGGTTACAAGTACAAGCAAGCTGTGCTTTAGGACAGAATGACTTCCTGAATTAAGAAATTTCCTCCCTAGTTAGTTAATAAAAGCTGAATTCCTGAAGCAGCTCTGCGCTTTAGAGCCTGCCCTCTTTGGGGATTCAGCACCGTTTAGTGTGGACTCTGGCATTAAGTCCAGCATCCTCTGCCTGCCCAGCACAATCTCCTTCTCAACCATCAGGACACAGCTGAGGTTAGCTAAGGACCTTCCATGCAAGATTATAAGAGAACTCATTTGCAAGTCTCTTCTAACACATGATTTTGGTCCAATTCTGGGTCTCTCTCTCTCTCTCTGTGTTTCATGCTGCTTTATAAATCAGGGCAGGACAGGACCTTTTATAAAAGCAATATATAATTAAACAACCAAGAGTTTATCACTGGACTTTTGTTTTATGAAATTCTACTTGAAAAGATACCCCCCACACACACACACCAGGCAGGAAGTGGCTGAGCAGGTCTGGTAACTCAACATCCCACCAGACTCTCATAAGAACAAACAGAATGGAGAATGTGATCATATCACAGCGTTTTTCTCCTTGTCTTACTTCCTTTAGGACTGAGTTCCTGTAGGGCTCTCTTCGTGCATTAGAACGATCTTTTTTTTTAAGTAGTCAGGGCCTGACTTGTCTTTATTGGGAACTCTTTCCCCTTCCACCTCCACCCCACTGAAATAAACACAAAGGGGTGATGGCTGATAAATCATAATTACAGGTAGGGCTTGTAGGTTGCCCTTCCCGTGACCCTAATAAATGTGTATGGCATCAAATGGCCAGGGTAAGGCCACCTAGAGAGGCAAAGTCCTTGGTAATCCAGTGGAGATGGAACTGTCTACCTCCTTCTCATCCTCCCATCCTCCAGTTGGAGTGGAATGAACTCTGACTGGATCCTGCAGAAAGATGGAATCATGTTGATTCCTAAAGTGGATTGTTCTGATATTCAAGTTGTCAGAAATGCAAACTGTGAAGTTCTAATCAGAAATTCCAGGATTAGAGTCCAGGTGACTCTGATGCCTGCAAAGTTTGAGACCTTCTGCTCCAAGTATTTCTCATCAAACAGACTCCCCCAGTTACTTCAGCTGCTGGTAGTGCATGCAGGACCCACATTACTGCCTTTGTGTCCTCCAGGGGCACACACGGTAGAGAATGTATGTGCACCCAAAGCTATTGTGAACTCATCTGAGGGGCAAAGGCCACCAGAGAATAGGGCCTTCCAAGGAGAACACAAAACCTTCCTTAGGTACGTGGACATAGACAGTTTCAAGGAAGACTTATGGTGAGATGGTGTGATGGGGACTGGTGAGGAACAGCAGCATCCTGTCCTTCCATGATAAATCTCATGGCCGCCTTCCTTCCTTCCTTCCTTCCTTCCTTCCTTCCTTCCTTCCTTCCTCCCTCCCTCCCTCCCTCCCTCCCTCTCTCTATTTTACTTTTATGTGTGAGTGTAGTGCCTGCATGTATACAAGTGAACCCATGCATGCAATGCCAGTGGAGGTCAGAAGGTGTTGGATCCCCTGGATCTAGAGTTACAGACTGTTGTTAGCCTTCATGTAGGTGCTGGGAACCAAATCCAGATCCTGTGCAAGAGCAGCCAGTGCTCTTAACCACTGAACCATCTCTCCAGTCTCTCTCATGGACTTCTTAACTTTCTATGTGGGATTCATATTTTCTATGACACAAGATTTCTTATGTGACAACTTTGCATGTGTACAGAACAGATTGCCTTCTCTTGCCTAGATTATTAAAAACAACAAATTTCTGATTTCTGCTACAGTATAAAATATTGTTCAAATAGTAAAATTGTAGTGATTTTCAAAGAACTTCTTGGACTGATTTAGCATTTAGAACTCAGAGTCATTAGCATCTGTAGGGTTGGTTAAGACCCTACCCAGGCTTCCCTTGCTAGCAGGGGAAGAACGTGGCCGTGCTCTCCAATGGGAGCTCACACTCAACACAGTTTTCTCATTTGGAAGGTTTCTGTAATACGTACTGTATATTTGTGTGGGAGACCACATCCAGATTAACCATATCTTTGTATTCCTGAATAGTGACAGATTTCATGTCACTTGGAAAATATAGGGGGATACGAGGAGGGAAAACCCACTCATAATTTCACCATGCAAGACACCATTGCTTGTATCGTTTGATGTATTTGTGACAGTGGTTTTGTTTGCTTCTGCAGCGGTGATTATAAAGAGTATTTCAGTCTTTAAACAAACTGCAGGTGACTGTGGACTTTGTCAGTGATATAATCCTAATGGCTGCATGTAGCATTTTATAAACGCAAGTATGTATAGCAATTGTATGTAATTTGAGTGTGTGTTTATATGCAACCCCTTAGTTGTCGCCAGTTTTTTTTTTTACTTTGAAGGCTTTTAATCCTTGGACCTCATAGGTAGCACTATGTGGGTGGTGTTGCACACACTTGGGTATACTGCTAGACAGAATGTGGGCTTGGGAGGTAGAATGAAATGCAGAGTCTGGCCTTGCGACCTTCTCTTCATCTGTGAAATAGGCATGCTAGAACCATCTTTTCTGAAGTCCTAGCATTTATGGTATGTACATGTACACACGTGCATCATGTGTATATAAAACCACTGTTCATGAAGTTGTTCCTGAATGTTAGGTCATCTTAGAATACTTATCACTTAAGAACG
>NW_008357638.1:813231-833923 GCF_000622305.1 Nannospalax galili | reverse complement strand
TGTGTGTGTGTGTGTGTGTGTGTGTGTGTGTGTGTGTGTGTGTATGTAACTTACTCTAGCCTCCAGCTTCTTCTAGGAAGAAGAGCAGCCTCTGGGAGGGCAGAATCTGTTTCCATTTATCTTTTCTCATCCTTCTTTCACCTTGGTGTCCACCATAATCCTCTGCATATGCTGAATGGTCTGTGTCTCTTTAAGGAATTCGATCAGTTGCGGAATAATTCCCCCAAACTGGAAAATTCTGGTCTCTCCTTATGGCCTTGTGATTAGTTATGTCTTTTTAGCACCATTCATATATTAAAAACAAAAAGAAAAATTCTGTATATAGGAGGAAAGCATATTAGAATGTGCTGCTTTTCTTTGATAACTGTGTACATAGTTAAGTAATTTATAGGTATAGCTTTCTCCCTTTCATTTACTTTTGTTGGATGATGTTGCTTCTGCAGAAGATAAGAGAATGTTGGTCTTTAGTGTTTTAAATTTTTCCTAACAAACCCTTCCAACTTTTGATATTTTCATGAGCCACTTCATGGACCTCATAGATGGAAAGAGAACTGTGTATACATGTGATAAAGACAGACCTGTGTGCAGATGTTTCTGGCTCCCAGGAGTTTCCATGACCCAGGATTGAGACCTCAGGTGACTGATTATAGAGGGCAACATCTGTTATATGGAGGGGGTAGTCCCAACCAGAGCTGTGAGTGACTAAGAAGGTTTGGAATGCAGTAAACCACTAGTTGCATCACCTACAAAGCCATAACTAAAGTTTCCAAGGATATTTTTTGAGCAGCTTCACAGAGTGTGCCCAAGGCATGATGTTTTAATGCCCTTTACATCTGCTTAGGAAGACTGTAACAATAAATCTGACTATAATCTAACCCATTGTTCTAGTATTTGTTGAAAAATCACCCATATTTAAGAGTAAGTTTCTCACTGCCAATATTGGTGGCAAGTGGTGTATTTCAAAATATGCTTCCCGTCTTTAAGTTTTGAGGGCTGGCATGTAATGCAATATTCTTTACAAAATCCACATGGTCATTTATTTAAGGCATTTTTCTAAGTTAAAAGAAAAATGGAGAGCTGGCTCAGCAATTAAAAGCATGTTCTGTGCTTCCAGAGGACCCGAGTTCAATTCCCAACAATTACATAAGGTGACTAACAATTGCCCATAATTCGAGCTCCTGGGAGATCTGACCCACACTCTGGCTTCTGTGGGCACCTGAAGTCATGTGCACATATCTACCCTTTGCCCCACATGTACACATAATTTAAAATGAAAATAAAAATTTTAAAAAGTATGTGAAGGCTGCTTGTGTTAAGGTGTCTATGACTGGGCATGGTGATGCCCGCCTTTAGTTCCAGCTCTCAGGAGGCAGGCAGAACTCTATGAGATTGAGGACAACCTGGTCTACATAGCGAGTGCCAGACCAGCTGGGGCTACAGGTATAGCAAGACCCTGTCTCAAAAAGACAAAAAAGAAGGTGTCTCTGGTCAGGAAAACACAGGGCTTAGTCTCACTGGGGAGTGTATTTCAGTTGAACTATATGTGTAACTGTTAATTGGTATTTTTCATGACTTTTTTTTTGTACTTAGAAAAGTGACATTTGCTCACAGTAGGAAATTTAGAAAAAAAAATAGAAACGATAAAAAATGAAATATAATTCACATGCTTATTATCTGGAGCAAGTGATAATAACTTTTTCCTAATGTTTTCCTCAATTACTACCATAGTTTTTTTAACTAGGCACATTTTTAGGTCCTGCTTATTCTTAATGTTCTATCATGTTTTCTCTCACTTTAAAATATTCCTTGAAAATATGGTTTTAATGGTTTATAATATTTTGTTTTCTTGATTTGTACCATAATTTATTTAATCACTTCCCTATTGAGTAGAAGGATGCATCTATATTTTCTTTCTATGTATGAAGCTATAATGAACATTTTGGGCAGATCAATATTTACTCATATCTTACTGATTGGGCATTAATCATTTAGGGATAGATTGGATGAATCAAAGAGCTTGATATCTTGATACTTCTGTCATATTATCCTCTGGAAAACTTGCAGTAATTTATCTTTCTAGGAACAGAATATTAAGGTATCTGCTTCTGTTTAGAATGTGATAACTCTTCAGTCTTAGACTGTTTGTTATAAAAACTTCAGAGTCAGCATTTATTTGTGTGTTTTGTTTATTGTCACTTTCTAGATATTTTTTTTCTTACTCTGAAGTGTTTTTTAAGTGTTATTTCTAAATAATTTATGCAACACTGATGGCAATAGTAAAAGTGGAAAAGAATAAGGAACCCAACAAAACAAATTGTCATTTAACAAAGCGGGTTTTTTTCGGTGGCACTTTCTTTGGATTAGATAAGTCTTAGTGTGTCGGATAGTCAAAGTAAATGTAATCTGTGGTGCTCTGTAAGGTGCTATGGTCATTAGTGCTTTGAATCCTTTGGAATAAAGGTTACAACCATTTCACAGCTGCTCCCAATATGACATTCAAAACCTTCCTTCCCAGGGAAGAATGATGGCTTCCTTCAGGATATGGACCTTTTTCAGTGTTCTGCTGTTCCAGTATCGTGGGAACATACCTTCATAGCTGGCAGATGAGACGGGACTTGGCAGTCGGCCTGCAATCTGAATGTAATCTACTTTGAACACGTGGCCCGTTAAAGGCAGCCCCTACTTTTCTCCCCACTGCCCTGCTCCCAGGAAAATATGTGGTTCTCAGCAAGGACTATTTATTCTGATAAAAATGAGTAAATAATAGGTGCAAAAGAATGGTGAATACTGAGTCAGTGGAGCTGATTGGGTATTACCCCATTAGCAACGTGTCACAACTAACTGTCCTTGTTCAGTGTGTTCTGGAATGTTGAGCAACAGAGTAGACCCAGACAGGCCCTTTCTTTCTCTCTCTTTCTTTCTTTCTTTCTTTCTTTCTTTCTTTCTTTCTTTCTTTCCTTCCTTCCTTCCTTCCTTCCTTCTCTCTTTTCCTTTCTTTCTTTCTTTCTTTCTTTCTTTCTTTCTTTCTTTCTTTCTTGTAAAGTTGAAGTTTATTTTTTAAAAAGGTTTTGGAGTTTTTGCAATCTTTAACACATTTTTCCAGAAATAACTTGAAGCAGGTTACATAAAAATCTGTATACAATGAAGTTTAGGGGTGGGGGAGGATAAGAAATCAAAGACCAAAGGATTTGCCAACATGGGGTCAGCTTTGATAGAATAACGAAGGTTTCCATTAGCTCTGGTTTTTGCTTTTTATTTTTGTAAAATCCTAAAGAGTTTATTGGACTTGTTTACAGAGCATAGGGTGGGGGGTTATTTACAGAAGAGTGGAGGAACCCATTTACAGCTGCACTGGAAAGTCCACACTCAAATATAGGTTTTGTAAGCGTTCCCGACAGTTGCACAAAATGGCGAGAGAGGTGCCTCAGGTGTTCTCAGCTTATATATCCTTAGCCCCTCCTCCACATGCAGCTAAGATCAACTGATTGGGTGGGAGGGGTAACTGACTCCCCCATCGACTCCTTGAAGGAGGTGTGACTATAACTTGCCAGCATAGTGGTCAGAGGACACTTCCAGTTAACACTCCACCCCTTCCTCCAGCTCTTACATTCTTTCCACCAACCTGTTCTGCAAAAGTCCCTGAGCCTGGAGGGGGTGATAGGTGTGGGTTGATCTTCCTCCTCAATTTGTGACAAAGCACCAAACTTTTGGGTCTTCACATCATCTTTTCCATGGATTGGCCCATTTCAGTGGGATTCCATCTATTATAAGGATTTGGTGCTAGGATCCACAAATGAGGCAGAACATACGTCTTTTATTTTTCTGAGTCTGTGTTACTTCACTCAGTATAACAATTTCTAGATCTATCCATTTTCCTGCTAATTTCATTATTTCATCTTTCTTTACTGCTGAGTAGAACTCCATTGTGTAATATATCACATTTTCATAAACCACTCATCAGTTGAGGGGCACTTAGGTTGCTTTCATCTCTTAGCTTCTGTGAAAAGAGCAGCAACAAACATGGTTGTACAAGTGTCTCTGCAATAGGATGAGTCCTTTGGGTATATGCCAAGGAGTAGTATAACCAGGTCATGTGGTAGGTTCATTTTTAGTTTCTTAAGAGTTCTCCACACTGCTTTCCATAGGGGTTTCACAAGTTTGCAATCCCACCAGCAGTGAATGAGCGTTCCGCTTTCTCCACATCCTTACCAGCATTTGGTATCATTTGTTCTCTTGATCTTAGCCCGTCTGACTGGAGTAAGGTAAAATCTTAAGGTGGTTTTAATTTGTATTTCCCTAATTACTAACGATGTGGGACACTTTTAAAAATGTTTCTTAGCTGTCTTTTTTATTTCTTCCTTTGAGAACTCTCTGTTTAGATCTTTAGCCCATCTTTTAATTGGGTCATTTGTTTTCTTGGTTCTTTGTTTTTTGAGTTCTTTATATATTCTGCATGTTAAATCTCTGTCAGATGTGTCAGTGGTAAAGATTTTTTCCCACTCTGTGGGTTTTCTCTTCACTTTCTTGATTGCTTCTTTTCCTATACAGAAGTATTTTAGTTTAATGAGGTCCCACTTGTTGATTGTTGACCTTGATTCCTGAGCAACTGGTGTCTGGTTTAGAAAGTCCTTTCCTACACCTATATCTTGTAGAGTACTGTCAATGTTTTCTTCTTATAGTTTCAGAATTTCGAGTTTCACATTGAGGTCCTTGATCCATTTGGAGTTGGCTTTTGTGCAAGGTGAAAGATAAGGATCTAGTTTCATTCTTCTACAGGTGGAGATCCAGTTTTGTCAGCACCAGTGGTTGAAGATGCTGTCTTTCCTCCATTGTGTGTTCTTGGCACTTCTCTCAAATATCAGGTGGCTGAAATGTGTGTACTCAGGTTTTGGTCTTCAGTGATGTTCCATTCATCTATGTGTTTATTTTTGTCCCATTATCGGGCTGTTTTTATAAATATAGCTCTGTAGTATACTTTGTGATTCTCCCCTCCCCCCAGCATTGATCTTTGTGCTCAGGGTTGCTTTGGCTATCCAGAGTCTTTTGTGCTTTCATACAAATTTAAGGATGCTTCTTTCCTAATTCTGTGAAATATGTCATGGGGATTTTTATTGCAATTGCATTGAATCTGTATATTGCTTTTGGTAGGATGGTCATTTTCACAATATTAATTCTTCCAATCTGTGAGCGTGGGAGGTCCTTCCATCTTCTGGTGGCTTCCTCAATCTCTTTCTTTAAAAATTTTAAAATTTTTTTGTAGGAATTTTTTATGTTTTTGGGCAGGTTTTTTCCAAAATTTTTTTTTTTTTTTTTTTTTTTTTTTTTGGCTACTGTGAGTGGGAGGGTTTCCCTGTATTCTTTCTCCAATTGCTTGTTATTGGTACACAGAAAGCCTATTGATTTTTGTAGATTGGTTTTTGTAGATTAATTTTGTAACCTGACATTTTACTGAAGGTGTTTTCTTAGAGTTTTCTGGTGGAATTTTTGGGATCTCTTAGGTATAGTATCATGTCGTCTGCAAAAAGGGATAATTTGACCTCTTTTCCAATTAGTAGTCCTTTAATTTCCTTGTCTTATTGCTCTAGCAAGAGTTTCAAGCACTGTATTGAAAAGAAGTGGAGATAGTGGATGTCTTGTGTGGTTCCTGATTTCAATGGGAGTGCTGCCAGTTTTTTTTCCATTTGAAATGATGTTGGCTGTGAGTTTGTTGTATATAGCTTTAATTTTGTTGAGGTATATTTCCTCCAGTTCAGTTCCCTTTAGAACTTTTATCGTGAATGAATGCTGAATTTTGTCAAGCCTTTTCTGTATCTGTTGAGATGATGATGTGTTTTTTGTTTTTGAGTCATATGATTGATGACGTTTATTGATGTGTATATTGAACCATCCCTGAATCTCTAAATAAAGCCTCCTTGATCATGGTGGATGATCTTTTGCTCTTTTTGATGAACATCTGTATGTAGTTTGCAAGTATTTTGTTGGAAATTTTTGCATCTATCATTAAGTATATGGTTCTATCCTTCCCCCCCCCCCCCTTGATTGTGGTCTATCTGGTTTGGGTAACTAGCTTCATAGAAGGAATTTGGGAGTTCTCTCTCTCTATCATTTTGAATCATTTAAGTAGTATTGGTTGGAGGTCTTCTTTAAGAGATAGGCCCATGTTCATCTCTCCCTGACAAAGACCTCATCTGCAGGATCTTTTCCTTAATGGTGATTGGGGGCTAGGACGAGACCCTGAGGACGATGTCTGTCTCTTGAATTCCTGTTGAGGTCCATGCAGGCCCATACTCCCCTATCTCTTAGTGCAGAAGCCCAGACTTTTCACCTCTGGGCTCCATATTGAGAATGGAAGAGATGGCAATTGAAAACCCTTCTCTCATCAGTTTTGTGAAATCAGAATGGACTATGACCATGGTTTCTTGCTGAGCCTTCTTGTGAGAGAACAGGAACTTCGGCAGTTTTTTGAAGAGTCTCTTGACATTTGTCAATCTCCTATGGTTTTGTTCCACTCCAGAAGCCCTGTCTTCTAGTCATTGATTCTGTGCCATTCCTTGTATGTCTCACATCTCTAAGGCAAAATGATTTCACACTTCTGATTTTCACCTCAAATGTACTCCTCTTGTGAGTGAACAGCTTGAGTCATTCAAGTATTGTTTTCATCTTGATTTTGTATATTCTCTGCAAAATAGGCATGTAAGAACTTTCTGGTGGTGTATTTTGTGGTCTGGCCAACCTAGACATTTGGTTTTGAAGGCCAGTCTGAATTTTCAAACTTCTCCTTAAAATAACACTAAGTCATTGGGTTTTTCTGGTGGCAGCCATGACTTTACTTATTTGATACCCTTTAACAAACCCACCTATAAATACATCACTGTGGACATGGAGCAGAAAGATCCCTGGTAACTAGGTGCTCTTGTGTTGTGATTGAATTTGTCAAGAAGCCTGAGACCTGGAGGTTGTATGGAATCCCCCGTCCTCTGAACCTGCAGTGTTGAGTCAGCTTCCCAGTTTAGGATCCATCTTCAGATGATCTCTCAATCCTTCTGTTTTTTTGGTTCCAAGGCTAGCCTTGAACTCAGTGTAGTCAAGGATGATCTTGTACTTGTGACTGTCTGGTACGAGGTGTACAACACTGTGCCCAGTTTATGTGGTGCTGGGAATTGAACCCAGGGCTTGGCACCTGCTAAGCAAGAATTCCTACTAACTGAACCACATCCCCAGCCCCATCCTTTCTTTTTGATCCTTAACACATCTGTTCAGAGTTCAGATCATTCTCACTCTTGGTCTTCCCTCTGGTCTCCTTGTCTGCTACTTTATATCCTTGTAATGAATCTAATAACAAATCTGTATTTTATCAACCTCACAATGAAGATGAAGATGGAGGCTATAACATTCATTGAGCCGTTGCCCTATAGCTATAGCGAGCACCATTGTTATCTCAGTCTTCCCAATAGCTTCTTTACAAAGAGAGTACTGCTGTCATCTATAGTATATAGATGGCAAGACTGAGGTACAGAAGTTCTGTTTTTCAAAGTCATCCAGCCAAGGTTTGAGCCCTCCAGACTGCAGCCAGACCAGGCCTTTGAGTGTCCAAACTCCCAACTCAACTCCATTACTAGTACTTTGCCTCAGATCCTTCTGCCTAGAATCCCTTTACCCTAGTCTTGGCCCTTACCTCTCAGTTCCCACATACTCTCACACTCTGTCTGGCAGTAATGCCTAGCTGGGCACAAGTATGACTGTTAATTAGTGAGGACACCCAAGTCTAGGGTGAGGCTCGGCTCCCAAATTCCAAGTGATTCCACTTGCATGAGTCCAGGGACTTTTGATGCTGCCTCTTGTGTTCTTGAGCTCTTAGCCCACTTTATCACAATCAATATTTCATCTCTTTGTTCAAAGTAGAAGGCCTTCTACCTCATCTGGCATATACTAGGTACAGTAAATAGATGTCAGTTTGAATCCTTGTACTAATTTGTTGGCTCCTAGGAAAGGCTAAAAACAGAAAGGAATACCCAAAACAAGGTTTGGGGAATGTAACTCCTCTTCCAGTTCATAGGGGCCTGCAATGCTTGAGTTTCTTAGAGAGTCATATTAATGTTAGCCCTGAGCTGTACTAAATATCAGCCACTGGAGCAGGAACTAGGTACCAGGAGTAGGGTTGTTGTAAAATGGTCAGCTTGAGCATCTCACTCAGATGCCTGTGGGTATGTATAAGGAGGAAGCACAGAATGCTTAGCTAGCCATGGTTGGCACACCCAGCTCAAATTATGTGGCAAATCAATGTCAACTCAAGTCAGAAATCTTGGCACAAATAGGGAATGAAAAGAAGAGAACCTGAGATGTCTCCTAAGAGAGTGAAGAAGAGAAATACCATGTGTAATGGCTATTGTGTCTGGGGCACATAGACTGTGTTTAGCAAGCACTATGCTGGGTATTAGTAGCTCAACATCATTCTTACATGATATCTAAAGTAACCCTGTGAGTTAGGATTGTCATCTCTACCTCATTCACAAATAGCTTGAAGTTAAGGGAAAGGGGAGAGGCATGCAAGAGCCATCCAGACTATTTACTGTTTTTCCTCCCCCCTTGAACTTGCACCCTACTGACCTTTGGCTCCGGCCCCTTGGCCTTTATAAAGTTCTCTTTTAAGACTCAGTTATGCACCAGGAAGTCTCTTGATCAATATTTCACAGGATCTGTTACACCCTAGTACCCTCAGGGATGAGCACCTCAGAAGGTACATGCTCAGGCATGCCTTCATTGAACCTAGAAGACAGTGTCCCATCTTCAGAGACCCGACCTACAACCCCCAGCCACCTGTGTCACTCATTCTAAGTTACCCAGGGCATACAAACTGACTGAGGTGAATAAATGACTAGAGAAGAATGTGGGTGTTCTATTAAGGTGAGGTTTAGTTCTTTATTGTATCTACATAGTAGCCAGCAATTATGATAGCTGAGGTTCATAAAAACTAGAGTGATAGTAGAATGTATAGTATGGTGTGTAATGTAGTGTTATGTGTGTATGAGTTTACACGTACGTCCACTGCGCACAAGAAGCCTATTCTTGAGGCTGAAGAGATAGTCAGGCCTTGAGATTTTTTCTTTTAAAGCAATAGTTTGGTAGCTAGGTATTAGCTAGATGATTGATTGATTGATTGATTGATTGATTGATTGATTGATTGGTTGGTTGATGATAGACGGACAGACAGATAGACAGACGATAGATTCTATGACTGCAAAATACTCTTTTTCAAGTACCATCTACAACAGTGGTTCTCTAAGCTTGGGTCCTGGATGAGGTGCCTCTGCCTCTGGGATTTTTCTAGAAATGCAAATTCTGGGTTCTCTCCACAGGCTGTCTGAGTTCAGGCCACAGGACCCAGCAATCTGTATTTTAACCACCATCTCTCCTCAGAGCTTCTGATAGGCCAAGACCTGAGCACTACTGGCCAGAAAGATGACTTTGTTGCCTCATACTCTAGACCCTAGGGCTGAGGAAGGTGTCCTGGGGTCTTGTGCATGTACTGGTTCTAGCTCTTTTTTTCATACACAGACACAGACACAGACACACACAGACACACACAGACACACACACACACACATTTTTTATGCATTTCTTTTTTTAAAATATATTTTATTTAGTATTTTTATTTTACGTGTATGAGTGTATTGCCTGCATGTGAGTGCACCTGTGTCGTGCAATGCCATGGAGGTCAGAAGAGGGCTTCAGATTCCCCTGGAACTGGAGTTAAGGATGGTTCATAGCTGCCATGTGGGTTCTGGGAATCGAACCCAGGTCCTCTGCAAGAGCAGTCAGTGCTCTCAACCACTGAGCCATCTCTCCAGCCCCATTTTTATGCATTTCATACACTATATCATGGTCTTATTTAGACCCCTTCCCTATCTGCAACCGCCTGATAGCCCCCACCAGATTTCATGCATTCTGTCATATATGTTAAAAGCTTATCGAATCAAGTTTGTGTCCCCAGATGTCCCTCAGTGTGAATTTATCCCCTGAAGCCTGGTCATTCCATTAAAGAAAACCAATTCTCCCTCACTCAGCAGTGATCAGCTGCCAATAGTTCTTCAGCTAAGGCTGGGGCTTCTCACCCATTTCCCCAGTTCTATGTTGGGTTTTTGTATGGTTTGAGTTTGCATGGGTCTTGTGCATGCTGTCATCATCACTATAAAGTGGTCATGCACTACCCCTGGCTCTTACAATCTTTCCGTCCCCTCTTCTGCAAAAGTCCCTAAGCTCTGGGTGGCAGAGGTTTAATATAGGAGTCTTATCCAGGGATATGTGCTCTGCAGACTCTCACTCTCTATACTTTGGCCAGTTGTGGCTTTCTGTGTTAATCACCCTCTGTTGTATGATGGGTGCTAGCTCTTGGCTGTTTTCTGAAGCTGTGTCCTGGTAAGAAGTGAATACATCTGGTTAGATATCCTTACCTCTGGTTTATCCTTACCTTATAGTTTATGGACAAAAGGCAGGGTTTACTAATATTTTTTTTTCTGTGTAATAAGATTTTACTGACCTTTGTTTGATTGTATATGTGTGTGTATATGTTTGAGTATGCATGCATGAATGTGTGTACTTGTAAGTGCATATATACTTGCCCATGCAGGCATGTGGAGGCCAGAGGTCCATATCTGGTGTCTTCCTTAATCACTTCTCTTATTTTTTTTGTTGAGACAGTTTCTCTTTGAAATAGAGTTTACTGTTTTTACTGGGCCGACTGGCCAGTGAGCTCCCAAGATTGACCTGTCTCTATCCTCTAGTGTTTGGGTTACAGAAGTACACAACACCCAACTTTTTCATGGGTGCTTGGATTCCAAACTCAGATTCTCATGTTTGGACCGCAAGCCCTTTTCCCACTGAGGTGTCTCCACAGCCCTGTTTTTTTTGTGTATCGATCTTGATTATAGTATTGTTACTACAGCCTTTTGTGAAGGATTTTATGACATATACTTATTAAGATAACAAATTAGTGTACTTTCAGCATTTTAAAGTATTCTATGTAATCTGTGGAAATACTCTGGATATTTCAAAATAAGTGTTAATTTTTGTTGGACTAGCCACTGAAGGACTCTTTTGTGTGTGTGTTTTGCGGGGGGCGGGGAGGGGGAGTCTGTCTGAGACAGGTTTCAGGCAGCCCGGACTGCAGTCAAACTCTCCATCTTCTGGCCTCAACTCCTCCCAAATTTGGGGATTCTGGGTGTGCACCACCATGCCCAACTGCATATGTTTCAAATTGGCTTGAAACTGGCACCGTGGAGTAACAGAACTGTATTATCAGCTATAGGTAATTAGACAAGTGAAAATGAGTGGGTGAATCCAAAGGAGAAACTTTGTACTTTTTAAGATTTCTTGTGTGAACATAAGTTCCCTCAACCAATTTTTAAATTTTTATTTTGTTATTTGATGTGGGAAGGGGTATGTGTGGAGGTCAGAGGATAATTTTGTGGACTAGATTCTCTCCTTCCAACTTTATGTGGATTCCAGGGATTGAACTGGTCATCAGGTTTACATAGCAAATGCTTGTGCCTGCTGAGCCATCTGGCTACCCCCACCCCAATTTTTAAAAAGAGGGACAGGTGACAGTTTGAGCTGATTGGTTAGCAATGAAAGAGTGTGAGTGGACTGGAACTCTAGTGTTAGATGAGCCTTTCAGTAACAGTACCTTGCTGGAAGATGCCAGTGTCTCAAAGAAATAATTATTAAAGACTGTGTTTTATATAAGGAATTCTTGGACTTTTAGTCAGGAAACTTGAAATGTAATCTAGACTTTTCTCAAGTCTATAACTTTAGGTGATCATCTGATTTCTGGGCTTCAAACTTTCATATTAGAGTTTTTGTTTTAATTCATTCTACTTGTCTTGGTTTAGGTGTATAATGGTTGTTTTTTTTTTCTCTACTAGAAGAAAACTCATTTTGACCCACATAGTATAAATAAGAATATGAATAAGATGCAGATTGTTTTCTCAGTAGATTAAAACAATTTTTCTATACCTCTTAATAATCTTTCTTGTAATCATTTCAAAAATCTGTGTTCAGAAAAAGTGATGACAGCTTTAATTGTTTTGAATTAATGAAGGGGAAGATCATCATTAAAGTTAAAATGTTGGTTTCTCTCTGTGTGTGTATATATTTAAAAATTCTGGCTTTGGGTAATAGGAGCATTTTCCAGAATATGCTGATTTTGTTAGACATGTTTAAATGTTGCTTAGTTTATGGATTTAAATATGAGCAGGGGCAGTTTATTAACTGGTATTTGCATTTTCATTCAGTTTTGCTGGTTTCTTTGTTTTATTTGGTTTTGTTACTCTTAATTTTCATAAAAGTATAGCTGTATTAAATCCATAATGCTTCCTTGCAGTGACCCGTATGTGAAGCTTTCGTTGTATGTAGCGGACGAGAATAAAGAATTGGCCTTAGTCCAAACAAAGACAATTAAAAAGGTAGGTTGGCCATTCTCTATGAAGCTTTAATTACTCAATTAGTAATTTAACCCAATTACATTTCATATTTTGACTTTGTAGAAGTTTATGTTTTAAGGATATGATGCCAATATTTTTATTTTAAGCACCTGAAAGTATTAAATCAAAACATTTTCCATAGACTGAAATGTTTCCATATTCACCCATTATCAGTTCTTGGTTTTGGTTAAATGACTGTAAGAAAGTAAGTCATACCATAAACTATATTTTTTTCTTACAAAACATATACCCAAATAAGAATTTGTTCTTGTTAACTTAGTATTTTTCATGAAGAAATTTAAGCTATAATTTTAAATGTATTTAATGAAGCAGCAGATTATGGAGTTAGACAAAAGTTTAACTCGAATCAACTATTATCAAAGGAAGTAAAATGCTTGCTTACCTACATAAAACAGATAGAATAAATTATAATAAAGCTCTACATGTATGTCTTTTCTTGTTTTTATGTACATTATGAAAAATACATAAGTATTCATTTGTGTGCATGTGTGTATATACATGTTTGTGTATGTGTGTGGGTCTATATGTATGTACGTGTGTATGGAGGCCAGAAGTCAACTTCAGGTCTCTGCCTGAATCACTCTCCACCTTATTTTTAGAGACAGGGTCTCTCTCTGACCGAACCTGAAACTTGCTAGTTTGGCTAGACTGGCTGGTCAGCAAGCCCTAGGAGTCCTGTGTCCACCTCAATAGTGTTAGAGTACAGGCATGCACTACTACACCCAAGTTTTTTTTTTTTCGTTTTTTTAAAGACAGGGTTTCACAATGTATCACTGGCTCTCCTGGAACTCCCTATGTAGACAGAACACACAAGAGATCTTCTTGCCTTTATCTCTGCTTTCCAGTGCTGGGATTAAATGTGTGTGCCACCACACCAGGCACACCTGACTTTTTACAAGGCTGCTGGGAATCAAATTTAGGTCTTCATGTTTGCAATAAGCACTTTACTGAGTGATCTCCCCAGTCCCATAATTATAATTTCTAAATTTACCTGTGTGTGTGTGTGTGTGTGTGTGTGTGTGTGTATGTATGTATGTATACACTGTATCTAGGAGCTTTGTTAAAGCGTGTTTTCTACCAATAATACTGTATTTGTGTTTTTATGAGTTACTATTCTTTTTCCCCACTGTGTTTGTGGGTCTGGTAAGACAGTCTTACCGCTTTGCAAAAAAACGTTTTGTGGACAGCATGATTGCTTTAAAAATATTGCATCTCTCGTGCTGCTATGGAGACACTTCAGATCTGTGACACAGTCAGGTCTTTTTGTGTAGGAAACAGTAATGCAGAGTGTCCTCCACCTGGCATTGAGACTGGCAGTAAAAATCTGTTTATAAACAGAAGCCAGTGTTGAGATTAGTGGGAGGATGCCTGCAAGGATGGAGGCCATTGTTCCCTGTGCTAGGCGCTGGCACTTGCTCTGTTACTGATGAAGCTGGGGCTCCTTGCAGGGAGGGCAGACAGGGGCCTGGTTCCCTGCTGGACCGGAGCCAAGGACCCACCAGTGACTGGGGCCCTGCGATGTATTTTCTTTGGAGGGGCAGCCTTACTTCTCCCTCCCTTCGCCAGCTGGAAGGTGTCTCTCCATTCTGCAAGCCAGCCTCCTGGTTAGTATTGTCTGTGTTGTGCTCATAGAAAAGCTGTCAGCTTCTTGTGGCCCTGAGATCAGTCTGTGCACCATTCATTTTGTGCTTTCCTTTTGTCGTTTGTTACCTGCCAGCCCTCCCCTTCATTCCATGCAGATATCCTCCAGGTCAAGACCAGGGGTACTTCCCTTCACCCTAAATTGTTACTATTCCAGCTCCATTCATACCTCATACCTGAAATGTGATCTCCATTATGCAGGGTGGAATTATCTTTGGAGTTGGGGGTGGGAAAAGTGCTGATTTATTAATTCTCATTTAAAGAATGTCAGTAAAGTGTCCTACAAGTTTTTTTTTTTTATATATTTTTATGGTGAACTGTGCTGATTTTTTTTCTTCCCCGTTAAAAGGCAAATATGTAGATGAACTGATTTTTCAGTCTCTGATTTTTTTTTTACAAGTTGTGTCTCTGAGTTTTATGCTTGTATAAATATGTGTATATATTTGTGTTCCTTCATAGACTGTGCTTCATGTTAGTTTGGAAGGATGTTTTCTTCACACTGAGGATACAAATATCCCTGCCATGTTCATGCAAGGTGTCTATTTAAATAGATTTGCTAGAAAGATCAATGATACATGTATAGGGAGGAAGACTGAAAGATAAATAGGCTCTTTTTTTAAAAAGCTAGTTATTTTAAGAAAACGGAAAAAAGTTCCCTTTTGGTTATTGTGTGGGGGGGTGAGAATCTGATTGATATTGTTCTTCATAAAATATTTCTTCAAATGTCAGCATCAGTATAAATAATGAGCACTTTTGGCCTTCCCCACTTCAAAATATGCTTGTAGCAGGTAGAGGGGAATCAGCCAAGTTCACTTCCTTCTTGATGGGATAAATCATTTCAATGTAGTTTCCTGATGGGAGTGTTTATGCTCTCATGATGATGGTTCTTTGTAAGTACATGCCAGTTTTCCTTTTGGTGATAGAATTCAATTTATCACAGCCTTGAATCATTGGTTTCATAAATTATACTCCCTCTCTATCCAGTTTGGTTTGCAGAATAGTCTCAGATAGTTGACTAAGTGCTGCTTTTATTGCCATTTTGAAAATATTTTTTTATGAAGAAGAATGTTTAAGTGAATATGAAGAGTTGCATTATATTAGTAACTGTTGGTTTCTAAGACTACAAAAGATATTACAAGATAATTTCTTTTCCAGACGCTGAACCCAAAGTGGAATGAAGAATTTTATTTTAGAGTAAGTTTTTTATTTTTTTGTTAATAATTGTCACTGATATCTAGATTGATATCAAAGTAGATCTATAAATGGAAAGAAAACTATGCTATTTTCAATGAGAAATTCTTAAGACTTGAAATGTTTAGGTAGCCTCTGAATGTGTTCCAAATTTTGAAAGCTAAGTAGTAGTCAGAAAACCTGCAACTGTTTCATTTGGAGCTGTTTTGGACAAATAAAATGGAAAATTATCCAAATATGTTATTTTTTTTCAACTCAAACTTTCCTTAAAAAAAAATTAAGATATAAAGCTGGGCATGGTGGCGCATGCCTTTAATTCTAGCACTTGGGAGGCAGAGGCAAGCGGATCTCTGTGAGTTCAAGGTCAGCCTGGTCTACATAGTGAGTTCTAGGCAGGACAGCTGGGGCTACAGGGAGACCCTGTCTCAAAAAGACCACAAAAAAAAAAAAGGAAGAAGAAGAAGAAGAAGAAGAAGATAAAATGCAATTTAAAGCAATAGTTTAATGATTTCTGTATGACTTGGATCATGAAATACTTTACAGACTGGCTTATCCACAGCAGTAGAAATGATTCAAAAGAAGTATTAAACATTACCAGTTATGGGGTTGGGGTGTAGCTCAGCAGTATAGAATGCTTGCCTGGCACTCTTGAGACCCTGGGTCTGATCTCCAGCAAGCCTTCCCACAAAAGACAGAAAAATTACCAATTATGTTCTGGTTTGAGAGGAAAAAGCTTATAATTCAAATATCTAGTATAGTATACAATTACTTTAAACATCACTGACTAAGGGAACATTTCCTCCACTTTTAGTATCTATTCAGAGCAGCTGTATATAAAAGGGAATTCTGTGAATTAATGGAGATTTCTGCTTAGTGTACTTGTGAGCTGGTTACTGCGTTTTGCTAGCGAAAACTTGGAAATATTAAGGACTTCAACCATTTTAACTGAAAGAGAGGGGGTAGGTCTTTTTAAAATGACAATATTTTAATTGTCTGTACAACTGATACTAAAAACTGCTCACCTCCAAAAATGCTCCAGATTTGTTCTTCCAGTGAGCAGAGCGCCAAGAAGCATACCGCCATCAGACCCGTGCACGCAGCCCTGACTTCTTCCTTTCAGTTGTAATAGGAGTTTCTGTGCTGCAAACTTGGATGACTGTACCCTGCATCTGTTTTCTATTATGTTCAGAGCTGAAATATGGCACTGATATTTTAATACTGGGTAGATACTGTGTTCAGCCTCTACCAGATATGTTTTAAATCACTCCGTGAAGGACTGAAAAACTGTTTGGGGCTGAGAGGTGTTACTGACCCTTAGTTAACTCTCAAATACAGCTTTCATCTTATGAAACTGCAGCCTATTTATACTTTTTCCATTTGAACCACGTTTGTGAATTTTAGAATATCTAAAACTTTTTTCAATGAATCTTAGCTATAGGCATATTTAATTTCTATTTTTGTATTTTTGTTTTGCTTATAAAAAAGGATCTTTGTTTTATCCCCACTAAAAACCTTTATTGGATACCTGTTATGTGCTAGTTCCTACTACAGTCTAAGGATGCATTCCTGGTGGGTGGCTGTGCAGCCCTTTGCAGAGCTGATGAGCAGAGCCATTTGTGTGCTTGCTCTATTGCTGAGCTATCTGCAGACTAAGGGCCAGGAGCTTAAGTTGAGCACACTAGCTCTCTGAGAGTCCTACTCAAGTCCTAGTCAAGTGTAATCTTCTTCCATGCCCCATCAGGAAGCAGCCCAGGGCTAGCAGTAGACCTGGGTCACATCTCTGGCATTATCATCATTTACAGCCTTTGTGACCCTGAAGAAGCCACTAAGCACTCTCAATCACTCAGGTTCTTTCTCTCTAATGTAGGAAAGAGAAGTCCTTCCTTGGTAGGCTTGTTTTCCTGATTGGCATACAGTGAAATAAATGCAAACACCTGGAGCCATGTCTGGCAGGGCTGATAGCTATCCAATGACACCTGAGTCTACATGATGAGGCACAGGCCATTTGGGTGAGTTTGGGTAAAGAAGAAGAAGCAAACAAACACCAACAGCCTGAAGGCTGTGGCGTTGGCCTAACCCCGGGCAAGTCCTGGTTGCTCAACACACTGGCTTGTGGGCTCCTGAACAAGATATTTCACCCTCGGGCTATTGGTGTGTGAAATTAAAGTGATAGTTACACACTGTTGGGTTGTAATGAGAATTAAATGGCATTAATTATTATAGTGCTAATATTTCAGAAATACTACTTAGAAAATAAGCCCACAGTGGTAAATAGCTGCTCTTGCAATTCTTCATCACACTGTCATTATCAGGCCTAAAAGGTTTCCTCACTCAGGGCCCTGGTAAAGACCAGACCTTACTCTATAGATATGGATATGAAGGTGCCTTTGTAGAAAAGGTTAGGAACTCTGTAAGGCTGTTTAGATCCCCCTTTTCTAGAAACATTGTTAAAGGTGTTATCTTTTTCTGGTGTGCCTAGATATTAGGGGTAGAAAAATAGCAAAATCAATAGTGGGGAATTTTATTTAGTAGACATAGAGTTTCCTAATAATCAGGTCAGTCATTCATAGTATGCAGTGGACTGGGTGTACGCTAAAGCACTCTCACATTCTTTCTGTCCCTTATTTCATGCTTCCAGTGATACCTGATGGTTTTTGAAATATTGTTTCTATCCTTTCTAGGTAAATCCATCTAATCACAGGCTCCTATTTGAAGTATTTGATGAGAATAGATTGGTAAGTCTTTGATTTTGAGTTGCTTCCATTTCTTAAACCTGAATTTTTGTATTGCATTTTTCAAACCATCCTTTTCATTTTCACTTGCAACAGTATGCATGCCCAGAGAAGACTACTTTTGTCCTACTGTTAGAGGTCACAATTCTAACAAAATTTATTTGTTGCTAGGACAGAAAACTTATTTGGGTATGTGTCTGTTTTTTTGCAGTTAATATTAATGAAAGTCATGGATGATAGCCTCAGCCCAAAGACCTTATTATGCTTTGTTTGGGGAATACAGAAAAGTGGGCACCTCTGTAAGATGCCATCAGGTGTGTAAACAAACCTGGTGGTGGTTTTTAAACACAGCAAAGAGTTCAACAACAACCCTATGCTGTCTCCAGGGGAACAAAAATCTAACTGCCAGTATATAGGTAAAAGCATATCTATTTAGTGGATGAAATTAGACTGTATTTAAATAGTGGTGCCTTCTCAAGAAAAGTCTTTGGAAAGTAAGTTGAAAGGGCCAAGTGTAAAGCCTGGGGATTTCAGTGGTTGAGCATTGACCTGGCATGTGTGAGGCCCCAGGTTCCAGTCTTATTATTGTAAACAGCACTTTTAGTACTATAAACAACAATCTCACACATGAAATAACCCCCTCCCCCCAAAGAAACAAGAAAGTTCAGAGATATGTCAAAAGAATAAAACAACTGATGTAATCTAACATTTTATATACAGACTGGTATATATGTATGTATATATAATTGACACATACTATGCATATATTTTTATTGATATATATGAGATATAACTGTGATTTAGCTTCAGAAATGGGATTTTCGAAACAAGTCTGGCCTAAAGCATTTTATTTATTTTTGTGAGTATATGTGTTCAAATGTGGGTGGGCACAGGCCACAGTGCATGTGTGGAGATCAGAGGACAACTTTGTGGAACCATTTCTTTCCTTCCACCTTTATGTGAGTTCCAGAGATCAAACACAGGTCACCAGGCCTGTGTATCAAGCACCTCTACCCGCTAAGCATCTTACCAACCATTTTGTTTTCCTAACTAGAATGTTTACATCAAATACCCTGAGCCAAGTATTGAGCTATAAATATGAAAGTTATCAAGTTATATATAAGTCCTTAAAGCACTCTCAGAAGTAGGATTAGAACTCATGTGGTCAGCTATACTCCTGTTTGCTGCCTTGGCCAAAAAGAATGTGTGCATGAACTCATCTGTCTACAGAATTCAGTTGAAACACCACAAATTTTGGATTAGCTTGAGGTTAATAGAATGTATCATTAAGAGGACCCTTAAGACACAAGTCATGCAATGTCCTGTCCTTAGAAATAAAAGAACCTGGTTTAGAGTCTGAACATGATGAAACACCAGTCAGGGGATGTACCCAGGTCTAACACCCTGTTTTATATCAGCTTAGTGCTGGGTAGTAGCCACAACTTGTACTCTTGTTAAAGAATTTGTGAGTGTATGTACTCTGATATGCTTGGCATTACTCTCCCAAGTGGAAAACTAGCAGATTGGCCCTTCTATCTTAGCATCTTTCCTATTAGAAATATGGGATCTTGGTGGCTTTGTGTTGAAATGGACAATTTTGTGCCTTGGGAGTTGATCATCAGGGGCCCTGAGTAACTCAGTCCCTTTTGTTTTTTGTGTGAAGGTACTTTCTCCATAGAGAGAATTAGAGATCCTGCTGAGGGTACAGTCCCTGCCCCTCCAGCTCTCGTTCAGCAAGGGCTGGTTCTGTCTGAACCGGTGGTATTCAGTGAAGTATAGCAGTAAGTCCTGGGAGACATGGGGTCTCCAGAAACCAATCTGTATTGTCTGATTTTGAAGTAAAATCATTTTGCTTTAAGATAAAACAAGGGTCAAACTTGAGGAGAAATTGCCTCTTGTTTGTTGCGTACCACTTAATGTTGCATTAAGAGAAATTCATTGTTTAAAAAAAGTTAAATTTTCTCAATTCTATGATCTAAAATAATGATTGCAGTCAAGTGATCTTGCTATGTGCTAAAAACTATATTTCCCAACCAAAAAGGGACTTAGAATGCAGAGCTTTTAAAGAAATCCTCTCTGAGGGCAAACCTGTGAACAGTCGTGTTTTATATCAATGTTTGCCTTGCCCCCGGCTCTCTGCCATGTCGCTATGTACAGCATGCTGGCATTGCTGACCGTGCCTTTTTCTCTGTTGGCTATTAATCCAGCAAAGACAATACGTGACTAGAGTCCTACTTGGAAGTTTTAGCATTGAGCAATTAGCTTCTAGGGTTCTCACAGAGGCCATTTTTGCCATTCAAAACCATGTTTTTAGCAAATGGGTTTGGGTATGTATAAACACAGGGTTAATCTTCCATACCCTCCTGTACAGAGTTGTTGACAAAGACATAATTTGCAGATTTTAAAATAAGCTTTTTGTCATTCTTTGCAGCATGGTATTTTACCCTCCTGTTCTTTTTTTTTTTTTTAACTATTATTTATCTTTGCTTGAGTGGTCCAATTCTTCAACTTTATCCTCCAGTGCTGATATTCTGTTTTCCATTTCATTCATTCTAGAAGTGAGGCTTTCCCTTGTTTCAAGTTGGCTTATTGAGGTTTGGACTTCCTTCTTCATTCCTACCTGAGTTT
>NW_008357638.1:802194-812724 GCF_000622305.1 Nannospalax galili | reverse complement strand
TTAAAGTCCCTTCTAAATATATCTCTTTGTTGAAGAACTGATGTTTCTGGATCATAAAAAACAGTACATTCAAAACACAGAGACTATTTCCAACTTAACTCAAATCCAATGACAGTTTTTCGGGCATGCACTTTTATTTCTCAGGTCTTTTTTGGCTCATTGCAAACACAGGATTTTGGGTTTCTATCCCAGCTGTGGTGATCCTGCTGACTTCTCATTGGAAAGCAGTCAGGGCCAGGCAGCATTTCTTAGTTATGGTATTTAAGTTAAATTACTGCAAAAACTACTTACACAGTTTCCCGTGTGTGTGTGTGTGTGTGTGTGTGTGTGTGTGTGTGTGTGTGTGTGTGTGCACGCACATGTGCATATGTATCTCCTACCTGGCACATGAGAGAGAATGTTTTCTCCAGCTGGGTCCCTTTCTCCTGCTTCTTCTGTGACTGACAATCATATTAGATGCACACCCTCTCTGCCCCCCTTAAATGAAGAATGTTTATAGTAAGTAGCCAGAGGCCAAGTAGACCAGGCCCCTAACTGGTTGTACAGTGTTGTGCCCCACTGTGTCTCCACTTGGCTATTTTGTTACTTGTAGATCATGGTCTAATTATTTCCTATTAAAGAGACACTAATTCAGTGGGGCGTGTGATCATATTTATAGTAGTTTTATGAGTTTGCTTTCCGCCATGGTGGTGTAGTGATAGCATAACAGAAACATAACATCTGAGGCTTCTGACAAGGTTTTCCCAACAGCCAAGCTGTATTTTACTTGTTCTTTGGTTTGGTAGGGAGGTGGGGGGGGGCATACGGGTGGACGTTTGTGTTTAACGCAGGGTCCCTGGCAAGGGCTGAAGAAAGAGAGAGTCCCAGGGCTTTGCAATGCCCCGTGAGTGTGATGGGTCAGATTTACAGCAGCATGGCTGGCTGGGAGTGTGTTTGCTGCCCCAGTCAGCTGCCTGAGCTCCCTGCTGGGCCGTCCCTTTCTGACAGAACCGCGGCAGCTGGGAAGGTGCTGTTTCAGGCTCTTGCTCTGAACAGAGGGGGGAAAAAGCAAGAGAGGGGAAACTTCAGTAAGTCCACAAGCTGGCATTGGAGCGGGAGCGAGTGGTCATGTGTCTCTGGCCATCCTACCCTCTGTCACAGGGTAGATGAGAGCTTTTTGCTCTTATCCAATCATGCCTGGAATGCCGCTTGCCACTTGGGCTATTTCTGCTATCTGTCGCTCTTGGTGCCGCAGTGCTAACAGTTTGGCAGATGGGACACTTTTTCTTGGAGTTGGTGTCTTTGGGTTTTGACTTCTGGCAGTACCGGGCGTGTTGTTGTCGTTCGCCCTCACCCTCCCGGCCCCCCTGGTCACCATGGCCCATCGGCTTCGGTTTCATTTTGGCTCTGGTCGCAGCAACACGGCCCCCGAGTCCGAGATCCTAGACCAGGAGAGAGAAGAGGACTTTTTCATGGCATTCCACACGCTCCCGAGGAGGAGCGGCCCGCACCCCTTCGCTCAGAACGGAGCGGAGGACGGCAGCGGCCTGCAGGAGGGCGTGGGCGCGCTCAAGCGCAGCTCATCCATGTTCATCCCGCAACTCCTGGCTGGGGTGGATGCCAGGCCCACCCGCAGCTCCTCAGTGCAGATCTCTCTGCAGCGCAAGGCTGCAGATGGTGCCACCGATGGCTGCGGTCCACCCGAGGGCCAGGACGACAGGCCCCCGAGTGCCCAGGCCGACCTCGGGGACCAGGCCCAGGTCACGAGGGTCTCAGCCCAGATCGGCTCTCAAGAGCCCTCTGCAGAGGACAGCCCTGGAAGCTCCCCTCCGAGGCCAGCCCAGGACCTGGGGACCCTGGTCAATGGCACGTGTGGCCGCTGTGTGCGGTGTCCCCACCTGGCCGAGGGGGCCGAGGGGGCCGGGGAGGCTACTCCGGGCCTGCGCATCCAGCACCGGGCCTCCAGTGCCGACGTGCGCCAGGTGCGGCTACTGCCCTTCAGCTCAGATGGCCAGGGCGAACCCAGGCGCTGGTCCCTGCAGCACGTTCCAGATGCTTCTGGAAGCTCTGGGAAGCGGTGCTTTGTCTTCCAGTTGCAGCAACCGCAGCAGGGTGCTCCCGGACTGGGCAGTGACTTCAATTTTGGCTTCACTGGCACAAAAGGAGACAGGTTGGTGAGGTATCCCCGCATTCGGCTAGAGAGGAGCACGTCATACCCTATCCAGCCCCGAGTGGGCCGGGCAAGCCCCACGGAAGACCGGGGAGCCCCAGAGACACTGCCTCGGGCTGGCAGGATGGCCCCTGAGATACGCAGGACAAATTCAGAGAGGACCCCACAGAGTCCAGGGTGCATGTTCAAGATCAGGCAGGATCAAAATGCAGGGCAGCAGCATTTCCGAATTCTTGTGACTCGGGGGCCTGAAGAAGCCCCCCAGAACCCCGAGGAGAACCCCAACAGCTCTGGACTTCCTGGAGCTGGTGCCCCGGTAAGTCCACACTTTTATGTGTGCAAGTTGTTCAGAAGGGTTTTATTCCAACCCAGAAAGCTTATTTTGCAGTGTAAATGTAACACGCTCCATCCTCTGGATCAGGGTGTTTTCCTCTTCAGGCCAGTAGATCCATGCTTGTAGATTCTGTGGTGACCACTTGTGGCCTCATGTTTTAGTTGAGGTTCGTGAAGCTAGTTAGCCTTTGAGAAAAATACCTTTTCTTTATGTCCCCAGTGACAAAGTGCTCTGTTTGTTTTGGAAATCCAAGCAAAACACACACTCTTTGTTATTTTTTCCTTCTGAATGAAAGAATTTTAAAAATTCATTACTTAAAATTAGCCTGCCAAAAAAACAAGTCAGTGTCCCATCGAGCTGATATTGGGAAATGAATCTGAAACATTGCTTACAAATGCAGTCCCTGACAACACTTTCTTTGAAAAATAGTCTTCTCAGATAAAGGCAAGAGGCTATTGCAAAGTATATGCGTTTCAGTCTCTTAATAAGCAAGTGTATACAAACTTTGGTTCTTCCTAATGGCCCCTGTTACTGTAGGAGATCATTAGTCTTTACTATATAATTTATTCTCTTTGATTTTTATCCCATTAGGTAATACTGATCAAGAGTTTGGGGACAGTAAGAGATGTGTTTTTTTGGAGCAGATTGGCAGTGGACCAAGGTTAGGGAAATCTGTGATGGAAATGCATTCATGGTCAGATTGCATGTCAGTGCAACTTAACACGGCCCACTTGAGTGTCTAAGCCAAAGATGCTGTATATAGAATAGTAAGTGCCCTGTCTCCAGCTGTGGAAATAGATGCCTTGGAGGAGATTCTGGCCTCACCGCGTGTGTGTTCTCCCTCACTCCCTTTCAGTGAAATGGAGTGTAGAAAGACAGCTGCTGACCACCAGCCTGTGATGACGCTGCAGCTTTCGTAGTTTAGAGTGAGATGAAAAGTTTAATCAGTCAGGTTTCTTTTTACTAGTCATCACTCACCATGGAATGTTTTCTCAAAGAATAACCTTCTGTTTTGAATTGTTCCTTGTCTGGAATTTCATGTGATTAACAGTTTCAGGACATGATCATGAGATGCCTGTGGACCTTTTTGCTTTTGGATTTCATTTGTAATTTGTCTTTTGTAAGTAGGTGGCTGAGTGATATTCTAGGATCCTGTGACCCTTTATCGATTTGTGTTTGGAAGTGTTTCCTGTGATTTAAGCAAACTTTATCACTCCTCTATCACTGACTTTCACTATTTTAAAGGACTAAACCGATGCTAAAGGCAAATAGTTTTCTTTTTTCTGTCTTTCCATTAAGTCTTTTATAGCTTGGACCCTTTTATTAGGACGTGGCTTCTTACTGTGTCTTGGTCTGAACTCATACAACTTCCTGTATTATGATACAAATTTCCTGTGAGTTTTGATAGTATTGTTGCTTTTAATCGAACCCAAGGAAGCACGGTCAAAACAGTTACAGATTTTTATTTATCAGTACAATTCCATGTTCAACCAGGACCACCCACCAGTTAGGAGTGCCTTTCCTAAAGTTGTGATAGCCACTTAAATCATTTTGCTGTTCAGGTACTGAAGACAAAGGCATTTACATAGCTAAAACTCATTCAGTCTAGAATTTCCAATGAAATAAAAAACAAAATAGACTATTCTAAAGTTGTATGTGTAGCTCTTAACAAGGGCTCTTCTAACTTTCTAGGACTGCTACATAGTGGAAAGCACATTTCACTAATTTAGAAATATAAATTCTAGAATGAAGAGCTTTTCTTGAAGAATAAGTGCTATCTAGTGAATAGTTTTTCACAGACATATTTTTGGAGACATAAATAATTAGTACATGGTTAAGCTGAAGGTTTTCTTTCAAGCAAAAGCTTTTCCCTTTAAAACAAAAATAAAAAAATAGAGAAACAGAGGCTGACCTGGTCGCATAACAGAACCGTCTGCACCATTCACCAACTCTACATGTTTCACTGGGACCAGGGGTGTTAGGCGTAGCCGGCAGCTGCCTTGGCCTTATTTATCTTGAAAGAAAACATTCACTTGGGCGTCTCCAGTCCGGGTGCCTGTTTAAGCATTTTGGATATCTGCTACTTTAGTCAGAGGTCATTTCATCATTAAGTTTACATGAAAAATTAACTAAAATTGATTACAGTCTGGGTGTGAGTGATATAGAAAATCTTTTTGATTTGAAAACTTCACTCAGGATTTCCTTTGTACAATGTGCTCAAATTTCACAAGCTCTGCCTCTGATCTTCCTACAAGGTTAAGTCGCTGAGTGCTCAGTGCCTCCCAAACATCCTGCCAGGACCAAATCTAAAAGGCAGCATGACTTCACAAAACGTTAACCAGCTGGATTCTTAGAAAAAAATACAAGGAAACTTTATGAGAGTAGACTTCTACCACATCAGCAACTGTCCATAAAGCAGACCTGTTCGTAAAGGCACCAGTCAAGTAAATACCTCCAGGGTTTTAGCATTCATCTGCTCTGTCTGTAGCACTCTCAGAAGTCACTTAATGAATAAGTTACTGTTTTAGATTCAGGTTTTGGTTATTTGGTTTGGTTATGAGCCTCTCAATTACATTAGAGTTATCTGAGGAAGTTGGGCCACTTTGACTAAGGCACAAACCCCCTTTGCACACATAATAACTGCCTTTTACAAGCATGAGGAGCCGCTTTCTAATCCCATTAATGTCACTAAGCGTTTAAGGTCTACTGTGTATATAACATTACACTACTTACTTGGTAGGGTTCAGGAACTGTCTTGATTTCTTGCTGACACAAAGGTTTGTAATATAAACAGAGGGAAAGGGCCGAAAGCAGGCATTCTCACATTTTCCACCTACACCAATAGAAGGGAGAAGCCTTTCGTTCTGCCTCAGGCCCTCTGAAGTCCCCCAGATCCTATGAGGACATATACTTCACAGAAGTAGCATGGTGATCTTTTGTGAATAAGAATGAACCTTACTGAACAACAAAGGAATATACAAATTATTTTTATTTGGAGGGATTTTCAGCTTGCCTTTCAGAAAAGATTTTTTACTAGACAGAAAAAAATTAGTATTAATTGACACCTCCCCCCCCCCCCAGAAATACCCCAGCCCTCTGAGTCTGTCAGATTTTAGCCATTGGCTTATTTTCAAAACAACAGTAGCTTTGCAATGGATAAGGGGGAAAGTTGTGTTCCTTTTATTCATTTGGTTGGTTTTTAAAATCAGATTTTATCAAGTTTTTGCTTTTTTCCCTTTCAGAAATAATGATCTCTATTCATAGGGGTCATATATGAAAACATAGATAAGTCATATAACATGCAATATGACTTAATATTTGAATTATTTCAGGGATACCTTAGAAGTTCATGTGGTTAGTACAAGGGAGCTGACACTGGTGTTTGTCACCCAAGGCAGCTAGGACCTGCAGTGGTAACTCATGGTCCAGCACTTCACAGTCAGAATGAATGTATGATGTGGAAGTATCACCTCACTGGGGTCTTCCTGGACAGCATGTGGATCTGTGCTAATCCCCTGTTTCAGATAAAGGCTTGAAACATCATTTGTGTCACATTAACATTACATGTATGCCTTAGTACATTATTCATGTATGATGAGAGTGCATATATTTATGCGTACACACACACAGAAATGTATGCACACACATAATAAGCTTAAAAAGCAGTTTTAATGCTCCTTGTGTTAAGACATTCTTGCTGAAAAGTTGGGTGAACACTCTGTTAGGTGCTTTGCAGTGTTGTCCTCAGGGAGAGAGGAGGCAGTTCTGGGAACCCAGAGAGCCAGCCTTAGCGAACAGTTTATTGGTTTGGGGCTTACTCTAGCATCAGTAAAAGTGTCTAGCTTCCTATATGTCGGTACCTCTCTCCCCAAAGTGCCATTCATTGGTTGCTAGTTGAGAATAAGTGAGTGAGGCTGCATCTGTGGAGGAGCCTGACACAGGAACCAAGCAAAGCTTGCCAGGCATTTGCCTGGTAAGTTAATTAGGTTAACTATGAGCAGTCAGTTTTTGATCAACAGAACAGCATGTGTTGGTGGCATATGTGGAAATGTTGAGTTTAGTAACTAGCCTTCAATTCTTTCTGCTATCGTCTGGTCCTTTTCTAACCATTTGTTCTAACTTAGCTCTCTGATGACTTGAAAATAATTCATTCTAAACTATGCCTTGGAGAAAGGGTTCTTTGATTATATTTATGGTGGTCGGTTTTTTTTTTTTTTTTTAAATCTTGCAAACATTTTGGCTGTATTTCCCATGTATTTTGATCATGTCATTTTGTTGTGATGGATTTCCAGTAGTGAAATTCCCTTATACTCCACATAGGTTGGGGCTTTGAGATGTGATAGTCTCACATTATCTGTGTAAAAATTGCTTGCTGTGTGACTTTAAAATGAAGGAGCTATTTGGGAATATGCCTTACTAGATACCGCCTTTCAGAGGGTTTGTACAAGTGGACAGCTGCTTTCCTCTGCTAAGCCTGAGGCAAACTTTTCTAGTCACTGAAATAAATCTCTAATTTCCTAATACATATTAATATGGCATTTACTTTATCTTCATAGTAGTTCATCAGGCCAGAAGACATTTATTCTATTAAGAATTATCTTCAAGTTTTATAAGCCTTACAAGTTCCTGTTTGGTTGATGGATATTCTTATGTAGCCTAGGCTAATCTAAATGGTAATACTACTTATGCAAATTGAAGTAATCAAGCAGATTCTTTGAATACAAATAATTAACTCTATTATTTCTGGAAGAAATTAAATAATCTCTAACCTCATATTTTCCTTTTAACTCTTAGTTTTACTGCAGAGATGTTAGTGATGATAAAAGGAAGATGAAATTCAGTGATGCTGAAATTGTTGGTTGAGTCCATAGTGACTGAAAGGTCTAAATTTCCACCGTGAATGCCAAAAGAAGACCAGGAATCCCAACCTGGAGTTGGCTGGTCATTGCTTAGAGGTTTATTATCCTGTCTACAGTCTTCTAGTACCTTTAATTCACACAAGAAGCATAGCAGTGTTCAATCTGCCATGAAGAGACAACCAGAAACAGAATCCACATGCCCTACATACATCTCTCCAGACTAGATACTGAAAAGGCATATAAGGATGGAGGGTAGCACACATTAACTGAAGGAGGTATTGCAAAATGTGAGTTTCTGGGTCAGTGAGATTACTGAAAGCATTTTATGAACACTCTTGACTCAGGGGTCCACCCTGGAGCATAATGTTTTCATGGGAGTTCTTTCTGGCTCCCTTGATGGTTCCATCATGACTTCCAGCTGAAATTCAGAGGAGGCTATGCTTCAGTGAGACAGGTGGCCTGCTATGAGGCTATGAGTGGGCCTGAACATAAGTCCCTGTGTCCTGGCCAGTTTGGGGCTATGTCCTAAATGTGAGTATGTCTCTAAACAGCACCATGTTTGAACAGGAAGTTAGTTTTCAGGATGGAGGGTGGAGTAGATTGAATTTCAAAAAGCCTGCTTTTTAGATTGGGATCATTCTAGAACCATGCATGTTTTGATACTTATGAGTCAAATGCTCCTATCTCTCAGCCAAGGGACCTGCCAGGAAATGAAAGTATATTTTAATCTAAAAGGGGCTTTGCTTTCTTTGATTTGCTGGCTGTTGTTAAACTTCAGAATTCAGATTTGTATCTCTAAGGCTGGAAGTATACCCAGGGATAGAGCTTGGTTAGCATATGGAAGGCCCTGGGCTCATCCCCAGCAAAAATGGGGAGGCGGGGGGACTTTGTAAATGAGAAATTTTGTATGAATTTCTTAAGGCCAGGCCAACCTTCCTATTTTTTCTAAAACATTCAGTATTTAAGTGTCAGCAAAAGGGATGAAATTCCACCAAAGGAGCAAGAGATTAAAAATTTCTCCAGGCAAATATGCATTTCACAAGTCCCTAGAGCTTATGTAACCGGTTTTTAATAGATGACCAGGAGTCTGGTGGCTTTCCTGTCTGCATGTAGTGACTGGGAGGCTTCTGGGTTCAACAGAACCTGTCCTTTCTCCCTAAGGGGCTCTAGGTGAGCTGGGGGTGTTGAGTATAGAGGTACTTGATCCAGCTAGTTCCTGAGAGAGGAATAGTGGCTCTTCTTTATTCTCTCTAGAGAACTGGGAACCACACTCAACTGAGAACCAGTCTTTTAAAATATACTTAACGACCCATGTATGCGTACTTAATCATTTCCTTGAGAGATTTTATAAAGCTTCATAATCTCACTTTTTTGCTTTTTTCCTCCTATTCCTTTAAAAAGCCAGGTTACATATTTACCCCTTAAAAGAGAAAGAAAACTGTTTTGGTCCAGATTCTTGTAATTGAGTTGAATAGACATTTAAGATGTATCAGAAATACTGAAATGTGCATATTAAACTCCAACCTCTTCCCTACCCCCACCTACCCACCAAAAAACAAAACAAACCACCTAGAATTATTTCTCAAATTGAGAATTTTTTAGGACTAGATGTTGCATTGTAAAACTAATATAGCTCTTAACTTCCTTAAAGAATTAATCCCAGTTGAACATAGCAGACTACCAGCATAGCTCTGGGCTTCTTTTGTATTGTTTTTCTTATTAGCTAACTGATTCAAACATAGATCATATGACCTTATTGATTATGGTTTCATATTTGATTGAAGAGATAATAAATTGCATACAACTGAAATCATTTTAATTTAGTTTCAATAATCAAGTTGATCTAACCTCACACATGTAAAATCGTGTTTCTTAAAAATTGGAGAATTTGAGGTTAAAAATCGTTTGCTGAAATTGCTGGTGGTATATTCATGGGTATAACTTTACAGTGATTTTCAAACTTAATTATTTTTAAATTCTAAGGTTAATGTTCTAAACTCCTTGTGGTTTGAAATGTTGGATGTTAATGAAGTTATAAGTCTAAGCAGAGGTCTTTATTCAGAGACTTTTATTTTTGGCTTTGTTTGTTTTGCCTTGCTGGGGATAGAACTCAGTGCTTCATGCATACTGAGAAAGTGCCCTACCTCTGAGCAAAACCTCAGCCCCTTCTGGCTTTCCATGAAGTTACAAAGAACAAATGAATGGAAAGAAATGTCTTTGAGAGTATCCACTACACAGAAAATGTGTGCTACACTAATACCAGGGTCTAAACTGGGAAACCTTTGGAAATAAACAGTCTTAAATATTTTCTTGATATAGCTATCTCCTTGAATTTTAAATTTTGAAACTTTTACTTCCACTAGCACATGTACAGAGCAGGCCACTTGGCAGTTTTAAGGATTGTTTTTATCTTGGTCTCAAGAAGGTGCTACCTGAAATTATTTTAGTGTCCTAATGCTCATTGTTAGATCTTGATTTCTTCCATAGAAATTGTCGTTCAACTTGACTTAGAGCTTAGTTTGTTGTTGTTGTTGTTGTTTTAAAGCATTTCCTATTTTAAAATCAAGTGCTCCGAAACCCTACTAACATCAACTGGAGACCTATTACTCTAAGGGGTAGTGCCAGAACCCCTCAGGAAAATATATCTGAGACAGTCCTTGAAGCATTTGAGACTTTAGTGTCTGGCGGGACCACTGTCTGCTGGTGGAGAGAGTGGATGTTGATGGATATTTTAAGCTTTTGAAGAATACCTGGAGTTTGGGGTAATACTCTTTATATAGGATCATGTAGGACAAGGAACATCTTTAACTTCAAAGAATAGGTTCTTCCCCTGTGAAAAGAGAAGTTGCACACAAATGAGACAGAATCTGAGGTGACACAGGATGCCTCGTGGCCTTGGACTCCCAGAGCTTTTGAGGCAACACAGGAACGCTGAGAGAAACTGGAAAACCATATTGGCCAGTGAGAGAAACCCAGTATGTACTAACCTGGGGACTGATACCGCAGAAGTCCTATGAAGGTCTCTCTGACTGTCTAGAATCCAGAGGTAGGTATGATTCATAAATGAGACTGCTTATCAAAAGGTATATACAAAGAATTAAAAGTTTCATCTTGGAGGTGAAAGTACATAGTTGCTTAATCTAGAAAAACACCTGAATCTGAGGAGTGGCGGGGTAAAGGTTAGAGTC
>NW_008357638.1:777804-802081 GCF_000622305.1 Nannospalax galili | reverse complement strand
TTTTTTTTTTTTTTTTGAAAGAAAGTTGCACTGTATGTTTGGTGTTTGTTTGTAGCCAGGGTCTCCCTGTTGCCCCAGCTGGCCCAGAAATGGCAGTGTAGATCAGATTGGCCTCCATCTCAGACATCCACCTACCTCTGCCTCCTGAGTGCTGGGATTAAAGGCATGTTCTGCCATGCTTGGCTGTGTGAATGTATTTTTAAGTCAATGACCAAAAATACATAGTTACACCTTCCCTACTTGCCGCTGGGGACTGAAGGGCAGTCCTAGCAGGAGGAATTAAGGCAGTGATGTAGATGGAGTTCTGCACATGGTGTCTATCCTGGTGGTAGAGCAGAAAACTCCCAGGTGTTTCTAAGTGTTGGTCTCTATTTCAGTGCCTTTGTTTTGGTGGAGTATTTTAGATGTCAGGGAGAAGGAGCTGGTCATGAAATTCTGACTCATGCAATCATAACATTTATTTAAAACTTTTCTAAAACCTCCCTGTTTCTGACAAATAGAATTCTCTTGCTGCTTGGACAAATGGATAAGACTCTCCAGATAGACTCTCCTGAAACCGATAAGATAACTAAGTACATAAGGTGGTAAACATTCATTTACTGAACTCAGGGAGCTCTTCCTGCAAGCAAGGTGCCATCCCAGAATCAGGGACCATAGCAGTGAGCAAACCCAGCCAAACCTCTGCCCTCCTGCAACTTACATCCTGCTAGCAGGGAGACAGGTTAGCAGAAAATATGTGTAAATCTCAGAATGGGAAAGAATGAGTGTTGCAGAGAATAGCGAGGAAGTAAGGTACCAAGTGAGGCCAGGGTAGGGATCCCACACGGTAGCCAAGGAAAGCTGCCCTGGGCGATGCATAGCACAGCAGACTGGGAAGAAATGCTGTAGAGGGACAAGTGAGTGCAAAGGTCTTGAATGCCAAGTGCACAGAGAGGATGAAGGAGCCAGGAGGTGCACATGCTGGTACTAAATGCACAGGGATGGTATTCTGGTTTTGTTTCCATCGCTGTGATAAAACATCCTGGCCAGAAGCAACTTAGAGGGGAAAGGGTTTATTTGATCTCACAGTTCAGGTTACCATCCATCATAATGGGGAAGTCAAGGCAGCAGGAGCTCAAAACCAGCTAGTCACATCACACCCACAGTCCAGAGCAGAGAGAAATGAATGCATGCATGCTTAGTGCTCAGCTCATTTTTTCTACTCTTATACAGTCCAGGACCCAAACATCAGGAATGGTACCGCCCACAATGGGCTGGATCTTCCCATATCAATTAATGCAATCAAGGCAATCCCCCATAGACATGTCTACAGGCCAACTTGATCTAGATAATTCCTCATTGAGACTGTCTTTCCAAATGACTCTAGATTGTGTCAAGCTGACAGTTAACAGCTAATCTTCACATGGGTGTGGAGCCCATGATGAACTGGCCTTGCCATGGGAGGCACAGATCAATAGAGCACATGGAAATGGAAGGCCATAGGAAGGGCTCAAGTGGAGCAGAGATGGACCACAATGGCCACTACACTGATAGGAAAGGGGAAAGGCAGTAGGAGCCATGAAACATCTGGGGAGGCTCTTGTAAACTTATGTCACCTTTGAGGATGGCAGAGCCTGCTACCTGACTGATGTTGCTATCTCCAACCCTTCTTTTCACCCCTGCAGTTACCCCGAGTTCCAGGGATGATAGTTGGCTCTCTAGGGAGATCATCTCACCCCAGTGTTTAGCCTGCCATTTCATATTGCAATGCCTGGAAAATGGGGAACTTTTATGCTCCTCCAGGGAGTGTTATTTCAAGATGCTTTCTGCTGCCTGTGTCATGCCAGGATGTGGGTGGATGTATTTTTGCAGCTTTGCACTACAGAATCTGCTTCTGATTTGCAGATTGCATTTATTATAGGGCATATTGTCCATTGATGAATAATGTGTGGGCTACAAAGCAGATACACCACTTTTAAAATAACTCATTTATCCCACAAGCCTCACCCCTGGAGAGAGGCAGGCCCTTCTGAAGCATTTTCTGGGAGAAGGTTTTGGCATGTTTTCTTCAGGTTCTGGGTCATCAGTTTGTCCTCTGGCTTGTCATGCATTTCCTTGGTGGGGTGAAGACATGAGGATTGGCAGATGGGCACAGTCAGAGTCCATTGGAGGAAACATGGACAGAGGCGGGGAGAGAATGTTTGAGTGTCTGCCAAGGATATAGATAGTCCTTTGTCCGATCTACTGACATTTTTCCTTATAATGTGGAGTTATACGAAGGGGGAGAACAGACAACATGCATTGAACACAAGTCCTTTTGGCCTCATAAAGTGACTGCAGCCAGATGATCCTCATTTCTGTGACTCAAGAAACCAGGCTTGTGCAGACGTTCTTTATTGAAGGAGCTGAGGTCTTGGGGTTGGCGGGGGGTGGGGGGAAGCCTCCCATTAGGTAGAGTGGGGCTTTACAAGCATTCCTTCAGTAGTCCAGGGCAAGGAGGGTTTAGGGCATGGGAGAGTAGAGTGATACACAGCCTCCTCCCTTTCCCAGCCTGAGCCTGCAGGTCAAGGACCTCCTCTCACAGAAACCTCACTGGGTGTTATTCTTGCTGTGCACAAGTTTCTTGTTTTGTTTAGTGTGTTGCAATCCGCAGTCAGTGGCCAGGTGACATCTAGTGGAATGCTGATGTGTGTTGCCAAGCAAAACAGATGTAGGAAGATATGCCAAAGTGAGGAAGAAGGGGTGGAGTGGGAGGCGGGGCACATTGGAAGTGGGCGGCAATAATGAATGGTATTTTTAAACCGGAGATCTAAGGTTCAGTACGTCATTGCATTAAAACTCTCCGAAACGCATTCGAGGTTTATGTCAGTATTTCCAAGCATATTGAGTGATCATTTCCTTTCCCACCCTGCATTCAGAATGGTTTAAATAGTTCAATACAGTAGAAAGGATTGTGTGCTAGCCTGTGGTCTTATACAAGTCACTAGATAAGAGTTTTTAATCTATGTTTTTGTTGTGGTTCTAGTTTTAGGTTTTGTTTTTGAGGTATGTTCTAACAGAGTCCAGAGTGGTCTGGAATTCGATCTGTAGCTGAGACTGGCTTTGAACCCTCAATCTTCCTGCTTCCATCTCCCAAGTACCAAGATTATAGGTATATGCCACCGTACCCTGCCATAGATTTTTTCATGTTAATTTATTGATATGTGTGCCGGATTTTGTTTTAACTCTTAATGGACTAGAATCTGCTAAGAACAATGCAAACTGAATTCAGGGAGTTTTATTGATTTTTTTTTTTTTAATTATCCAGTATAATAAAGGTACTTGTGGCCAGAAGTGGTTTTATTGGCTATGAAGGGGTAAAAGAGTGTATTTTACATTTCTTGTTACTTTAACAAAAATACCTGACAAGAAGCAGCTTAAGGGAGGAAAGGTTTATTTTGATTTACAGGGAATTCAAGTGAATGCAGGCCATTGTGGCAGAAAAAAGCACCACAGCAGGAGTCGGAGGCTATTGGTCACATTGCATTCAGAGTTAGGAATCAGAATGAACAAGAAGTAGGACCAGGTATAAAACCTCAAGGCCTGCCCCCTGTAACCCTCTTCCTCCATCTAGCAAGGCTCCACCTCCTAAAGGTTCCACAAGCTTCCCAAACAGTACCACCAGCTAAAGACCAAGTATTCAAACATGTGAGCCTATGGGGGAGCATTTCATACTCCACCACCACAGGTAATGTCATCTGGGCAGGTACCCCGGTGATTCTGATGTGTAGTTAGGGCTGAGAACAACTAGTTTAAGAAGTTGATACAGCAGACAGCCTCAACCTGTGTTTGGTTAGCAGTAACCATGGGTGTGTTTTCATGTCATCTGTTCTCACCCAGTCTTCCCTCATCACTCCCAAGTCTCCATTTTATGTCAAGGTGCCTCTTCTTGGACATGTGTGTGAGGTGCACCACAAAATAAATTCCCATTCAGGTGAGATTAGGTAGCACCTATGTATTCAAAGCAACAGGGTGTTCTGTTGAATGTTTTCAAAGTCTATATAAAAGAGCTTATCTCCCAGAATAGCTTAGAAACGAAAGGATTAATTTTCCCATCAGTTTCCAACTGTAAGAAGTAAGTGAAAGTGGGATTCTAATTCTGGCTAAGGCCAGACCGGTCTGTCTTGTTAGAGCTTGTGGACAAATACCTTTCCTCCAGGTAACTAAAGTATCTTCCTGCTGCAAATATTAGCTGAATACATTTTTGTGGCTTTTGAAAACTTTAGTTCTTGAAAGAGGAGGCCAGGTGTCAGATTTTCGTAATTTCGGAGTGAGCGGGGAATTTCTTCTTTATGCTATTAAAAGAAGATATGAAAAATGGAATGAATATTAAAGATTTCTTGGGTCACTTTTTTTAACAGGACAGGACACTTTCTTGTCCAGGTTACATAGGGGGTGGCGCCAGACTTTGGGTCTCAAGTGGCCCTGATGCTCAAGGCACCCCCTTCCTTCTGCGCTGGGTTTTATTAACTAACCAAATCTGGGACGTCTGGACCCTTCTGAGTGAACTGCCCAGGGACAGCATGGCTTTTAGATCAGCCAATAGCTCACCTGCTTACATTGCTCTCTTCCATGCCATCCCAAGTAAACAGTCCCATGCAAGTGACTCTGGTGGCCCTGAATTATTGTATAATGTAATTATTCTTTATGTCAGTGACCATGTATTTATTAGCTATACTAAGACCAAGAAGATGGCTTAGTCAGTAAAGTGCTTGCCTTGCAAGCACAAAGACCTAAGTTTGATTCCCCCAGAACCCATGTGAAAAAACTAGACATGATGGTACCCATTTGTAATCCCAGTGCTGGGGAGGAAGAAACTGGCAGATCCCTGGGGCTCCCTGTCCAGTCAGCCTAGCCTACTCAGAACGTTCCAGACCAGCAAGAGACCCCATCTCAAAAAAGTGAGTGGTCCCTGAAGAACACCAGGCCTTGTCCCCTGGCCTCCAAACTCATGCCCACACATGTGCACCTGAATATACACATGAACAACACACACATACCCATAGAAATGCTGATGGGGCCTAGTAAAATAGCTGTACACTTTGCTGCTGTGAAGTCCTGTGACCACTGTGATCTTTGAGGTGTTGGTTGCTTATTCCTTTGTTCTGTTGCTGGCTGAGAAGTGTCCACTTCTTGTGGCACTTGGTACAGTAGCCCACCAGCTTTAAATGATTTGCTGCTTCTCATCTGCTGAGCATCTAGGGGACAATTAGCTGAGCTTGTTGGAATTGTTTATAAAATAAGCCTATCCAGGCTGAGAGGAAAGACATGGGAGTTCCCTTTTTAAATGAAGCATACCCTGGCCTTTTGCGTCGTCCATCTGTATGTCTCTGTTGTCCCACTCTTCTTTGTCCTCACTGAGCATCTCTGGAATCAGATATTTGGAAGACTGGATGAAGGAATCCAATGGGATATTTGATCCTGTTGAACACTGGCTATAGTGCCTGGCCCCTATTAGTGCTTAATAAATATTAATAAATGTTAGCTGGCTTCGCTATTGCTGCTCCCTCTGAAAGAGAAGATATGACTTCCTCACAGAGGTTTATGGATTAAATTTTCAGCAAGCTTATCTGCTGAATTGCTGTATAAAAACACACACACTTTAATTCATTTTGTTGTTGCTATCTAGAGGTTATCAGCTTTTCAGGGTTAATGAATTTTCTACTGTCCTGTCATGGAGAAGAAAATCAATAAAAAGTATTCTTAAAAAAATTTTTATGACTCACCTGCTGGCTAGGCATCAGCAGCTTTTATCTTTATGACTTCAGGTTAAAGGACTTTGAAGGACTTGGAGGTTTATTCACTTTTATAAAGGCCACAGTAAGAGTGTTTGGGGGTAATAATGACTACTTTTCCTCTGAATATATTTCTTAAAAAGTATTCTCTTCATTTTTCAGTAAACTCAAGTACATGTAATTTTAATGTCATCCTTTAGAGTCATACTAGAAAAAATAGTTTAAAATTATTTTATTGCTTTTGAGACAGGGTAGCCTGGGTTGATCTTCAACTCCTTATCCTCTTGCCTCCACCTCCTGAGTTCCTAGATAAATTTGCTCCACCACGCCCAGTCTGTATGGCAATGGGGATCAAACCTCATGGCTTCATTCATGCTGGGCAAGCACTCTACCAAATGAACTACTTCCTCAGCCCTAAAATTATTTTAAACAACTCATAGTAAGTAACCTTTTCCAAGAAGGCTTAGGTCAGTATAAACCATGGAAACCAGATTCTAAACCAACATTGGTTGAGGGTTGTGACCAATTTTTCACTAGTTTTCTCACCTCCCGTACCAGGTGTGCATATCACCTTTTGGTAGGCATCAGGATAGAAGTGTAAGACTTGATAGTTTCCCTCATTGATGGTTATGTTTGTCTGTTGATTATAATACATTAATTACATTTCTTGCTTTTCTGTGTGTATGTTTTCCCAGCTTAATGCTGACTGTGTTTCCCTCCAATCTCTGAATTTCAGGAGTCTATTAATAAAGCTAATTTGGGATGTGCTTAAAATGAGATTGTCAGCAAATTATAACCTCAGACCTAGGACTGTAGTTTGTTATGGATTAGATATCATCCCTAGAACAGAAAATAAATTCAGAATTTCTGAAGAATAGAATAAACCTAATTTTTTTTATATGTTAGACTTTTTTTTACTTGTATAAGAGTCAGTGTGACTTAACATAGAATATTTTTCTTTCCAGATTTATTAAGATTTTACAACATTAAATTTATTGAACAGGCAAGATTATGTCTGTACTGATAATGAATTTTTTATTTAAAATTTAATTTTTTGAGAAATTTAGTGTTGCCTTTACATTATTTCCATCCCTCCTTCTCCCCCACTTCAACTCCTCTCATGGACCCCCTGCCCAGCACACTGATAATGAGTTTTTTTACTAAAGCAAAAACCTATGTAAATATGTATAAACCCATATGAGTAAGTCATAACTGGGTAGTGATATTACTGAGAGGAAATTAATATTTAGTTCCAGCGCTGTCCCCCTCCCCCAAGAAAAAGAATAAATTAAGGCCAGGACCGAGGTGACTCGCTTGTTGCTGTTACCTTTATACACTTGAGTCAGTCAGACTAAGTAACACTTCTGAATTTCTTGTACATTTCAGGTACTACACAGTTGGGGAGGTATAAGTATTAAATAAGACAGGTGGCCTGGGCTTAGGGACTGTGGTTGTTACCAATAACAAAGAGATCCTGATAAGTAAAATAACTCCATAGGTATTTTCATACATGTGCCCAAGAAAGTGAACAGGAAGCAGAGACAGGAAATCATGAATGGGCCTCCTTGAGTGAGAACTGCCTGTTGGTGAAGGCTTGCCCTATATCTGTGCATGATGTACGGAAGAGGTGGCCTGCTCGGAGGTCCTGAGCCTGGAAGAGCTGGGTTTGTGGGAGGAACTGAAAGGGGTCATAGGAGGGAGTAGACAGTGGGCATAGATGAGTGGACAGATATGTGGGGCCTCTGGGATCTCTTATGTGGCAGAATGTGTCCCACTTGTCTGAGGGAGAATAAGATGGCAGTATGTAAGAGATATAAAACTGGGATTCTGAGACCTGAGAAAGCTGTTCTCATGGGTTTGCTGTGTTTCATTTTTCTGGGGACTTGAACCCAGGACATCACAAGTCCTAGGCAAGTACTTTGCCACTGAGCTGCCTCTCCAGCTCAAAGTCAGCTATTTTTTAAAAATTGTATTTTTGGATTTATTTTTATCCATGTGTATTTGTCTGTGTGAGTGTATGCTACATGTGTGCAGGTACCCAAGGAGGCCAGAAGAGGGTGTCAGATCCCCTCAATTGCAGGCAGTTGTGAGCCACCCAGCATGGGTGCTAGGAACTGAACTTGGGTCCTCTGGAAGAGCAGCAAGCACTCTTACCTGCTAAGGCATTTTTCCAGCCCCCAAATCTGCTACTTTAAAAATATGAAGCAGCTCCATTCTCAGAGGAAGAGCAAAGGCCTAGACTTTGATATCGTCTCCCATATTTTAAAACATCTCTCTCTCACAAATGATGGGAGATCACTTTTTGTTTCCTCTTCAAGATTCTGCGCAGTGTGATTTGCCCCTGCTGAGATATCTGTTTGGGGTAGTAAGGGCTTCTCTGTAATCTTTAAGATCCATCCACAGCTTTGAAACATTTGGAACAGGCATTTAAGTTCCTTTTCTTTGTTTGTTGTTATTCACTTTTGAATACCAGTATCTGTGTGTACCCTGGGTGGCTGTTGACAGTTTGGTGGCATAGATCAGACATTGTGGCTATATAACTAGTTAAGCAGGTATATTTATCCATACTGTAAACTCTAACTTCGTTTCTTTCCCTCAGGCCAAAATGATAGGCTATCTTGTATTTTTGGTCTGACCATAAGACCAGAGATAGAGATTGCATTTGTCCTTTCTCTACCAAGAAGTAAGAGTATATATATCTCCCTCTCCTTGAGTCCAGGCTCATCCCTTGATGCTGAGCTAACTTGTTTCTGCTTAGCCTCTAAAAGCATTTGTGTTTCCTGCTATTCTGACTTTGAAATGCTTGCTTTGAGGAGCCAGCTACTCTGGAAAGCTCAAGTTAGCCATGTAAACAAAAGTTCAAGTTTTCTAGTCATCCCCAGATAGGTGAGGGGTGCCACCTTGGATCTAAGTTACCAGGGTTGAGCCCATACTGACTACACATGGATGAGAGATAACAAGGGACTCCTTGGTTTTAAGATGCTTTGTTAGTGACAGGTAATCATGAGGCAATGTCCTCAGCATTCAGTCAGGAAGGATTTAATCTCGTGTTGCTCAACAGAGCCTGCTGCTGTAGGTGAGCCTTGAGTGTGGGATGGGGTGTGCTTACACAGCTGTTTTCCCGGAAGCTGGAGGAGGGGAGACACACACAGGATGGGCAGACGAATAGCTCAAGGGTACACTTGCCTGAGACAGCTGAGAAACAGCTGCAGTGGGCAGAGTGAGCTGACTGAGTAGTGCATGTTTTGTTATCAGGAATAGAATTATCCACCAAACTCTTAGATACTGTAGAAAGAAAACAGTTCTTAACCTAGGCCTGCACAGAGTCCATTTCTTTGATAGAAGCATACTTCTTCCCGAAAGAAAAGAATGGCTTAGTGTAGGGTGACAGTTTCATTTTCTTTACTCTTGAATTCCAGAGATTTTGTCCTGTGGGCCTTTGTAGCATAGTGCTTGGCAATTTGTGTGTGTGTGTGTGTGTGTGTGTGTGTGTGTGTACATGCGCTTGTCTATCACACAACATGTGTACACGTGTGTGGAGGCCAGAGATCAACCTTGAGTATTGGTTCCTTAGGTGCCACCCACCTTGTTTTCTGAAGCAGGGTAAACAAGCCGGCGAGCCCCATGGATCTGCCTGTTTCTGCCCTCTCCTCAGCACTGTGAGGACAAGTGAATGCCACAAGCCCAACTTTTTTTGCAAGCATTCTTGGAATTGAACTCATGTCCTAGAGCTTGCATAATGGCAAGTACTTTACCAACTAAGCCATCTCCCTAGCCCAACATGGGTTTTTGAATGGTACATACCATAATTAGTTTTATGAGGCATCTCATTTAATTAAATTTGCTATAAAGCAAAGCCTGCACTTGCATGTGAAGTCATAACAGTATTAGTTATACAACATACCTACATGGCAATGGATTTTTTCCTATGTCATGTCATTAGCTATCTACATACTTCTCATATGAACCCTCTCTCACTCTTCTTCCCCCACCCTCAGAAAGAGAAAAGGACAAGATTTGATAATTGAGCAATTTGGAAATATACAGATAACAGGTGTTTGGACCCAAGAGTGAGGGTGGATGGTGTTGACAGGGAGCTGGGCACTCAGAAATGGCAGTGTGGCCCAGGTCAGCCCTCCTGCCTACCTTGGGGTGCTGCCCACATCCAGCCTTTCCACCACAGTAGCCCCCACAGCTGTGGCCACACCTACCTGTTTTCTGGCTGAGACATCCCATTTGAGAAGGCCAGAATGGGGGAAGGCAGGGAAACACCCAGGCCTGGCTGTCCAGCAGAGTTGCCCACAAGCACTGAAGTAAACAATAGCCAGGTGGCATTTCTTAAGCAACACTTCAGGATGCTCAGCCTGACCATCATCTTTTCAGTGAATTGAAACTAGTGCCAGCGGGAAGGGCTGATTAGTTTCTTTGTCCTCTTTTGACACTTAACTTTTTTTAAATATTTATTTATTGTGCGAGTACTTGTGTGTGTGTGCGTGTGTGCATGGACATACTACAGCATGAGTGTGGAAGTCAGAGGACAACTTTGTAGAATCTTCTCCCCTTCCACCATGTGCATGCTAAGGATTGAACTCAGGTCACCAGGCTTGGCGGCAAGCACCTTTACCTGCTAGGCCATCTCAATTGCCCCCAACACTTTTTAGTACTAATGTTGTATTACAGGTTCTTTTTCAAGTTGATAACAAGAAAAAAAATACCTCCATGTTTACATTTTGTGTGCAGTTTTACAAACTGCCTGATAGGATGTAGTAAAGAAATAAAACCGTAGATTTGAGAGCCACTTTCTGCCACTGACGTGTCCCCAAGTGTCATTGTCACTTTTCTGAATCTACTTCCTTATTTGAAAATGGCAAGTTTTGCTAGAGTTTGTGCTAAGTATAGATGGGGTAGATTTAAGATCTATGAAAATGCTAATATGTTTTACAAATGTGGCTAATTATGGTATCATCACTTATTAATAAGCTGCTTTCTAGAGAAAGTTAAATAGCAAATCAGACTTGAGGGCTTAAGGCTACAGGAAGAGCACATGAAGTCATCATAAACAGTGTTTAGTTTGTTCTGTACATTATGGCTATGGTATCTAATTGCTAGGATGGGCCCATGATTGCAAACTCTGATTCCACTGTGTTAAAGTGACTGGGGAGATAGACCCACACCCTGCAGTTAGTGCAACATTCTTTTGTGGGGATTGGTTTTCCCCGGGGAGTATTTATTTCCTCAGTGCTAGGCTCCCCGTTGCCTGTGCTACCCCTTGGCTTTGTGCAACCAAGAGATAAAGGAGACTTACAGCAGGTGCATTTGATGAAGAGAAGAAAAGGGCCTGGGCTGCTGAACGGAAGTCGTGTTAGCCTTGGGGTCTCTGGGCACTTGACCTGAGGAACTTTAAGCAGAAAGATGGGGGCAAGTTCTCTGGTGAAAACATAAAATAGCAAATAAAATAGAGAAAGGTTATCCTGGGATAATTCCTGAGACCTCTGGAAAGACAGGCCTTGCCTGAATGTCAGGGGCCCTGTTCTGGAGGGGAGGAAGGGGAAGGGCCCAACCTGGATGGTACAGTCTGGGATGGAAGAGTGTGAGTTTGGAAAGCAGAGACCAGGGAGCAGTGGCAGAAAAGGCTATAGACAAGACAACCTCCCTTGTCTTTGTGACAGACTGTCCCCCCCAGATTGCTGTGGGATGTTCACGGCCACTGGCTCATGGCCGACCTGCTCATACTCTGCCACTTTCTCATTGGGTCAAGTGGGACCATGAAGCTTGTAGTTTCAAACTTCCCGTCGAAGGTCTGTGGCCAAGGCTCTTCAGACAGTGACCTGAATTCCATTTTCCCCATATTTAATTTTTAATGACCATGAAGAGAAATACTGTTTAACTCCAATGCAAAAAAATAAAGTGATACAATACCCTGCATTGAATGTTGTGTATGCAAGATTCTATATATTAGTACATTTTTATTTTTTAAAGTTTGAGCTACTTTGGTTTTTCTTCCTATCTGATTTTTATCTCCTGGGTTGTTGTAATACCTTGGCTGGATGGAATGGGGTATGGGTTTTAAAATTGCAGTTTTTTATATACTCCCCAGATGATTCTAATATGACAGGTTCATGGTCTACCTTCAAAAACCTTCATCAGATAAATACTGAACAATGCCTCATTTGAAGAATGGGCAGCCCCAGAAATATTTCCTTCCCTGCTTAGTTATTTTCACCTTCAGAGTTAGTGAGACATATTAAAGACTCTTTTCCTGACGCTTTGTATGTGTATACAAATGTGTTCATGTGGAGACCAGGTGTCTTCCTTCAGACAAGGTCTCTGTTCTAGTTGGATTTTTGTTGCTATGATAAACTGCTCTAACCAAAAGCAGCTTGGGAAAGGAAATGGTTTATTTCATCTTACACGTTGCATTCCAGCATCAAGGAAGCAAGGGCAGGAGCTCAAGGCAGGAACTTGGAGACAAAAACTGAAGCAGAGACCACTGGAGGAAAGCTGCTTACTAGATCACGCTCCTTGGCTTGCTATCTTTCTCATACTGCCCAGGCTCACCTGCCTAGGAGTGACACCACACACGGTAAACCAGGGCCTCCTACATCAATTAGCAATCAGGAAAATGCCCCACAGACATGCCCACAGGCCAAACTGACCCAGGCAATCCCTCAGCTGAGGTTTCCTCTCCCCTTGTGACTCTGGTTTGTGTTAGGTTGACAGCTGACAGCTGAAGCGCCCTGTGACAATCTCGCTGAACCTGGAGCTCATAGATTGGCTAGACTAGCTGGCCAGAAAGCTCCCATGATCCTCCGGTTGCTACTCCCTAGTGCTGATGTTTTAAATGCCCATTTTCACACTTTGCTTTTTATATGGGTGGTGAAAATTTTTTCAAGTGAGGGGTTAGATTTGAGGAGAGGAAGGAACACTGATGGGTCTTGCAAGGAGAAGTGGTAAAGACCAGCCTATAGCAAGAATTTGGAAGGCATAAAGAAAATAGGTTTCTGGGGCTTAAGCATAGCACCGTGGCGCCTTTTAGTATGCAGAAAGCTGTAGTGAACTGCACCAGAAAGTTAGAACAAAGAGAAAGCACCAAGGAGCTGGGGTTGAGGAACCAAGGACTAAAGGCTCGAACTGAGAAATAGTCTTTTCAATGTATTTTAAGTAATTTTTTTTACAATTCTTTAATACGTAAGTATTCAGTGTCACCCAGAAATGATCACTTTGCAGTCTGGATAAGAGGCATTTATGAAATGGTGGTCAATTAGGTTAAAACTTAGTCAAACAAGCTAGGGAGATGGCTAAACAGAGCACTTGCCACACAAGCTTGCGGGCTGAAGTTGAGATTCCCCAGAACCTGTATGGGCATAGCAGGCTACCTTGAAAATGGAGGCTGAGTTCCCCTGAGCAAGCTGACTAGCAAGACTAGCCAATCAGCAAGCTCTAGGTTTGATTGAGAGACCCTGCCTCCATGAATAAAGTGGAAGGGGTGATCATCTAGAATGATTCCCAAAATCAACCTGGAGCCTTCACATGCACACAGACAACGTGCACACACACCTTAAAAAAACAAAATACAAACACATGTACACATGAAAAATGGTCAAACAATGACCCATTTCATAATCAACTACTTTCTACTTAGGTAGCATATATTGGATAGACATGGCAAGATTTCTAATCCAGTGTGCCTGTGTTACTGTGCAGCACAGCTTTTAGACACCTACCGAAGAAACTTTGGAGGACTGGGGATGTAGCTCAACTGGTAGCCTGCTTGACTGTATCATGTATGAAGCCCTGATTTCAGTTCCCTGGCCCATATAAATCTTTGACACCTATGATCCCAGCTCTCTGGAGGTGGAGCCAGGAGCTATGCAGCAAATTTGAGGCCAGCCTGGGATGCATGAGCTCTTGTGTCATTTTTTTTTCAGTCTTGCGGGGTGGCGAAGGAGGCTGGAAAAAAATTTTGGGGCACGCGGGCGTTAAGAGGACTTTTTTTAAAAAAAAAAAAAAAAAAAAAAAAAAAAAAAAAGAAAGAAAAATGAAAGAGAGGCAGCAAGAAGGTAGGAGGGAGGGAAAGAGGGAAGGAGACAGAAAAGAAAGAAAAAGAAAAGAGAAAGCCTTTTGTTGTTTGTGTGTTTTGTTCTGGGCTGTCTCTATATTGTAGGTACAGTTTGCATTGTGGTTTTATAAAAACCTTAGCAAACTAGTCCTTTAAATGTACTTTTTAGTGGTTTCCCTGAGCCTGGGCTGTCCAGCCCACAAGGGACATTTAAACAAGGATCACCTGAGGAAAGTCTGGTAACTCCCAACCACAATGGTATGTGACACTAATGGCAGTTAAATTGAGTTAAAATGATCTTGTTTTGTTCTTATTTTTGTTTCCCAAAAGTACCTTTTAGCAAATGCCTCTCATTTCACACAGCCCCAAACTTAGCAATCACTCTATCTTAACAAAACAACCTAGCAATCATTCTGTCTTAACACCGAGGGTCTGTGTTGACACGATGAGCAATCGGGCTTTATTACACTGTTGCAGGACAGACATTTGTTCTCATGGAGAAAAGCTTTGGGGTAGGAACTGTGATTGTTAGCAGTGGGAGAGGAAAATTATAGACATGCTGGGGTTGGGGGCCCGATCAGTATCTTCACTACCTGGGACAATGTTTAGTCTCTTTAAATGTTTTCTTATGTTTTTCAGTAAGGGCAGCTTATCAAATACTTAATTTTATTTCTTTGAGAAGCATTTTATATAATTAAAATTGACAAGCTAAAATATTTCTCTAGACCATATGTTTGTATATTCTGGTTAATTATAAACCTGTTGCCATGGAGAGGGATGGCACAGACTTTCCAGAATCATGTCACTGACTCTCCAAGGTGGCATGGAAAGAGATGGTGGGAATTGTTCCATGGTTGGGTCCTGGTGTAGCTGCCTCTGCCTTCCCCGTGAGGTTTTCACGGGTGCTCTTGCGCTTCTTCTCCCAGCCTTAACACACACACACACACACACACACACACACACACACACCCTCCATGCTGACATAGTTCAAGGTCAAGAGCTATAGAATTCTAAATATTTAGAGTGCATGCTTTAAGCAGAGGATTTCATATTGATCAATGCTAGAGAAGAAAGTGCTAAAAATTTACCAAGCTATATACTTCTGCTTTCAGTCCTCCCCTCCCACTACTTATAAATGCCAAATTTTGTGTGGTTCATGTCTTTGGTAAGTGGACCACTCTACAAGTCTCCAAGAAGCTAACTCACACTGATAGGACTTGAAGCATACAAAATCTTTATGAATCTACTATATTCTTGTTAAATTTTCATCCTGAGTTTGGGTGCTTGTGTGAAATTAAAAATAACAAGATTGTAGGATTCTGCCCAGGTTCAAATGATGTCTTTTGGCTTTGGGTGGGTAAGGATTTGTACTTTAGTATTTTTCTGAGGCTTTTTCAAAGGGCAGGTCATATCCAATAGTTTGTATAACTGCCTTAACAAGTTCCTTTTCTGAAGTTACTCACCTAAGTGCATGGGCTATCCCTAAATCCTTGGCTCCCTCCAGATGTTTTAACATCTTGCTGTGTCCAAATTGACCAAGTCCTTTACAGTTTTCTTTTTCACCAAAGGAGTGAATGTTTAACAAGAATCCAGTTTAGAAAAATGTTCTACCCCAGTGGTAAAGTACATAATGCCAGTTGATGGGTCCTTTGCTAAAGGGTGGTAGTAATGGAAATTGAACTTTGCTAACAAAAAGACTTGTATGCAAACATGATTATCCTGCCTTTGAAACTTAATTGCAAAGTACCCCTGAGTCATGATGTTGCAGACCTGACTTCCAAGATTCACTTTGAGATACGAAGTAGCAAAATGAAAGCTACAAGAATCAGTGAGTGATTTCTTTGTAATTTGGGATCCATTTTGATAGTTTCTGTTGATAGCTAACATGAAAATGGACCTGCAAACCCATCTGTGTGACTAGGTGACTTTCAACTCAAAAACCTGGCCTTAGGACTAATGGGTTAATCTCATTCTACCACTGACTTAATCAGGGAGTTGTGATTGGTCACTTAGGGCCATAGAAAGCAAAAAGCAAAATTAATTCAGAGATTTTAAAACCTATTTGCATGGATAAATGAAGAAGTTGCAGTTCTTTCTCTCTTGAAGTATTTCCTTAGGCTCTTACTCTCTTTGGAGTTGGAGATGGAAAGAGATGACTGTTCGGGTTTGTGGCTGACTTGGGGTTCTGAGTGGACATCTCCAAGTGGCTCTGTGCATGCTCACAGGTGTGGCACTTAATGTTATGGGAAGAAGATGTGGTAATCCAGGGCTTCAACTGCTTGAGGTGATTGGTCAGGGCAAGATGATGTCTCCCTGAGGTTTTTCTTTCTGTGTAGATTCTTGCTTCTCTTTGATTTTGTTTAGAAGTTTTTGTCAATTGAACACTAATAGAGTGAGGGAAGCAGAATATAAAACTTCCATCAGAAGGGCCATTTAGGACACAGTAAAGAGATATTCCATTAATGATTGCCTTAATGATGATGCAGTATTGCTTTCCAATCTGATCTGTCCTCTGCTTAATTAAAGTGAGTATGGGGATGATCCAGTAGAAATCATAAGTAGTATAATAAATTACAGTTGGTTCACATATTGTTATCCTGTCAGCTCTAAATTTAGATTTGTGTGTTTGTGGCTTATGTTTGAACAGGTGTGTGTCTGTGCATGCAGTTATGTATGTACATGTGGAGACCAGAGATGAAAGTCCTCTTCTATGTGCTCTACCTTACCTCATTTTTTAAATATAATTTCATTTATTATTATTGTTTATGTTTATATGGTGTATGTGTGAGGGCATATATGCCATGGAACATGTGTGACGGTCAGAGGCCCATTTTGTGGAGTCACTTCTCTCCTTCCACCTTCATGTGGCTTCCAAGAATTGAACTCAAGTTGTCAGATTTGCATCATGAAGCAGCAAGCACCTGTACCCACTGAGCCATCTCAATCTCAATGGTCCCACTTTGTTTTTTGAGACATTAAACCTGGAGTTCATCTATTCAGCTAGACTAGACAGTGAGCTTCTGTGATCTTCCTGTCTTTGCCCTAGCCCTTTCCCCACAGTGTTAGAGTTACAGACACATGTTGCTATGCCATGTTTCTTACACTGGTGCTGGTTGGCCCAAACTCAGGTCTTCATGCTTTCCCAAAAAAGCACTTTACTGATTGAACCTCCTCTGTAGCCTTTAAGTTAGTTTTTTAGTTTAAACTGAATCTATCATTATTTTCCCTTCTGCTCTCTGATAGTAACAACATTCCCTTATAGTTCTTGATTGTGTGTGGAAATGTCATAAGGTGTGATATCCTACTACAGTTAGCCTTTTAATGCATTGAAGTGTTCCTTTCAATAATTTATGGACCTTATAAAGAAGTCCTAAGAGGCTAGTTGTTTAGACTCCATTTTAGTTTTATTTCCTGTCGCTGTGATAAAAACACCCTGGCAAAAGCAAGGTTTCTTTGAGTCACGGTTCCAGGTTACAGTTCATCATGGGGATGTCAAGACAACAGGAGTGTGAAGCAGCAGGCTGCAGTACATCCACAGTCAAGAGCAGAGAGCAGTGAATTCATGCATGCATGCTGGGGCTCACTTTTCTCCACTCGTAAACAGTCCAGGCTCCCCTGCCCAGGGAATGCTGCCACCCACAGTGGGCAGGTCTTTCTACATCAATATATAATCAAGATAATTCCTCACAGACATGTCCATGGGCCAGTCTAATCTAGACAAACCCTCACTGAGACTCCCTGCCCAGGTGATTCTAGATTGTGTTGACAATTAAAACTAACCATCACGGGTTTTCTGAACCAATTTCTAGTTAGCTGAATTTTTTAATTTTTACAAAAACTTTATTGAGAATTTCATACATACATAAAGGTGTTTTGATCTAATCCATGCCCACTCCCTCCCCTCCAACATTCCCCCCTCTGAAGAGGTAACCCTAAAATCTTTTAAGGATTAGATACAAGCTCCCAAATACTTTTGACATTTTTAGCCTTGGAACAGAGTATGTCGCTAACAGGTTCAAGGACATTTTGACTTTTAGCCAAGAAACTGGCTACATTTCTTTGGGTTTTTTTTTTTTACCCTAACTGCCTAGCCAATTCCTACCTCCTATTCTTACCATGCCATCCCCTGAAGGGGTTACCCAAATTGTCAATAGGGAATAGGGACGCCGACCTCTCTGGCTTCCTCCGTGATGAACAGGGACGCAAGGTGAGGCAATCGAAGTACCCCTTCAGTGGGCCTATCTAAAAGACTCCCAAGTTGCATAACGTTTGTCTCTAAAGGGAGAAGAATGTCCTTGAATCATGAATGCGAGATGTGAAAGAGAAGTAAAGGCAAGAGTAATTAGCATTACAAGTTCTAGACAGGGACCTAGAAAAAAGTCAGAACAGGACAATTTTCAAATGTTCATATGAGAGTCCATTAGAGTTTCTTGACAAGGGCTTCCAAAAGCATCCCTCTATTGGGTTCTTCTTCATTTTTCTTTTGTCTTCCAAAGCTGGACTAGTTGGCTGGGAAGAGTGGCTGGAAAGAATGGCTGGATATTCAGGTGAGGGTCCAATGACCTTACTTGGCACTTCTTTAATGAATGAACACAACCATCATCAATCCCAGTTGTGACTGCTTAGCAATCAGGCTCAGCCGAAGTCATGATGATGGTAGTTATTTCATGCAGAAGGGACTGCTGTATAGCATCATCTTATTAAAAGGACCACCACGTGGAGGCAGGATCCGGGGGTGGTCAGGCTGTCCCCTGGGTTCTCAGGCCATCTGGTAGTTGGAGGCCAGAGGGAGGCCAGAACCTGGCACTCTCTGGCAGTCTGCTGGGCTCTAGCTGAATTTTTTATATTAATATCAGTTCTTCCTCACTGTCTTAGATAACTGAACTTTAAGGTACATAAAATTTCTTTCTGTTTATCTTAATTTCATATTGACCCTTAATAGTTCTCATACTTCTCTCTCTTGTTTGGTGTTCCTTAAGAAAAAAGATTTAGGGGCTAGAGAGATGGCTCAGCAATTAAGAGCACTGGCTGCTCTTGCAGAGGACCCAGGTTTGATTCCCAACACCCTCATGACAGACAACCTTCTATAACTCCAGTTCCAGGCAATGTGAGGCCCTCTTCTGTCCTCCACAGGCATTGCATGAAATGGGTGCACTTACATATATGCAGACAATAAACTCATACACATAAAATAAAAATAAATTTTAAAAATGTCTATTTATTTATATGCATGGGTGTGTATACATAGAGGGCATCAGATTCCCTGGAACTGGTGTTATAAACAGTCATTGTGAACCACCTGATGTGAGTGTGGAAAACCAAATCCGGGTCCTCTGCAAGAGCAGTAAGCACTCTTAACTGCTAAGCCAGCTCTCTAGCTGCTGTTTGGTACGCCTTTAAAGTTCCTTGTTGTGATCACACTGCTGTTTCAAGACATGGGAGACTTTTTAATAAACTTCAACTTTCTTCTTTCTGGCGACATATTTCTATTTTCATATCCTGCCTCATAGTTTGAAGGAAATAAGCCAGTAAATAGAAAGGGTATTTGTAAAGATAACCTGGTAATTTTCTGGGTAGGAGGTATTTTTGTGTGTGCCTTTCCTTTGCAGCATTTCACTCAGTTGTTCAGAATTAGGTCACTTGCCACCTAGTGTTATATATTAAAGATAAAATATTAGATGCTTGTTGACTGAATGAATGTATTAAATATGCCCTGAGTTACTTAACAGAACAACAGAACCATTACTGTTACATGTCCATTCCAGGAAAAGTGCCCATGTATATTTCAAGTTTTTCTGTGAATATCTGTGCTTTGCCACCTAATAGGGATGAATATAAACTGTCCCTCAGTGTAGTGCCTTAGCCAGATCATGTTTCCTAGTCTAAGTTGTCTGTCAGGATTGTTTAGAAAATGCACAGAAATGCACTGTGCAAAATGTATAGCCCTTTCTCCCTTTGAGATACTTTCCCATGCCCTCAGTTGGGCCTTTCCTTGACATGGGCTCTGGTGCTACTCAATTCAGACAGAAAATGATACTGGAGGACTGTTCAGCCCCATTCTAGATGTTTCTAACTTGTTTCCAGGGAAATTCTACATTAGTCCAAAGTGTAAAGCTGGTATTGGTCCTCCTGGAACACACGTACTAAAACCTGTTCCCTTTTAAAAACTGAGTGCTTATAATCAAGCTGTTGTGTGGAATGCAAATGTTAAGACTCATGTAAATATTAGGTGGATTATATTTCTGTCAGCTTTCCTCTTTTTCAGCCCTTTACTCTACAACCCTTAGACAACATGTTCAGTAAATCAGTAGAACAGCACGTATTAAGAGGTACTCATTCACCTTTGGAAAGAATTTAACCTCTTTTCTGAGTAGCTACTCACAGTTCAGATACCTGAAGTGCTTAGTTATTTGTATACATTTCAGAAGTGCTAGAGTTTTTCAAATGGAAATTCACATTCTTACTCAATATCAAGGTCTATCAGTAGTCATTCACATGGGTATATCTAGGTCTAAAGTGGCAAGGAAGATAGATGTCATTAAAACTTGAACATGACCAACTCTAGTTCCTGTCATGAACACTGTATAACATGAACACTGTAAATATCTGCTAAATATCTGCCTGTAGGAATATAGTCCTGTGTTGTATAGAGTTTACTTTTATTTTTTATTTTCACATGTGTATGTGATGTGTGGGAGGATATGCATGTTTACATGTCTGCAGGCACATCATACACACATGCAAAAATGAAAAATAAAAAACAACTAGGTGTGTGTGCATGTACTCATGTATGGGCATGCATGTGGAGATCCAAGATTGGCATGAGGAGCCATCCTTGATTATTCTCCACCTCACTCAGTGAGGCAGGGTCTCCAGATTGAGCCCAGAGTTCACCAATATGAGCTAATCTACATAACCAGCTTGCTCTGTAGATCCTGTTTCCACTTTCTGAGCATTGAAATTACAGGAGAGCCTCCATATCCATCCAGCATTTATGTGGGTTCTGGGGATCTGAGCTCCAGGCTCCAAGCTTGTGCACTTTATAGCTGAACCATCTCCCTAGCCCCTTGTATTGTACAGAGTTTAAATAAAAGTCTTCTCAAGTCTCACAGTGTCAACACAGCAGCATGCCAACACAGGTATTCTTGACATGATTTATCATCTGCAAAAATTCAGTCATGTTCTGAAAGGTGAGTGTAATAGAAAGTATATTAAAATACTTTATAGAAAATCCCATCATTTCCTTTTTGGTAAACTGCATTTCATTTGGTCATCAACATCTGCTGGTAAATTATGTTTAGATAGGCAGCACATTATAAGAATAATAAACTACAGTTCTCTATCTGTACTCTTCATCATGTTGATAAAGTGTCCCTAAGTAGACTACAAACTGCTTGAGTGTCTGTCAGAGTGAGTCTCGGTAGCCTGTGTCTTCACCGAGACAGTCCCAGAAGCGGAGTGCTGAGTGGCAAGCTGAGTCACAGCACTCAGGAGCACTGATTGAGCTGGCACAGATTAAACACCACAGGTTCTCTGCTGCATATGAGTCTGCGGTGACAAAAACAACATGACCTAACCTCATACGCATGCCCTACATGTAGATATAGCAATTATGGGCCCATGACTGTTGGCCAGTCAAGGTTTTTCCCAGAAGGCCAAGAATATATAAGGACATTTTATTGTCCCTCAACCATAATTATATAACCCTTTTGTTTGCCCAAGATGAAAAACTGCAAACTAGCATTTACTCAAAAGGAATTTAGAGTGCTGGTGACTTTTGAAACACTAAGAAAATGATTTTAGAACAATTCTTTGACTTTTTTGTTACACTCAGAACTTGATGTTGCTCAAGTTTAACTTTGTCCTCCTTTGACTTCATCTTATTAAAGATGCTATAAAGCTTAATAAAGGTCTATATGATCAAACAGGTAGCCCTTCACACAGCTTGAAATTCCAGTCTCATTTTAACTGTTTTCCCACCGCCAAAGAATTCAAACAACTGCATGCTTGACTGTTAGACAACTAAAGGACAAAGTGCGCCTCCATGATTGTGTTTAAAATATGGAACAGAAGTGAGTTTGCATGAGAAAAAAGTTAGGAGATTCTGCCATTTCACTTCTAGTGACCATGGAGACCATAGATTGGAATTATCAAAAGCATCCTAGAGATGAACAGCAGCCCACAGGGTGACATTCGCCCTGGTGACCCTGACCTCTTTTTCTGCCAGATGTAGCTGAGGAACATGGAGTTAGAACTTAGATTCAGGGAGCCCTGCCTTTCAAGGGAGGAGCCCTGCCCCTGTTCACTGACTTTTCCCAATCTTAGGCTGTCTGAAAACGTTAAATTTGAAAATATCCTTGCAAAGTGAGGGCTGTAAGAGACTTTGTGGTATTTCCGTTGCTTCCCCATGCATCCTACGTTTTTTATCGAAAAGAAAACATCAGCCTTGAGGAACAATTGAGTCCTTGTGTTGGCCTTTGAATTCTGGTCGCAGGCTTGCCTCTTGAAAGTTGCATTTGTGTGGCTGCCCATTTGTTTTTCCTGGAGGAAGAGTGATAAGCAGAGAGCCAGCTCACCAGCTCTTTCACAGGGTGGGGTGGATTCTCTTAGAACTGTTAAAGAAAAAAAAAGAAGGAAACAACAATAATGACAATCATGTGTGTAGTTCATAGTCCTGGTTCATTTACAGCTGAGTGTGATCTTGACTGTTACAAGGAAATAACCTTTAAAATCAAATTACAGCAGAACTTTGTTAATTCATGCCTGACTAATTTGCCCACCCAGTTGTTCTCACTGAAACCTTGCTATTCCTCAACCAAATTTGAGAAAAAATTTCAAAAGAAGCCTGTAAAGAAGGCTCATATTACTTATGTCAAGGCTCGTTGTACAAAGTGATATATATGAAGGAATCATACACAAGTACAAGAGCGGGAATATATCCATGGCACCATAAAGAGACAGAAAACAGCTGCTGAAACCCAGATTATTTTTATTTTTTAGTATTTTATTTTATGTGTATGAGTGTTTTGTTTGCCTCTGTGTTAAGTGCACCACAAGAATACATTGCCCAGAGAAACCAGAAGATGGAGTCAGATCCCCTGGAACTGGAGTTATTGACAGTTGTTAGCCACCATGTGGGTGCTGGGAATGGAACCTGGGTCTTCTGGAAAACCAGCCAGTGCTCTTAACCACTGAGTCATCTCTCCAGCCCCTACCTTTTATTTTCAATGGTTGGATCTTTGTGTTTATGCATTAAATAGAAATGCAAGTAATTCTGAGTAGTCTCCTAGTTTACAAAAACCTACTATCAGATTTCTCATTATAAAATAAAAATACAAAAAAAAAACCCACATAAGCTGTGGAAATCAGTGTCAGCTTATATAAGGCTCTGAACAGGAAATGATAGGATCATAATGTTTTTTGACAGAATTTTGTTGTGTACAAAGAAAAGTGATTGAATTAACTGTGGTCTGTAATATGTTGACTACTGCAAGCCTCTATTTGCTATTTGCACCATGAAAGGAAAAGTAATTTTGATTGATACTAACTTTATTTCCAAAATTTTTCTGATAGATGGTGACCAAATATATCTGAATAACAGGAAATGTTTGTCAATATTGAGAAAATGTGTCACATTGCTGTTACCATGGAAATGTATCTTTTTAATTTTTTTCAATACATTTTAATAGTTTTTTTTTAATTTAATAACTACTGATTAGAAGAAGCATTTCATTACAGCTTTAACATACTCAATAACACACTCCAGAGCAAGGATACATCTCTTTCAAAAGTGGCTGTAAATTTTTAGTTTACAGTTGAATTAATACAGTTATACAATATTGAACTAAGTATAACCCTGTAAGATATAAAATTGAATGAGTTTTTACCCTTTAAAGAAGATCTCCATTTCATTTTAAAATATGCTGTTTCCTACATTCTTAATGCTACTAACGCTTAGATGTTTGCACATATGTCTCTAATTTCCATGCATTTGATTATTACTACTCACAGCCGGTTACACACCAAGTATGGATATAAAGTCATCAGGTAGATTTCAATGGTAATGTTTATCATCTCTACTAGTTAATATGAAGTATATTTTTATGCTTCCTCCTCAAATGTAACTCATTTTTTAAAATTTTTTTGTATTTCATTCAGAACATCCCACATAATCTTATTCATCTATATACCCACTTCCCAAATGGCACCTTCTCATAGCCTCCCCCCTCCCATATACTGGAGCCCACATACTCTGTCATCCCTGTTACTGTCCACTATGTTGTCGACACCCCCAGCCATTCTCCAGTGCTTGTCTGCCTGCTGAATCTAGTCAGCCTATCTAGAGATTCACTTGTCCATCTGTTGAATCTAGCCAGCCTATCTAGAGATCCTTGTTTTAGGATCTAGCAGCAATCAGTTGTCAGTATTTCTTTAGATAAGATTGGGGTTCATTTTCCCAGTTCTA
>NW_008357638.1:723445-777665 GCF_000622305.1 Nannospalax galili | reverse complement strand
TACTTTCCTTTTGGGTGTTTAAGACCCTACAGTTGGCCCAGATAAAACAATTTATTTTCACTCTTAAGGTCATTTGAGGATCTGTTCCTCAGGGGTAATATGGGCTTGGGAGGAGCCCCTGTCTCCTTTCTTTTACCAGTTCCGTCTATGTGAAGATAAGTCAAAGGTTTTAAAGAATTCTTATTGCATTTGTGGGGGAGGGGTTTCAGGGTACCATAGTGCACACGTGGAAGTCAGAGGACAACTCATAGGAATTGGTTCTTTCCTTCAACCCCACTTGGTGGAAAGTGCCTTTACTCACTGATCCATCTCACTGGCCCCAAAAATGTGCCCTTTTTAATTGAGAGGTGAGGCTAGGGGTTAGAATCTTACTTTGTAAGAGCTCAGGCTGGCTCCAAACTTACCATCTTCCACCCTCAGCCTCCCACCTACTGGTATTACAGGCTCTCGTCACCACACAGGGCCTCGGCTGCTTTTTTGTGCGTTTAGAATATGGCTCCACAGTCATCTTGCACATAGCTTGTGGATAGCATGCCTCCAGAGGTGTAAGATGAAGCAGAGGCCCATGCGTCCTGCTCAGAGGCTCATGCCTCCTGCTAGGGTAGCTGTTGCCAGGCACAGGAAGAGAAGCAAGAAATGCCTAGGTAATGAGGGGAAGGAAGCCGCCACTTGGCACCTCATCATCACCAAATACCTCCTGAGTGTCTTCAGTGTCCTGAGACAAGAGGATGTGTTCTGTACAGATACCAGAGTTCAAAAATCCCTGAAATCTTTGTTCTCAGTATATTCATACTCTACAGAGCTGTTGACAAGTTTTCAAATTCTGCATCAAGTTAATTGCAATGATGGTTTCCATACCATTGACACTAATGATTTCCACTGTAAAATTAATCCATCAAGTTCCTGGTAAAAGTCATATATCTAATAGCCACCTACTTTTACTGTTAAAATATCCATCGCTACCACCTATTCATTGATCAGACACAGGGATTGCATTCTCATAAACCCATGAATTACCGTTAGACTTTGTATACTCAGAGCCTGTGGAAGTTTGGCACAAAACAAGCATTAAATATATTATTTGTTCAATAAGTGAATGAACAAATGAAAGAATTAACTAATGTGTCAGCCATTTATCCTAGGGTTTAGTAATCAGGAAGTTCAGTAAGGAAGTAAAACAACCATATTTCTTTCACTGATCTTATTAGCACAAATTATTTGTTGTAAAAACAGATCTACATGTGTTGTTTGACTGGACAGTAAAAATACGTGGACAGCCATTCTCTTGCCTGACATCCCAAACTCGAGATAATAACAAAGATTTTGCCTCTTGTCCTCTGCACTGTGAACTACTACTGCTGATGAAATCCCCTCTTGGCAAATGTGAACCCGTTCCAGCAACATGGCTTGGCAGTCACTGGATGTATAGAAACAACCGGCCAGGCCAGGACTAGTAGAGCATCTAAAAATAGAGATGATCCCTTATCTTGTTGCATGTGAAAATAGCATTGATACAAAGTAGTAGTTTAAAAATGATGTGTTAGAAAGGAACTCTACTGTTTTCTATAAAATAGTATGAGAAAATATATTCTTCCAAATAGGATTTTGAGCAAAGGATTATTTCTGCTGAAAAGGACCAAATTTGTAGTCAGATGAGTACTGGAGCTATTTGTGTGGGCAGATATGTTTTGTGCCTCGGAGATGTGTGTGTTTTGTTCACAAAGGTAGCACTCGGTTTTCAGATCTTGTGGATGTTCACTGAGAAGGCTACCAATGATAGCCACTCAAAGAGACAGATGTGTTAGGATGGCCTGAAATCTGAGTGGCTTAACACACTAGGTGTGTTTCTCTCCCACAAGAAATGCCCGCACAGGTCACATTGAACATGTGACCACAGCAGAGCCCTAGACTGACAGCAGAAGGTCACCCAGACCCTTAAACACAGTCTCAGATCTGTGGTAGTACTTGCAACCTCCTCCAGGTACATTGACCACATTTAGTGGCATGGCCTACCTGGTGGCAGGGGGCTGGGAGGGAGATGTAGGAATGAGAGAGAAATAGAAGCTGGTGAGCAGAATTGGTGTATGAAAATTGGCTGGCATGATGACAGTGAACCCAGCACCATAGGTGCAGTTTTAATGAACTAATGTAATTTTCTCATTACGTGCCAGCTGGCTGTGTCCTAGGCCCTAAGAATGATGGGGTGTGGCTGTTTCTCCCACTGCACTATTTACTGACGTGTAAATGCCTGTGCTTGCCTCGTTGCCTGAAAAAGACTGCACTGATCTTTATAGTCCATATTTGCCAAGAGATTAATCTGATTTGTCAAATTTTAAAACAAACAGAAAATACACTACTGATAATTGTTGGCAAGTGAAACTGAAATTCGGGAAGGATTTCTCTCCATGGATATGGTAAATATTTGCCAAGGATTGGTGGTGGTCAAGATAAAAAACGTAGGTACCCCCTCCTACTTCTGCCTTCCAGTCACATCCCTCCCTGAACACTTGTGCTTACTGAGAAAGAAGCAAGCTTTCTGGGTTCAGGGTGCATTTAGAAGGCTCAGGTAGGAGAATCTAAATTCAAAACCAGCCTCGACTACAGAGCGAGGTCCTGCCTCCAAAACAACAAAAGGACAGAAAGAAGCAAATTAGTTATCTTCTCTTGCCTGGGGTACAACCAGTATATGAAGCTAAACTGTGTAAGTGATGTGGCCACTAATTAATTAATCAGCTGCCACCCTCAGGTGGGAAGACCATAGTGAAAGGACTGCTCTCTGAGCATCCTCAAGAGGCACCCACTCACACCCTTCAAGAACAGAGATGTGAACTCGGTGCCCATGGGTGGCGCTAAGGCTCATAGATGCCAGTGGGCTTCAACATAAAAGCCCCCAGGAAAGTAAAATGGATGTTCCCTCAAGAGTCCAAGTGGCTGCCAATACTCCTCAGATAAACAGTTTTCCTGAGTCTCACATGGTCACCACTGCCCTGTATCTTCCCATTGCTTTCCTTACTGACTCAAAATGTCCCTTGGGTGGTGTATATTCCCTTGGATTTACCCAAGTTCTACTTGGCAGAACTCTGTTGCCTCTTCCTGGGTATGATGGGGGCCTTTCCACCACCTTCTCACCCTGCCCCATGCCCCTCTTTCCTTCTTAGGTACCTGGGTCACCCCCACTGCATCATGCTTCCTCCAATCTGCTTTCTCATAGTATTTTTATTTGTACCTCAATCATGCTCATATTATATACTCCATCTTGTATTTATAGATATTTCTGTATATGTCTACATTCACATTCTTTTCTCTAAGCTTCTGTGAGCCCAGGGATTTTGAACGATTTTTTAATCCCCTTATGGGATAATACTATTCTACTTGTTATTAAATTCTCCTTAAATGTTGAATGAATGAGTTTATTACACATCCTTTTTAGTACAAATAAATATATGGTATGTAAACTCCCTATGGTTGGTATTCCTTGGATTCTTAAATGGCATACAAAGTCCCTAATAAATTACTTCCTATTGAATTGAACATAATGAGGATGGTGGCATCTTTTGATCTATGATATATTTTTTGTTAAAGACACAAGTGGAGGCTAGAGAGATGGCACGTATGAGGGCGTGAGTTTTGGATCCCCAGCACCCACACATAAAAAGCTGAGCACAGCAATGCATATCTGTAACCCTGGTGCTGGGGCACAGGGCAAATCTCTGGGTTTCACTGAGTAGCCATTCTAACCAAATCGGTACACTCCATGTTCAGTGAGAGACCCTACCTTAAAACATACAGCAAAGAGTGATAGAGGAAGACACCTGGCCTCCACGTACACACATGCACATATCATACATACAAGAACACTTACCCTTACCCATAGCACACATGGACAACCATGTAGATTTTTTTTTGACTTCAGCTTATTGAGAGCCCAAAATATATTAGCCTTCCTTCCTTACACAGACCTAAAGTGCTATTTCCTCTAATATCATTTCCTGATTTTTTTTTTATTGATAATACCCAATTGTGTAAGGTCCAGGAATTGAGATTAGTAGCTCAAAGGAACTTGTGAAATAGTACAAGGAAAAATGCCATTTAATTGCAGCAAAATTGATGTTTACCACATATGTACATTATATGGATTTATTTTTTTCATTTGGAGAATACTGATATTCATGCATTCCTCTGTGTGTGAGGGGGTTGTGCATGTGTGTGCACATGTGTAGGCAGTTACACTCACCTGTGAGTGCATATGTGGCAGGCAGAGATCAGTATCAAGCATCTTCATCCCTCTCCACCTTATTTTTTGAAACAAGGTCTCTCACTGAGCCTGGAGCTAGCCTGCCTGACAGTGAACCCTGGGATCTGCCTGTCTCCACCTTCCTACCCAACCCCCTTATCCCTGCATTCTTTATTAATTGGTAGATCATGTTAATACAATTATTTTATGAAGATAAAATGAGAAATGACTTTTGTTCCTGGCCAATTCAGGGCCAGTGTAATTAATGCAGCATAATAATAAAAAGCATTCAGGCTGCTTTTTAATTTAAAGAAAAAAATTATTTTAAAGTAATAATAAACCCTCCTTTAGGATATTAGGAAGGTGTCACAAGAAGATTCTGTGTGTCTGTGTGTGTCTGTGTGTGTCTGTGTATGAGTATGTAGTGTGCTTCCATGTCAATGTTGCTAAAAGGTGCAATAATTTTAATAACCCAGGCTTTTGACAATATAAGTACCATTTCCTAAGAATGCATCAGCCATGTGTTTAATGATGTATTTACTTAAAGTTTTAATTAATAGAACCTAGTCTTTGCCAAACATCTTACTCATATATTTGTTGATAAATAATGGTGAAGTCTTATAATTTGTTTTATAAGATATCCTTGCTAAGTGAGGAAATTTTAATATCGGGAATTCTTTTCATATACCATTTGTCTTCGACATTACAAACCCCCATTTTGCTCTGCCCTTTATATCTACATGTGGGAACCTTTCACATGTGCACACGGGAATCTGAAAATGAATCGTTACCTTGAAAATGAGCTTTCTGCTTCCTTCCTTCCTAAAATAAGCCAAAGGATTCCCCTTCCCACCACCTTCTGGTAGTGTTTCTTACTTGATTTAGGTAGCCAAGATAAAGGAAAAGGTTTCCATAATCCCCAATAGGATTTCTTCTCAAGACTGTTGTAACCCCATTTTTTTGTTGTTGTTCTAGAAAAGGTCTCCTCTGGAATAGGAAGGAAACACTTTCACTGAAAGGCTCCAGATCCTGTTTTATTTTAACCAAGCAGCTGTTCATACAGCTTAGGGTTTCTTAGGAAGTGACTAAATAAAAGTAGAGCAGCTCTCAAGTGAGCGGGCTCCAATGCACTTTCAGACCCTGGCAGCTGTGGAGATACAGTTTCTGAACTACAAGTGCCTGTTTGTCTGAGCTAATCTCGTTTCACACCACATTGGGTTTTGTTGTTTAGATTTGGGAGTTTTCGTTTTTATTTACCTTTCATGTTTTCAGATGATAGGTAAAAGTAATTAATTTTTTTTAATCTTATATTTTTATTTTGATTTTTCTTTTCTTTCATGTGTCTGTGGAATGTATGTATACATGAGTTCTCTGATATGTGTGGGCACGTGTGTATGCGCAGGTGCGAATGCATGTGTGATCCTTTGGAGGCCGTTGATGTTAAGACTCCATTGCTCTCTGTCTCATTCAGTGAGGCAGGGGTTCTCAGTTGAACTCAGAGTTTGTTGATATTGTTATTCTAGCTAACCAGCTTGCTCTGGGAATCCCCTGTCTTTGCCTTCCAAGCTCTGGAAGTGCAGGCAAGCGGCCACACCCACCAAACTCCCGCCCTCAAACTTGCTGCTTGTACAGTAAGCTCTTAAACTGCAATGCCACCTCCCCTGCTCTGTGTTCTGATTTTAATTAATGATCTGCAGTACATAGGTGATATTAAAATAACTATTGTAATAGCAATCTCAGCCTTTATGCATTTGGATGACAAGTGGGGTTTTTTAGGAGACATTATGGGGAGGGATGAAGTGTTATTTAAGCCAGCATAGAACAGAGCAGAAGCTACAGAAATCTCACATTTACCTCCCACCTCCATGCTTGTGCATATCCTCCCCATTACCAGTATCTCCACTGGCATGGTACATGTGTGGCAGCTGATGAAGCCGCCTTGATACAACGAATTATTACCATCCAAGTCTGTAGTTGATATTAGGGGTCCCTCCTAGTGCTGTACATCTGTGAAATCAGTCATTATAAAATAATAGGGAAGAATTTCACTGCCTTGAACATTCCCTGGGTTCTTCAATTGCAATCCCTGAGAACCACTGATTTTTTTTTTTTTTAAACTATTTCTACACACTCACCTTTTTCAGGCTTTCATGTGGTTGAAATCCTGCAGTATGGAGCCTTCTTAGATTCACTTAGTAATGTGCATCTTGGTTTCTTTTGTCATTTTTTGGCTTGATAGCTTATTTCTTTTCAGTACAGATATATAGTTCCTTTATTTTTTTTTAATTGTTGTGACCAAATACCTAACAAATAACTTCAGAGAAGAAGAATTGATTTTGCCTCGTGGTTTCAAAAGGCTCAGTCCATGGCTGCTTAGCCCCATGCACTTGGCCAGAACATCCTGGCAGCAGGAATGTATGGAAGAGATTGTTCCTTACTTCTTGGACAGGAAGCAGTGACTGTGACAGGAAGTGGCATTCTGGAATGGCCAGGGCAGAATATAAAAGTCCCCCAAAGACACATCTCCGTGATCTACTTCTTCCACCTAGGCTTCACCTCCTACTTTCCACTCCCTCCCTATGATTCTGGTGTCTTATGAATCTACCAAGAGATGCATCTTTTCATTGCTCAGAGCCCTCTTGATCTAATCCTCTGTGGAAATGCCCTTTGGGTTGGTCTCAGGCCAAAGGTTTCTGCAGTGCCTTAGATTTTGGTTATGTGGGTCGTAAGGCTAGACTAGATTACCCCATGGCAGTACAGCCTTGCAAGAGTTTCCTGGCTGGTGGAGGGGTACAGTCTATGTCACCCTGCCTTTTGGTTCTTTTCTTCCCAGGCTTGTGGAGCTGACTTTGATGTGTGAGCTTCCTAGGGCTACTGTAAGAAAGTGCTACCAGTGTGTTGAAATGAAAGATGTTTATTCAGTTCTTATAGTTCCAGAGGTCAGTTCAAATTCACTGGACTGCCATCAGGATGCCAGAAGAGTTTTCCTCTCCAGAGAATGTGGGGTGTAAGTGAGGGAGAGCAGTGCCTTGCACCCCCCCTCCCAGTTTCTAGTGGTCACCTTCATTCCTCCACTGGTGATTTTAGTCTTCACGTAGCCCTGTTGCCACACCTTCTGTCTGAGTCAGGTTTCTCTCTACCCCCTTCTTACCAGAACATTTGGAAATGCAGTTAGGGCCTTGCCTACACAAGCCAGGAAAATCTCCCCATCACAAACAGCATTCTTAATCTGATCACATCTGCAAACATTTACATTAGGACCTAATGTCTCTGAAGGCTATTATCTCCCTCCCATATCCCCTTTTCAAAACTCTGCTGTAGTTTACAGAAGAAAGTTAAGGTATCCCAATTGTGTCCTGCATAGGCCATTGACCCACTATTGGGACTAAACTGTGTGCTGGTGCCATTTCCAAGCCCAGTGGTAGATATAGAGATACAAATTTTGTCCCTTTTAATGAGGGGTGGGGAGATACAGTGAATTATGAGGAAGGTGAGGGTCCTCGGAGTCAGCAAGTAACACCTACAGTAAGTGATAGTAAGTGTCAAACCCAGAAGCCTGCTCTCTGCCATGTGGCTCCTTGAGGGGCAGGGCAGGATTGCGGAGCTAGTCACATCCAGCCTACTTCTCAACTACTTCTCATCCTGTGCTTTCTTTCCACTGTCCCCAGAGCCCCCTCCTGTGTTCACTGTACTTCTTGGTGTGGCTCTGATGATGCCTTTGTCTGCTCTTCAGTGTCCCTTTCTCCAACAAAATAGCAATTCAAATTCTTGAAGGAAAGAATTTAACAGATAATGTTTCTGTGTTAACAGACATGATGAGAATCACCTAAATCAACAATACAGAATGTAAACAAGCTGAAGAAAACATAGTTACAACAGAGCAACCTATTGAAATATCTAAGTTGTGTTAGCTTGGACTGTCTACATGAATGTCACATCTCTTAATGTAGGCCATGGAAATATTTCTTGGAAAGAGAAAAGTCATCATTATTTCCTCACACTGATTCAGGGAACCTCAATTGCTCTTTAGTTGAAATGTGTGATGTTGAAACAATCCAGGGAGGCCTGACTTTCAACTTGCCTCTGGGACCTTGGTCATCTATAATCTGTAGGGGAAGTAGGGAAAGACAAGATAAGCTTGAGGGTGAATCCTGGATCTTCACTACATAATTGTCCTTGTGCATTGTAGGGCAACTGATCTTCAGAAGAGGCCCAATGATAATCCCTACCTCAAAGTTGTTGAGAATAGTTAAGTTAAATAACGTATGTTAAATGTTTATGACTTTGCATTGCAGTTTATAGTTTCTTTCTCTCACCCTTTATCTCTTTAAATAAAGCATGTTTGTGGGTTGAGTGAACTTAATGACTCTGTTTAGCACACTGCTTTAAGTAATCAAACACTGTTCTGTCTGGTCCCTTCTGAGGAGTACATGATGACAAATTCAACATTTCTTGGAATACCATTTCCTAAATTATATTTTATATGACAATGTCTCCCTGTATTTTTGTCCCTTTGATGTCTCGAATTGCAGCATAGCATATTTCTTCCAGGAAAAAAAAATGAAATAAATGGTTACATTGCTGACCATAGCTAATAGTACTTGAACAATTCATTCATAACGTGACTGAGGATTAATTAGCCACATCGATGACAGTTCCCTTCTAAATTTATTTTTAACTTTGCTTCTAAAATGTAATGTGCATTTAACATTTACAGCCAAGAAATACAAGTTGATCTTGTTTGATAATTATGATCATGGTGTTTATGATTCTATTTTATTAAAATCCTTACTATAATTTTTTTACGTGTACATGTGTGTTTTTAAAGCATGTGTGCCTATTCAGACACATGTGGAGGTCAGAGGTCAACACCATGTGTCTTCCTCTATGACTCGCCACATTATCTTTTGAGACAGGGCCTCTCACTGAACCTGGAGCTGACCGATTGTCTATACTAGCTGTCCGGTGAGCCCCTAGAATCTGCCTCTCCCTCCACCCACCACAGCAAGGGAGTTACAGGTGCACCTGATAACCACTGTGGGTACTGGGAATCCAAACTCAGTTCCCCATGCTTGCAGTACAAGTACTTAACTGACTCAACCATCTCCACAGCCCCTTATGAAAAAGAAAAGATTCTTCCCACACCGAGCTTCTGACTGTATAGAGTGGGAATCCTATGTAATGAGCCATGTAAGGAAGGGGATACATGTGGGCCTCTTCACATGTCTTCTCTTCAGTCCCCTTTGCAAGAAGTGAGACATAAAGACAGAGGTAGACTGAAATTAATAACTTTGATATATTTCTTGACTACTAGACAGTCTGTTTTTGTCTTTTGTTTTGTTTCTAGTAGCTCTATATATACTGAATGTATTTTAGCTTCTTTTTGAAACTTGACTCTGAAGTTAGTCCCTTTCATTTTGGCTTTGAAAAATCCCTTCATTATTTTCTGCAGATGGGTAGAATCTACTCAGCCACACATGGACAGCTTTCAAAGATAAGGTTTATTTCATGTATTTCCCCCACCCCACCGCCTTTGGGAGAATATAGAAAAGGCTTTCTGGTTTTCATAATACTTTGAGTCTCAAGGTTGGCTATTTTCAGTCTTTCACAAGACAATGTCCAAAGTAAGACTCAAGTTTGTGATTTAGCCTCAAAATGTGCTTAAATAGTTTATGATCTGCCACGTGTCCCAATAACTATCCCCAAGGAAGTCATAGATATGGTAGTGTCTGGGTAAGGGTTTTATCTAGAAAAAAGTAAATACACCCACCACCAGCAGCAGCACCACCACCAGCAGCAGCCACACACAGAAAATTGAGGCTTTACTGAGTATCAGCAGCCAAGTCTCTGTGATGTGGAAAACTGTATGTCATTTGTGTGTTTAGACCTTTGCTCCACTGTTTACCAGCTTTATGACTTCAGACAAGTTACTTGGCATGTCTGTTCTTTATCATGCTCTTCAGTGGCGTGGGGACAGTATCTCTTCATAGAGTTGCTGGGAGACATTATATGAAATACCTGGATACTTCCTTCAAAATGAGTGCTGGGTATATGCTAGTGTTTGTTGATTTATAGCTGAAAATTGTGTTATGCAAACAGGAGGTTCACTGTCTATATCTTACATGGAAGTTTTCATAGCATTTTGACCCTTAAGAAGTGTATGTTGGTCTGATATGACCTCTGTCTCTACACTCCCCTAGGTTCTTTTCATACAAGCCACCTCACCAGCAGATGAGGTGACGCACCTTAGGGAAGTTAAGTGACTGGATCCAATCCCTGTATAGCAATGTGCATGGCTAGATACAGACTAGAGTCAGATCAGGGAGCCTTCCATAGGACTGCTGCCATGGCACCAAGGAATCTCCTGTCTGCTGAGGCTGTGCTTCTGTCGGCTGAGGCTGTGCTTGATATTTCTTTGCAAGTGGCAGTCAAATAGTCCCAGTTCAGTCCTATGTGGTAATTGCCAAGCAATAGTGTATGCCAGACAGTTTTAGGTGCCAGGAATCCTGGAACCATTGTGTCTACACAACTAAGCTTCCCGCACTCACATTCTAGCTTTGTAGTATTGGGGATTGAACCTGGGGCTTTATGCATGCTAGGCAAGTGCTCTACCACTGAGCTACATCCCCAGCCCCTCTCCTTACTTTCTAAATTGAAATAGGTACATATTGCTCCATTCATAGAAGTATTTAAGTTAATGTTTTGTCCAACACTGGCACTAAGGACAAAGGAAATAAACTTTTTCTAGCACTGGAAACTGTACTCAGTGTCGTGTGCATGCTAGTCAAGCAGTCTGTCACTGAGCTCTACTCCTAGCTCTTTTTGTTTTATTTTGCAGCAGAGACTTACTAAGATGCTAAGGCTCACCTCAGACTCACATTCCTCCTACCTCAGCTTCCTGAGTAGCAGGGATTCCGGGTGTAGGTCACCATGCTGTAGGAAACTAATATCACAGCAAAGTTTTCTTCTAAGTTTTGGGAACTTTACACCTGTAAAGAATATTAGAATTAGCCGGGCATGGTGGCACATGCCTTTAATAATAACACTTGGGAGGCAGAGATAGGCAGATCTCTGTGAGGCCAGCTGGGGCTACAGAGAGACCCTGTCTCAAAAAGACCAAAAATAAATAAATAAAAATAAAAATAAATATTAGAATTAGTGAGGCAAACCCTGTATTTTGTACTGGAAGCAGAATGTCATGGACAATTTCAGTGACTTTTCTTGGGTTCAGTGGTTGGAGACTAGGTTCTCTTAATCCTTTCAACCAGTGCACTTTCCTTTCGCCCATGAAGGAAAGCTCCAATGACAAAATAAAGGAATAGCAATTCAAAACCTACCCCTTGGGATGGAGAGATGGCTCATCAGTTAAGAACACTGGCTGCTTTTGCAGAGGACCTGGGTTCAGTTCCCAGCACCCGCATGGCAGATAAAACCATCAGTAACTCCAGTTCTGGGAGATCTGATGCCCTCTTCTGACATTGCACAAATGTAGGACACTTACATATATGCAGACAAAACACTCATACACATAATTGTTTTAATTTGTTTTCATTAAATTTTGTTGGATTTCATACAGAATATTTCAATCTGAATCATCTTTATAGCCCCGTCTCCACCAGCACCCTCCCATAGACACATAGATTTTTAAAAAATAATTTATCGAGAATTTCATACAGGCATATAAGCATATAAGGGCCTGTAGAGTGTTTTGATCAAATCCATGCCCACTCCCTTCCCTCTAACTCCTCCCATATCTCCCTATCACTTTTTTCTGATAACCTCATGTACTATTTCTTCTTCTTTGATTGACTGATTGATTTTTATGGGGCTTTGGGCTACTCTAACATTCCCCCCTCTGAAGAGGCATCCCTAAAATCTTTTAAAGATTAGATATAAGCTCTAAAATACTTTCAACATTTTTGGCCTTTGGAACAGAGTATTTTGCTAAGAGGCCCAAGGACATTTTGACTTTTAGCCAAGAAACTGGCTACTTTTCTTTGGGGTCTTTTTACACTAACTGCCTAGCCAGTTCCTACCTCCTATTCTTATCACATCATCCTCTGAAGAGGTTGTTACCCAGCTTACAGATAGGAAATTGGGACACAGACCACTCTGGCTTCTTCCATGCTGAACAGGGAGGACACAGGGTGAGGCAATTGGGGTACCCCTTCAGTGGGTCTATCTAAAAGACTCCCAAAAGAAAGTCCTTGACTGGTGAATAGGAGATGTGAAGAAGTAAAAGCAATAGTACTTAGCATTACAAGTTCTAGACAGGGAACTAGAAAAAAGTCAGAACAGGGCAAATTTCAAATGTTCATATGACAGTCCATTAGAATTTCTTGACAAGAGTTTCCAAAAGCATCCCTCTATTGGGTTCCTCCTCATTTTTCTTTTGTCTGCCAAGGCTGGTCTCAAGATTCAGGATTTGCTTTCAGGCATTTTAATAGCTGTTGGAGTGGTTAGAATCAGTATCAGTTCCCTCTCAAAGGCTTCTAGATAGGGGGAGAAAACAAATTTGGCCATCATTTTAGAACAATAGTGGACTGATAGACAAATTTTTTTAAAAAGTCAAAATTTGTTTACACTCACTTATGCGGTGGAATTGATCTGTTGAACTCAGAGTGTTTGGTCTCTCTGCTTGTTGTTATTCATTGACTGCCTTGCTTCATAAATATGCCCATTAGAAGTTGGTTTTTATTGAAATGAGGTTTGAATGATGGGGAGGTTGGGAATTCCATGAGAATCATCTGCATAGTTATTCTAGTCTCTCTTCTGTTGCTATAATAAAACACTCTGACCAAAAGAAACTAGGGGAGGAAAATGTTTAACTCATGCTTACAGATCACAGTCCGTCACTGAGGGAAGTCAAGGCAGGGGCCTGAAGCCGAATCTATGAAGGAGCACTGCTTGTTGACTTTTTCTGTTTGCTCAATGGCTCATGCTCAGCTAGCCTTCTTATATAGCCTAGGCCCATCTGCCTAGGGATGGTGTTGCCCACAGTGGTCTGGGTCCTCAGGAATCAAGCATCAATCAAAACAATCCCTCACAGATATGGCCACAGGCCAATGTGACCTGTGAAATTCCTCAATTGAGATTCCCCCATACGACTCTAGGCTGTGTCAAGTTGACAGCTGAAGCTAACTAGAACAGTAGAGTAGATCAGATTGTAAGATGATGTCTTTCTGCCAATGAGGTCCCTGCAGCATAGCTATTTAATCTACCATCTTGAGCAGCTGCTGTATTGAAAGCTTTGTGCTTAACTATTTCAACATGGCTCCTGTCATAATGCATTGCATTACAGGACTCTTTTTCTCTCATTGGAGCTGCTGAGGAAAATTAGGAGATTTGCACAAGGCCTCAGAGAGCAGTCATGCAGTTCCACAACGTCCTCTGTTGTTCTGCATCACAACTTAAAAACATGGTGGGTACTCTTGAAGCCCTTATTATACTCAGAGATTTTGATGAGAAAATTGTAGCGCTTCTATTAAGATCAGGCATTGAACTCTAGAATTGAGTGAAAAATTCTCATTAATATTTAAGATGACTCAGAAACTTTGCCCTTAACTCCAAGCTGAACTCCAATGGCAGTTTATCTCTGTGGCCAGTCATTGCCCCAAAAGGTGCCCACCAGTGTGCACTTAAAGGAGTAATAGGGACATGTCCCTCATTGCCCCAGCTGTTTGAGTTATTTTCTGAGAATGTCAGCATAAAGCTAGAATGTAACTGAAGTGCTTAGATTAGTGCTGTCTGGTGCTCCAGGGTGCTTTGTAGGTTTTATAAACTGGGGATCAGTCCCAGGTATGCTGGGCAAATGCTCTACTACTAAGCTACATCCCCAGCCCTTACTTTCCATAGACTTTTGTAGGCTAACCTAGGGATTTTTATTTATGATCATTTTCTTCATGACTATAGACTTCACTTTCCAAACATCCAGCATATATATAAATGGACTCTTAAATGTAGCTTGTCCATGAGTTGGTACTAGCCTCTTCCTATATCTTCTTTTCTGTTACTTTTTTTTACATGTGTTTGTGTGCATTGTGCCTGTGTGTATGAGTGTCTGTGTGTGTGGATGCACATGTATGTGCAGACGAAGCTGATGTCAGTTCCTCAATTGCTATCCACTTTATTTATTGAGGCAGAGTCTTTTAATTGAGCACAGAGCTCACCAATCAGCTACCCTGGCTAACCAGCTTGTTGGGAGACCTGTAATCTCTGCCATCCAAATACTGAAATTACAGGCAGCTGCAATGCCTGTCAGGTGTTTGTGTGTGCTCGGAGAATCTGAACTCCTATCCTCACCCTTGCATGGCAAGCGCTTTTTCTTCTTAGCCATCTTCCTAGACATCTCCTACCCCCAGATCCTTTGGTAAAGAAAAGAACAAAGAGATCATTTCTAAAATTGTAAGAGTGTCCCCTTCTTACATTTATGCCAAGTCCTTTAATCTTTCATTTTGGTCCTTGCATCAAATAGCATTGCTTCATGTATTTTTTAAGGAATAATTAACTTTATAACATCTTGTTCCATTTTTTAAAGCCCTTTCATAGTTTTGCCCCCACAGGATAGAATAGGTTTTCTTTAACTGAACATGCTGAACTCTCTGCAGTACAAGAGGAGATCTTTGATTGGAGACCAGACGAACTCACCCACAGAGTTGCTGAAAATAGCTGTGTGTTTTCCAGTTGGCCAGCCCTGGCAGGAACTCACTGCTCATCCTACTTCTCAACAGTCAATTTAGAATATTCACTACAGTAGCTTCATGGCATTCAGAATGAACTTGCATACAAGTGCTTTCTGTGCCCGCGCGCACGCGCACCCACACACGCACACAGCTGAAGTGTTGAACAGTTTATGACATAAGACATTCAAGTGGTCTTTTGGTCTTTAATCCCACTTTTCAGATGAGAAACTTGGTCCAGAGAGGGCTCAGTTGTGCCCAAAGCCATCAAATTAGTTTCAGAAACAGGACCAGTGCCTCAAAGCTCGGGGCATGTCCTGGACCTATAAGAGCACTTTCCCTTTGCCTGTGATTGGAGCCTGTGCACCTAGACTGTATGTACCCTTCTGCTGAGAAACATTCCCCTTGCTTCGTCTTGCTTTGAGGCATCAGTACAGGATATATGATATGATACAACAGAGGTGGGTTTCAGGGCAGGCACTAAGGTAAGGCAGGAGTGGCATCAGGCCTCCAGCACTGGAAAACCCTGTGGTTAGACTTCAGTGACCTCATCGTGGTGGGTTTTCCAAATAGCTGGCAGCATATACACTTGTAGGCAGGGATAACTAGTTTTCTGGTAGTAGGTCTTGATTCTTGGAAAATAGTTACAAGTGACTAATTGAGCTTTTCTGTCAGTTTTATCTTGTATTTGGAGACATAGCAAATAAATTTAGTGCCTGGCATGCTAGTTCTAATTGTCTCCTGTTTCGATTGTTGAAACCCTCTGAAAAAACAGAGAAGGGACACATTCTCCCCTTTTGTGATTTTTACTTAAAGTGTACCCCCATCCCCTCATCAATGTTCTTGGGCCCTTCCAGACTTTGATAGCAGACCCACTGTGGGCTCCTGATTATAACCTGATACAAATACTGCTCCTTGTTGCAGAAACTGCTTTTGCTCTTGATTCTAAACACACCTGGGTCAGGCAGGGAGCTCAGCCCTAGGTCTCAATCTCTAGAGATTTCCTAACAGCGGTGTGGTGAACTTTTTTGCCCTCCTGTTTACTCATGGAATTTGGTCTTAGATTTCTTTTAAAATACACTGGAGGTGGGAGCTAGAGAGAATAAAGGAGCTGAGAGATAAAGACATACCTTTCCCACATGTTGCAGCCTGCATGAGCTTCCTCTTACACCAAGCCCGGCCAGAACTGAGCATAAGACATGAGACACTTCATATGTAGACCAAGGACTGAGATGTTCTCAATAGAGACTAAGAAGTGTCACTTAATAAATCATTGAAAAACATGCCTTTATCCAAATAAGTAGATAAGCCAGCCTGTCCTGTCCTGTGGCACAAACTAGAAACAAATGACTCCACAGCGTTAGAGTGGGACAGACTATGTTTAAGTCCGAGCCAGCACCCTCAAGTCATGAAAACTTACATTTCTCTTCCTTTTCCTTGGTTCTTCATGAGGCAGGACTTACGGAAAAATGAATACCATGGTGATGACCAGGACCTTTGTATGGAATCGCCCAAAGATGAAATGAACTCTTTCTAGAATGGGAGGGAAGTGGGACTGGACAGCGCCACCATCTACCTCAAGGGCATTTGACAGTATCTGGAGACATTTTAGATTGTCACAACTAGGAGACAAGAGCTAGTATGGTATCTAGTGAACTGAGGCAGAGATGCTTCCAAACATCCACAAAACACAAGACAACAACCCCCCGAAAATAATCAGTCCATTCCCAATGTTAATGATGCCAACTTTCAGAATCTCTGATAGAAATAGTTATTGAATTTAGTTATCTCATTTAATACCAATTACTGTACAAGGTAAAGTTTTTATCTCACTTTATGGATGACATTGACCCTGTAGAAACCTATCTTTGGATAGGCAGCTGTTTTTAGGTAGCCATGGAATTTCTCTGTCTGAAGCCTAGCCCTTGTCTGCTGCGCCTGTAGGTAGTGAGCTCTCCACCACAGGTGGTAGGTAACCAGTACTTAGAGGGTGAGTAGCCACTGGCCAGGGGTAGATAGAGATTGAATTTGTAAATGTGTGTTGCATTAAACAACTTTGGAGGTCCTTCGTAAGGATCAGATCCTCCGATTCTATTTTCAAACAGGATTTGTCTTTTTGGTCTTTTGGCCAGGCAGATATCCCTTGGCCACAACCAGCAAAATCCCAGGGCTTTGTCTGTGCACCTGTGAGTCTTATGCCTATAAATAGCTCAGCCGTCTCAGGCCAGCAGGCTAGGGCTCCAAACAGGGGCAGCCAAAAGTGCACCCCTCTCCATTCCCATCCCATAATTATTTTTACCCACATGCATAAATGGGTCTACCTATTTCTTGTTTGGTAGAACAGCAGAGACCAGAAAGGAGTAGGGGTCCGGGAGTTAGTTTACTGTCAGTTTTTTAAGCATATAACTCCTATAGTTTCCTAGGCCACAAATTAGAATAAAGTGAAGAACTTTTCAAACACACCAGCCTCTGTGCCTGTCCACAGAAACAGAATGTCAGAGACAAGGTGTGTGCTATAGGCTTAAACAGTGCAATGACTCCAGAGTTGTATCTGCCATTCACACCATACCTGAGTCCTGCTCATCTGTTCAAGAACCTGCTGGAGTGATGCTGTCCTAGTGAGACTAGAAGATGGCGGTGGGCCATGCTCCACAACATGTCCCCAGTACAGTATAGAATACGCAGTAGTCTTTACTCCAGGCCTGACCTGATGTGGCTCCTACAATTGAGAATTTTTTCCAGATCCTTAGAAATCCTGAGTTTCGGTGGTTTTTTTTTTTTTTTTTTTTTTTTTCTCAAGATACATTGTCAAGGACTGAGTATGATAACACACACCTTTAATCCCAGCACTCAGGAGGTAGAGACAGGCAGATCTCTGTGAGCTCGGGGCCTGTCTGGTCCACAGAGCAAGCTCCAGGCCAGACAGGGCTACTAATGAGAACTTGTCTCAAAAAAGCAGCACCCCACCCCAAGTTACATTTTAAATTGTGATTTTTTTCCCCCACAAAGCTTTGAGGCTTCTATTCTAATCTCTATCCCATTAACATTATGTATGGAAAGGAGGAATTTCTGTTTTCCATTTTTCTTTTCCTGCCCAAGGAAAAGGAAGTTTTAAATATTTAATGAGTTTTGAGGGAAACTTTTCAATTACCTAGTTAATGACCTGACTTTATGATCGATTGTATGATCTTAAACAAATATTTTTGCTTGGTGGACCTCATAAATAATTTTGAAAAACTGCTTATTACACATTTTTAAGTTGACACCTGTAATTTATCAGTAGTTGAATAAATTATTAGTCCAATGGTTGCAAATGATGTATTGAATATTGCTTGTGTACTTGAGACATATTTCAGAAAGTATCTAGTATGTTGGATAATTTGGTTTTATGGCTGCAGATATAGCTCATCTTAAAGAACATTTCTACCATAAATTGAATTAGCAAAGCCAGTCTTTGTTGCTAAAGTAATCCGCCATATTGGGCTTATTTTCTGCCAGAAAATACCCGACTTCATCTTTTACCTTTTTATCAGTTAGATAGCTGCATGGATGGATGGACTGATGGGTAGATGAATGGATAGGTGGCAGATATGCAAGATATTACTGTCCCATGAAACTGTCACCAAGGAAAGACAGAGGTCTCTCCTTTGCATCCTCTTAGCTTCATTTGCTCGCTCAAGAACCATCTGTTCTCCAGTTGCCCCTTCATTTTAGCTTAGGGGTAAAATGGATGGTGGCAAAAGTCAGGAAGAATAAGAAGGTTGCCTTTGGAAAGCCTGAGAAACATGGCCGTCATTTAGAAAGAGGAGATGGAAGGGAGATGCACCATGCAGCAGACACTTGGAAGGATCCAGATGATTTGTTTAAAAATATCCTTAGCCAAGCACCCTGGGAAATCTCTGCATGTCCCCAGGGTGTGCATGTTCCTGTTGGAAGAACTCTGCTTGCAAAGGTGGGGGTGGAAAAATAATGTAAAAGTGTTCAGTTCCATTCCCTTTTCAAGCTTATACTTTACTCATTTCACAATTATGTGGTAATGTAAATGAAGAGAAAGGCCATCCTCAGGAATATGCCATGGCAAATACTGTTAAATTCCACTCCTTTAGAGATGGCAGCCCTGGTGTAGGTATAACTGTGAGGCCCATGGAACGGTTTCTGCAGCATAGCAAACCAGGATTTCCTAAGGAGGGGAGCTGCTTGGGTTTACATGAAGGCTCTGGTACACCCTCAAGATGGATGCTCTGTGGCCTGAGGAAGGTTTCTTACCCTCTTCCTGACAGTGCCTGGCCCATGGGAAGAAGGACCTACATGTGAGCTTACATTCCTTGAAGTCTTGAGGCTCTCCCAAGAGCTCAGCTGGAGCTTCTCCCCAGCACATTGATAGAGTCTACTAGCAGGAGATGTGATTACAGTCAAAACATGGAGAAGAGAGACCCAGAAGGATCTACGTAGGATGCCAGAGCACACATTACAAAGCTTGTTTCATGGATCCCTGAGGAAAAATGAGTTAGCATCCTTGCGTAAACTCCTATGATTCTAGTTCAGCATCCTTGGTCATTAAATGTCCAAGGATGAACATACCCTGTACCTACATTATCATGTAATATGCTGTTGCTGGCTTGCAGTTCTCCACATACCAAAATGTTGGCCAGTCAGGAAACTAGGTGGACTGCTTATTTTGCGTGCTCAGACTTGTCAGGCAGAGGTTTTAGCATCAAGCATACCAATGAAGTCAGAATATAAAAATGATATTGAAGCCGGGCATGGTGTGGTACACACCTTTAGTCCCAGCACTTGAGAGGCAGGGACAGGAGACTCTCTATGAGTTTTAGGCCAACCTGGTCTATATGGTGAGTTCCAGGCCAGCCAGAGCTACATAGTGAGACCCTGCCAAAAAAAAAAAAAAAAAAAAAAAAGAGGTTATTAAACCCATGGTACACTTGTATTCACTTTTCCCCTTTGTCCATTTTGTTTCCTGAGACTGCACTGGTCTGTCATTAATTACTTCAGGTAATTAATATCTATTCTTTGGTACTGAAGAGAAGCTATATAGGACCCAGAAGTGATTTTTTTAAGAGTATTAAAATTGGTTAAATTTGATTTTTAAACTTCTCCCAGAGTGGATTGAAGAGATAGCTCAACTGTTAAGAGCTCATACTGCTCTTCCAAAGGACCAGAGTTCACTTCCTAGCATCCATGTCAGGCAGTCACAACCACCTGTAACTTGAGCTCCAGGGGAATCCAATACCTTCAGGCTTCTGTGGGCATCTGCACACACACAACATATACTCAGAAGCACACACACATACACGTGCATAAATATAAATTTTTGTTGTTTTGTTTTGTTTTGAGACAGGGTCTCCCTGTAGCTCCAGCTGACCTGGAACTTGCTATGTAGACCAGGCTGGCCTCAATCTCACAGAGATCCACCTGCCTCTGCCTGCCAAACGCTGAGATTAAAGGCATTCACTATCATACCTGGCCCATAAATACATTTTTTATCAAAACCAAAACTTCTCCAAGGAGGAAATGAGACAGCTATCTTGAGAAAATTATCTTAAATTCTTGAGCAATGAAGAAAAAAATGTACCTTAAAACTAGGAGCTTGAAATTAGACAAATGTTGTCCTTAAGTGAATCCAGGAACACATTTTCATTTAAATTACAACTTCAAAGTTCAGCATCAGATGAGTATATTTTGTCCCAAGTAGAGTGTTTGAGAATGTTCACCTTGTTTTTGGCAGATTATATTCATTTACTTGGGTGGGGGGAACTCAACAAATTTAACCTTTCACAAGGTGGCACTGGAGAAGGACCTGAGTGAGACAATGACAGTAATTAACTTTATATGAAAATGCTGGTGGCCTTTGCCCAGAAACTTGTGCCTCTGGATCACTGAGAAGCAAAGGTGCCAATTAACTGTGAAACCAGGTGACAGTGGCCTCGTCCCTCTGAAGATGCACGCGGTAGATTACAGTTAGCTCTCCTTGGTCTAGGACTGAGGGGAAGATTTTTCTTGACAGATGAAAAAGGAAGGGTGAGGACTTTCAGGGCACCCCCACCCCCAGCAGCCCCACAGCCTAGATGGGTAGTTGGCAGTGCCTCTGGCGGACTCTCGGGTACTTGGGGGCAAAGACAATGTGGCACTTTCCTCTGATTTGGGCTTCTCCCTCTTCCATTTTTGCTGTATGCCAGTGTGGAGTTGGGAACATTGGTCACAGAGGGTATTCACGAGTGGGGACCAGGCTGAGACCTTGCAGCCTGCTTCACCTTGCAGAGAGCCCAGGAGTAGAACTCCTGTGGATACATGCCAAGCTTTCTTTTTCAGGGGAGACTGGAGCCTCTTGGCCACATAGCTGGATGACCTCACACTCTCCTCAGCACTCTTGCCACCAGGCCACCTTCCTAACATTCTGTCCTTGCCAGTCTTCCATTATGTGGTGCCCTTGAGTGTCTTCTCCCACATAAGCCAGATACATGGGGCCTTAGAGGCTATATTGGTTGGTTCAACTCACAATTTGACACAACCTAGAATCACCTTGGAAGAGTATCTTGATGAGAAATTATCTAGATAAGGTTGGCTTGTGGGAGTGTCTGGGGATGGAGTATCTTGATTGTTAATTGATATAGGAAGACCCAGCCCATTGTGGGCAGCACCATTCCCTGGGCAAAGAGTGCTGAACGTTAGAAGAGAAAGCTAGCTGAGAGCAAGCGAGCAGGGATCCATGCATTTATACCCCTCTACTCTTGACTGTGGATGTGGTGCTTTAAGTTGCTGTCTTGACTTCTGTGCAATAATGGACTCTCACCTGGAATTGGAAGCTGAAGTAACCCTCTTCTCTCCTAAAAGTGTTTTTGGTCAGGACATTTTTATCACAGCAACAGAAATGAAACTAGGACAAAGACCCAGCCTCTCTTCCCTCCAGCCAGCAGTAGTCCAGGCCTTCTGCCCACTCCCCTGCAACCTTTCTCTTTGGCACCTCACAGCTTTGGCCTAACATTTCCACTACAGCTCATTGTTAGTCCTCCTGTCAGGCCTCCCTATGGTCATCCAGGCCTTGACCTACGGGAGGAGGTGTTCCTGGGATTCCTGCAGCAGTCCACTCATCCTGTTACCGAGCAGCTCCAGGTTGTGTGGGGCTGGACACAGAACTACAGAGCCCCTCACCACCATGGCTGTTGAGCACTGGACCTGTGGGGTGTCCAGCTTGAGATGTGCTGAGAAGTGTGTCTTTCTTCAGCAGACCTCTGCCTGGAAGGGTCATTGAGGAGATGCACTGAGCTCGGAAGTACTGTTCACATCCGGGGCCTGGTTCCCAGAGCTCCAGGCTTTCATGCCCCTCTGGTTTACTGCGTGTTAAATTCTGATAATTGAATGTTTCTGTTGTAAAAACTGCAGTTCCTATGGCCCTCTGGCCCTGCACCTGGAATGTGCTTGTAACTGGGGGAAGAGTGAATGCTCTCCACTTGTCTCTAACTACCCAGAGGAGGGAGAACTTTAGGCATATCTCTTCCCTGGTGTCATAGCTGGGCACATGGAGCAACTGGGACCCCATTTGGCCCGTGAAGGCCGAGTTTGTACTAGCGCAGTTATGTCCCTGGACCATATCCAGACGGCAATGGCAGGGCTGCTCAAGTCTGCTGGCACAGTTGTTCCTTGATCCATCCACCTCTCCATGCCGTCTGTTTGTGTTTTCAAGAAAAGCATTCCTTAAAATAGCTGCTCTTCCTAATGGCAATAGAGCTGGTGTGGTGTAGCTGTGCCTCCTCCCAGCGTGTTTTACTGGGGCCTGTTCAGGTCCTGTGATTGTGTTGACATGGAGGCCTAGTTTGTTGTTACAAATAAGAACCAGGGCTGGAGAGATGGCTCAGCGGTTGAGAGCACCGACTGCTCTTGCAGAGGACCCGGGTTCAATTCCCAGCACCCACATGGAGGCCTTAACTCCAGTTCCAGGGGAATACGAAGCCCTCTTCTGACCTCTGCAGTATTGCAGGACACGGGTACATTCACATACATGCAGGCAATACACTCATACACATAAAATAAAAATAATAAATAAAATATTTTAAAAAAAACAGTGTCTCTAGGACACACCTTACTGTTTATAAGGGCACATGCATTCAGATAATGTTTCCCCATGACATGTTTTCTTTGTTTTTAGTGGAATGCCACATGACTATTACTGCATTAAGATAACCTCCCTGACATTTTGAAGCATTTCACCTTGAAGCCAGAGGCTTCAGGTGGTAAAATATGGGATGTGGGCAGAGTGAAGGGGGGAGCCCTTGCAATGTGGAATGTGGCAGCAGTCATTCAGTGGATGCTATACTGGAGGTGCAGCAGGGGCTCATGCAGTGTGGGGTATGGGCAGAGGTGAAGGGGATCTTGTACAGAGCAGGCTCTAGGATCGTGTGGCAGTGGAGTGGGGCTTGTCCAATGTGGATGGAAGTGAAGGGGGGCTTATGCACTGCATTCTGCGGGCAGAGGTATAGCAAGGCTTTGCAGTATATGCTGTGGGTGGAGGTACAGTGAGGGTTCACGGGTTACAGGTGCAGGTGGAGTGGGGCTCATGTAGTATGGGCTATGGTGGAGATGCAGCAGGGCCTGTGCAGTGAGGCTCTGGGAAGAGGTACAGCAGGGGCTCATAGAATACAGTGTGTAGGCAAAGGCTCATGCAGTGCAGCTGTAGGCAGAGGTGCTGCAGGGGCTGGTGGGATGTGGGCAGAAGGAAATCAGGGGCTCGGGCTATGCAGGCTGTGGGTGGAGACCAGTCACTCTTGGCATCTTTCAGCCACAGCCCTCTCCTGTGTACGTGATAGAAGCTGATGTGCCTGACAAGTGAAAGGAGAACACACATCTTTCCTTTTGTCCGTGATGACAAAGCCGGCGTCATGCCTTACTGAGGAATGAGACAGGGTCTAAGAAGGAATTCATCATGACATTCAGGTGGCTGCCCAGATACTAAGCTGTGGAAGAGTCACTGTGTTTGTGACATTTGATCTAAAAGGCTTCTGTGAAAGTTACTCAAGCCATTCATTCTTTACATAGCTTTGTGTGCATGCTTCCGAACTGGCTCCAAAAATAAAACTGTCTCCTGCCCCCTGTGCCATCACTGAGGTGCCGGGCTGTGGAGGGAGGCAGTAAGGCACAGAGGCTGTGATGAGTGGGTGAACAGAGGTCATTTTTCAACTCACAGGTTGAAAAACACTGCCGAGATACACAGCTACAGTGCTATGTGGGGTCATTCCTCCAAGAATTGACTGTCCTTTTTGATATGCCTTGCCTATGGATACAGCACCCTTAGATACCCACCCTTCCTGTGTGAGATCCTTTGTGCTGTTTATCTCCATTTGTGACATTCAACCATGTTCTGTCTTAGTTCTTAAATTCTGATTCTTGGGGCTGGGGAGATGGCTCAGCAGTTAAGAACGCTGGTTGTTCTTGTAGAAGACCTCGGTTTGAATCCCAGCACCCATATGGCAGCTAACAACTGTCCGTAACTCCAGTCCCAGGGGATCTGACCGCCCCTTCTGACCTCCGCGGGCATTGCATGACACGGGTGTACTTACCTACATGCAAACAATACACACATACACATAAAATAAAAATAATAAATTTTTAAAAAATTCTAATTCCCTAGTTTACACTGGAAATTCCATTTACTTCCATTTGTGGAAGAAATTCTAATCTTAGAAGTTATTACTTAAGAGATTCCCAGGATAAAACTTCAACAGGAGGTAACATTGGATGGTTTTCATTTTCTGTAGTTAAATAGCATTCAAAACTTTCCTTTTGGTGGCACACAAAAGGAAACTAGGTGTTTTGGTGGTGGTGGTGGTAGTGGTGGTGGTGGTGGCGTGTGTGTATATTCCAACACATATGTAGGCCAGAGTTCAATACTGAGTGCGTTCCTCACCGATTAACTAGGCTAACTGGCCAGAAAGCCAGGGCTCCTGTCTCTACCTCCCAATACTGGGATTACAGTCACACATCTCCCTACCAGCTTTTTATATGGGTGTGATCTAAACTCAGCTCTTCATGCTCGCACAGAAAGCACCTTTATGGGGCTGGAGAGATGGCTCAGCAGTTAAGAGCACTAACTGCTCTTCAGAGGATCCAGGTTTGATTCCCAGCACCCACATGGTGACTAACAGCCACCTATAACTCCATTTCCAAATGATCCAACACTCTCTCTTCTGTCCTCCACAGGCACTGCATGATAGGGGTGCACTTACATACATGCAGGCAAAACACTCATACATATAAAATTTTTAAACAAAGAAAGCATCTTTACTCACTGAGCCATCTCCTTAACCCCAATAAACTCATCTTGTTCACAACTTAGCCCACAGATTTACTTACATATGTAACTGAAAGGAGTTTCTCAAAACAGTACTTGTATTTTGTGTGAGGCACTGATATTTTCTGTTATAAATTTTAAATAGGAGCCATAATGGAACTCAGAGTACTTGTGAAGTATGCATGAAGTCTTGGATTCGATTCCCAGTACCAGAAGGGAAAATAAAAAAGCTTTCTGATTATAACCACCTTATAACCTGTGAGGTTGCAACTCACAGTTTAAAAAACACTGCCTGCATACATACCTGCAGTATTGTGTGGGTTATTTCCCCCAATAATTGCCAATCCTTTGTTATATGCTTTGCTTTATGGATTCAGTGTAGCCCTTGAGCACCCACCTTTGTTGAATTCTGATTGCTTTTATTCCCCAACAGTCCCCTTCCTCACCCCTCAGTTTCTATAGGCCAAGTTCACATTGCCTCAGTCTGGAAAGGTGGAAGTATACTGAGGTTTAGATCCTGCCCTTCGAGTACAGTTCTAACCCAAGGATCAGGGGCTCGTGTGTTCCTTTGATTGGGCAGGTTTCTTAAGAGACTAAGTCTCATGTAGTTTGAGAACAGTAGTTAGCACAGTAGTGTTCACTTCTGTGCTATGCACACAAGGACTGTGGAGCTACAGTAGTGTTTCATTGAAGCTGTGGTTTCAGTCCCGAGGCATTGGGCCCTGTTGTCATTCACAAACCATGGAAGCGTATCACCACATGAATGCAGTGCACTCTTGTCCCCATTGCTTTGAAAGGGAAAGGCAAACTGGCTGTAGTGTGCACACTTGTAGTCAAACCTCGTAAGAGGCTAAGGCAGGAAGATCTCAAGTTGAAGACTAACCTGAGCTGCATGAGCGACACCTGATTCTTGAAAAAAGCAAAGGGAGCAGGAGGCAAAATGAGTGACTGAATGAATTATGGATGTATGTATGGATGTATGTATGTATGTATGGATGGATGGATGGATGGATGGATGAATGAATGAATAGATGAGGAAGGGTAGTCCTGAATGTAGTAAGAAGTAGTTGGTGAGTAAACACTAAGATTTATGCATTTATTTCACTTTTATTGCACTGATAAGGGAATATAGTTTTTCATTTCATCTTACATGACCTGCTCTGGAAGCTATAGTGTAAAATCTCACTGGCATGTACACTAAGCACGTACATTGTCCTTGCGTAGGAAATAAAACTATGCCCTTAACTCAAATATCCTATAGCTTAAACTTTCTTTGACTTGGGGATGTTTTGTAACCTAAATTTCTCAGCCAAACACATCCTCTGTTGACTGATGAAATATTGGTTAAATTCATTTATTCTGACCATGTGCTCTCTTGGACTTCATCTCCATTTTGTTTAAATATTAATTTTTTTTCAGCTCTTTTCATGTGACATAATTAGAGCCTTTAGTTTCTTTCAGTGATGAGGCTCCTTTATCTTTGGGTGTTTTGGAAATTGTTGTTTCAATGTAAGGAGGAAACTTGATCACTTTGGAAAAAGTTTCTCAGAGCAGCATATCTCAGGGGATTCAGTCAACTTTCATTTTCTGGAAGCAGCTGCTGGAGGAGGAGATAGTATGAAAAGTGACGTGCCCAATGAGCACTTTAACAGAGGCCCCTAAAGTTATATCAGACTGTGTTGTCATGAGTGTCTCCCCTTAGCACCACTGAGAGCCAGCATCCAAAGAGGAACCCAGAGTTAGTGCACCTGTCTTGCTTTCCACCACTGACTGAGATGCATAGAGTATGGGTTTAGGATGGGCTCAGGCACCAGCCTTCCCAGGCAGGAGCCTAGACCCTTGTTAGGTCATATACCACATAAGCACACATCTAAAGTGGGCACAGTAGGGGCTGGAGAGATGGCTCAGTGGTTAAGAGTGACTGCTCTTGCAGAGGACCCAGGTTGAAATCTCAGCACCCACATGGCAGCTAACAACTATCTGTAACTCCAGTTCCAGGGGATCCAACACCCTCTTCTGACCTCTGCTGACATTGCACAAAATGAGTACACTTACATGCATGCAGGCGATACATTCATACATATAAAGTAATAGAAGTAAATAAATTAAATATTTTAAAGTGGGCACAAGAAATGCCTGCCTCCTCGACTTGCTGCAGGCCTAGCCACAGCCAGTCACAAAGCCTGTGTCAGGTGAGCACTGTGGTAGTTGTCAGTGCTAGGTACCTGACTTCTGGCATCTGAGTAGAGCTGAATTCATGTGGTTGGTTTGAAACTCTAATGTCTCCCCAGCTAAACAATACCAGTACATAGATAGTTTCTGAATTTTTGCTAAAATGCATTAAGATTCAGGATTCATGAGTAATCTTTTTTATACCAGGTTATTAAGTGGTGCTTTGAATACTACAGTGGTGTGGTTTGGTTTGGTTTGATTTGGTTTGGTTTGGTTTAGCTTTGGGGTCTTTTTGAGATGGGGTCTCCCTATAGCCTCAGCTGGCCTGGAACTCACTATGTAGACCAGGCTGGCCTTGAACTCACAGAGATCTGCCTGCCTCTGCCTCCCGAGTACTGGGACTAAATGTGTGCACTGCCACGCCTGGCTTATTTTGTTGTTGTTTTTTTTTTTTTTGCAACAGGGCCTCCCTGTAGCCATAGCTGGCCTAGAACTCACTATGTAGACCAGGCTAGCCTCAAGCTCATAGAGATTCACCTCTGCCTCCAGAGTGCTGGGATTAAAGGTGTGCACCAGTTAAGGGCTTAATTTTATATCCCATGCTGGAAAGTAAACCCAAAGCTTCAGCCATGCCAGGAGAGCACTCCACCACTGACATGAAATTTTCAAGGATCACTTACTGAGTCCTTCACAATCAGCAGCAGGAGAGGGGGAGGAGAGGAAAGAGGACAAATGGCAACTCCACGCTTCTCCTATTGAGCACACATACCATTCAAGGCCTGTATTCAACATCTCTATTTCTTTCTTGATGGTACAGTTAACTGACATCAATACAGCTCTGGAACACCAGCCATAGAGAGGACAAATATATGTGCACAAATATATATGACTACATATGTGGGTCACAGAGGTGGGGATGGTCCTGTGCAAAGTAGTATCTTTGAATCTCAGTAAGCTAGCAGAGCAAAAATTAGAGCCCAGCATTCAGAATGGGGATCTAGGCCCTCTCTTTGACTTTCCCTCTATTAGCTGTGGGAAGGGTTTGATTCTGTGCAAAAGACTTCCCAGTGTCCATGCATTTGCATGTGGTTGCAGCAACTGTGTGTTTCACTATGGGGAAGGCAGAGGTCATGTTTTGGTTTGTGTCTGAGGTTCTCTGAACGCCAGAGGCCAGGCCACAAGCACCGTAACCCCTGGATATGGTAAGAGCATGGCTATTGGGCACTCAGTGGTCCACCCAGGGACCCTTGAACCTGAGTTCTGACTCTCTAGTGATTCTGGAAGTCTTAGAGGAACCAATGAATATCTCGTAATGAATGCCATCTGGGTCCCATTTAAGTCCTACAGAATCATGCTTGTGGTATGGCCTGAGAGCAAGGAATACACGTCCAAAATTGTTGATTTCCTCCCCAACCATGGATTATTCAGTAGTGTACTTACTAGATAGAAAAAGCTTTTCTTTTTTCTTTTTATGATCTGCAGTTTATAAGATTTATTAGTAACTAAGCCATACTCACTTCTTTAGACTCTCAGAAAGTTCTTGGATTTATAGCACAATAAATATGTGTTAAAGTGTTCCCAACATTTCTGTCCTGCCTTCTTTTTAAGCTGGTTACGACTCTGCCCCCAAACCCTAAATGGCCTTACATGCCTCTCCCCTGACTGGCCACATGTTCCCATCTGAAGAGAGGATTCCTTGCCCTTCTTTTCAGGGGTAGGCGCTAGCCAGTGTCAAACACTTGAAGACCATATATGAAGGCTGGCCCCCCAGGTCTCCCCGTGACTGCTTTGTGCCTCATCTTGGCTGTCGGCCTTTGCCCCCACCTCTCCACACTGGGTCCTAGACTGCTGTCTCTCTGTTCATGAAACAGTTTTTAAGAAGTATGGACAATCGGAACAGATGGCAGGATTAACTCTGTTTTTCTTTACAGACACGAGACGACTTCCTGGGCCAAGTGGACGTGCCTCTTAATCACCTTCCGGTAAGGACAGTTACATGCTCTGTGTTGCATGCTGTGGGAAGGGGTTTCTAGGGATTTCCTACTGGAAAGTGTGTAGAGTAGCTCCCTCAGCATGATCAAAGTCCAGCCATGGCTGTTTTCTAGAAAGTTGCTGTCTTGAGGGGTCAGATAGAGGAGAAGTATAAAAAATCACGTGTCAGAATCATGTGCATTCTCTTGTTAGTATCTCTGGCTCCCCTGTCATTCTCTCTTTAGCTCCCCAACCTTTTGATATTACCCCTTACCGAATAGCTACCTCCTCTTTCCAGCCCCTCGTCTTGAACTTGATTTTAGCTCCCACATGACCTTTGATCTGGCCTGCTGTTGCTTTTCTTTACCAGAAGTGTCTCCATCTGCACAGGCCGTTATTTCCCAGGTTTTATGTGTTCCTAACTTTCTCCATCAGCTTGAGAACAGAAAAGAAGACTGTCCATTCTTAATTGTCTGTGCTTGTCTACTGGAAACACCACCCTCACCTTAGAATATTTTGGGGTGGCCTCTGTGGCTCTGTCCCTTCCTCATTGCTCAGTGAGCAAACTGTGGAGGCTATGGATTGTTAGTGCAGTATCAGTTACAGATAGGATGTGGGGACAAGAGTTAGAAGTCTTGGTAAAGGTATAGCACAGCTCATATTCCAGCTGCCATTTTCCAGATTATTCTACCTCTCTTCCTGGGGCAGCACAAAGTGATATAAGTAGCAGCCAGGAGAGGAGAGTCAAATATTTCTGCCTTACAAGGGCACTGTATTTTTTAATGCTTTGTGTGAGCATGTAGCATAAATAGTCTATAAACTAAAGTGACGGGAAACATCTAGTGCAAGCCTCCTGCTGTGTGGAAACCGCTACTGTTCCTAGACGGTAAATGCCAAGAAAGTCTGTGTCTTACCAGGGAAGCTTTGAAGGTGTGTTATGAAGGAATGGGATGGTAAGAGATTTATTCTCACTCACTCTGGGGAGCTATTAAGGAAGAAAGGCTTCAAGGAATACATTCCCTTACAAAGGACTGGAAACGGAAGTGATAGCATTAAGATATGTTTGCTTCAGCGTAAAAACCTGAAATTCAGGTGAATAAGGAGTGTGTATACCTGCATGGTGCTTTTATGAGACCCATCCCTTAAGCCATCAGAAACCTGGTGATTGTTTTTAAGATTTATGTTATTTATGTCTATCTCTGTGGGTGTGTGCCCACAGAGGCCAGAAGGAGGTGTTGATCCCTTGGAGCTGGAGTTACAGGCCTTTGTGAGCCACCCAATGTGAGTACTGGGATCCAAACTCTGGCAGTGAGTGCTCTTAACCACTGAGTCATCTCTGTAGCCCCAAACCTCATGATTCTTTCAGGTCTCACTGAGAGAATATGAATCTCTCAAAAATCTGCAAGCAAAGATTTCAAACATTTCAGCCTCAGTAGGTTTTTCCAATCCTGTTCTCAGGTCAAAACTGTAAAACCATGCTTTGAGACCATGCTGATCTGGTGACTGCTTCTTTTGTGACTGTCCCCAGCCACTCTTTTCCCTAAAGAACCATGTGATAGGCAAGGGAAGTTATTTACTAATAGTCTTTAAGAGTCATGAGTGAAGGACTGGAGAGATGCTTAGCAATTAAGAACACATGCTATTCTTCCAGAGGACCCAAGTTCGGATTTCAGTTTAAAAAAAGAAGAGCCAGGCATGGAGGTGTACAGCTTTAATCCCAGTATTTGGTAGACAGAGGCAGAGAGTTTGAGGCCAGCCATCCAGGGCTACATGGTAAGATCCTGTCATAAAGAATGAAAAAGAGTTGTAAGTGAAAATCGTTAACAGCTTTCTCCAGTATGCCCTTGTTTGTGTAATTTAGGAGTGACTTGTTTTAAAAGATAGAGTAGAGCTTCCAGAGAGCAGAAGAATGTTTTTCTTCTCTGGTCAAGTCAGTACAGGGAATAATTGGGCTTTGGATTTTTAGTGGTGACAAGAATAAGCTTTCAAAGAAGTAGGTGCTACAGAGGCTCAGCACTAGAACAGAAGCCATCAGATTAAGGAGAGGGTAATTATGTGTTCAGAGTACATCGCATGAATGTATGAAATGGCATGATGGAAGTCATTATTTTGTACAATTAATATATGCTAAGAAAAAAATTTTAAGATATCACAGATTAAAGTGACCACCTGGAGAGGACAGGGTCTCACAAGTGAAAGAATGGGGCCTCCCAGTTACACCGATGCCCAAAGATAGCCAGTTACATTGTATGTCCTGTACTGTGAATTGACTGCCTCTTTGAGGCAACTACGTTCAGGGAGATGGACCACAGTGGATACTGTGGGCACTGAAGGTACATCCTTTGTGTTCTCTGTGGTCATAGAAACCAGGTATTATATTCTGACTGGACTTTGCCTTGGAGCCAAGGATTTGAGGTGCTGTCATGTGTGTATTTGGCCATATATGTAGGGAACTTGTGGGGAAATTGCACAGACATACATTCTGTGTTGTCAAGTACAGTGTGAAACTGATGCAGATGTTGGCATTTAAATCTAGTTTGTGGATGAATCCTGGATGTTCTGTCTTGACAGCTATAAAACCATTGTTATGCTTAGATTATATGTGGCCTGCAGATCTAATATTTGTCTGAAATATCCAGTTTTAGGTGAAAAAAATAGGGAGATGGAAAAAAATAAATTCCGGTTGTTCCCATTAATAATGGAGTACATGGGCCCTGTCAGCCACTCTCGGCAGCCTTCATAGAGGGCTATGAAGGGATCTGATGGAGTATATGGCTGCTAATTGATAATGCCCCTTTAGCTGCCAGAGAACTCATTCCTTCAACAAATATTTACTGTAGATGGAATTCTGGTCTTTGCAGATATGTCAGAGGAATGAGTATTTCCCTCATGTGACTTCTTGCTGGCCTTACCAGAACCACTTGTGGTAGTTGGGCATTTTGAGGTGTGGCCAGTATGGTGGAGGAGTTTATAATTCTGCATTTTCATTGAAGTCTAAATGAGTTTTATTCCTTTCCCCTCCCCTCATGTCGGGTCTGTATAATTCTGCATATGTACTAAAAGTATTTAATTTCAGTAATAACAAGCTTCAAAATTGGAAAATCATGGAAATAAAGATGAATTTTTTTTCTTTTTCAAATCTGTACTAGCAGAATGCTTAATTATCCCTTCTCGTTAACATATATATTCACCTATTTCTAAGTATTTTATTACTCTGTACTATCCTTCTTGTTGTTGTGCCTGGTACTGGATTATACAAGGACTCTTTTTTTTAATGTCTGGGTTTTATTGCATTTATTTATCTGTGTTAGCACATGTGTGTGCTTTACCACAGTACTCGTGTGGAAACCAGAGGGCAACTCATGGAGGAATTGGTTTTCTTCTTCCACCATGTGGGCCCCAGGGATTGAACTCTGGTCATCAGGCCACCAATGGCCCTATTAGGAATAAAAATGGCTAACAACTGTCTATAACTCTAGTTCCAGGGGATCCATAGCCCTCTTCTGACCTCCTCCGGCATTGCACAACACAGGTGCACTTACATGTAGGTAATGCACTCATATACATAAAATAGAATAATAAATAAAGATCGTACCCATCTTTGGTCTTTGGCGGTCTCTGGCTTCTTTCTGGTGACCAGCATAGGATGAAACTCTTGAGGAAATCAGAAACTTGATGGAAAAGGAAAGAAATGACCTTAGTGTAGATGGTTATGAAATTGTTTTAAATAATTCTTAAATGTTCTATAATTTCTATAAATGTTCTGTAATAATTTATGTATTTCATGAGTGTGGTTTCAAGAGAGAAATACGGTAGATCTCCCAAATGATACTTATTGAAGAACTTTTCCTCATCAAAATTCTAAAAGCTTGTCACAGCAGTTGCTAAAGGATATTGGCATTTTCAGTATCAAACCTTGCTTTCAGATTCTCAGGCTTGGCTCGCCTAAGCTGTCACCATTTACCTCTGTATGTTCTCTGACCCATAGAAGCCCCCCACGCCAACTTAGAGGGTCAGTGCAGGCCCCCATCAGTGGGTCTTCAGGCTTGTGGAGTTGGCCCAAGTCTCCCCACAGCCTACTGCCAAGAACTGGGCACCTGGATTAATTAAGTAGCATGCTAGGCCAGGTGGCCATTATGTGACAGTCCAAATTGGCACCCTGCCAGGGAGACAGTGGGGAGACAGCTGGGAACTAACAGGTGGGCAGGGGCATTGGTGACCAAGGCTGCTCTTCATAGTAGGTAGTCACTGCCTCTGTTATCAGCTGCAGTGGCCTGGAGAGGCAAAAGGGCAGCTCTGTCATTATCCCCAGAGCAGGAAAGGCAGGCAGTGATAATGAGAAAGAAAATCGGCTTCCTTGGCTCCTTTGATCAGGGATTCCTGAGTGCTTCATATTCATCAAGTGCTTCCAGATGAAAGAAAATAATTTTAGAATCTTGATTCACTGTCAGTCTTAGCTGTGAGTTGCCATTCTCCTGGTTTCATTTGTGAGGACCAAAAAAAAAAAAAAAAGGAACTGGAGATGGGGTTCAGCTTCTATAGAATGGTTGACAGCTGTTTCATTTTCTTCTATTCCAGACTCACTTTTTTGCTTTTTAAAATTACATTTAGTATTTCTTTATTTGTGTGTGATGTACATGCCACAGTGCAGGTGTGGAGATCAGAGGACAGCTTTCAGAAGTCAGTTCTCACCTTTCACCTTGTGGGTCCTGGGAATCAAACTCAAGTCATCAGGCTTGGTGGCAAGCACCTTTACCCACTGAGCCATTTTGGCAGCTCTGGGACTGATTATCTAGTATATCTTTTCCACTTTATTTCACTTTGAGAAACAGAATGTAGGAAAGGAAATGAGGTGAGTAGGCTGACCCTTTATGCGGGTCAGAGAACTAAGGAAATACAAATCCGCATTCCAAGACATCTCCCAAGGACAGGCTTTAAAATCTGGGAATCTGCCCGTCAGGTGTGGTCAACTTCCATCTGGTGACTGGTAAGTTGTCTGGGGAGACTTAAGTTAATATTCCTCTCAGCTTCTGCTTTCCTGAAAGACGAGCTTGCCTGCATAAAAGAGGCCAGCTTTTCACTAGCTCTGTGACAGTACAGAGCATCGGCACAGTTCCCTGAGCAGAGGCTCTGTGGCCTTGGTGACATACTTGTTACCTAAGAGATGCCGGCAGCAAAAACAAGGCCTGCAAAGGCAAAGGGAGGTTGTAATTGAGGAAGGTCCTGTCACCTATCAGCTGGCCACCAGTGCTGACCTTTCAACACAGCTCCTTTGTTCTCCTCCACAGCGCTACCAGGAACAGCTTCATTTGTTGTGACATATGATTGCTGATTCTTTTAAATTTCTGTGTTTACATTTGTTTGCTGCATTTCAGTGTGTCATTGCTGAAAGTTTTGTTATCTTGAACCTTCTGATAACTTAGGGATAAAAATAACTCCAACTGAATGAAGTTCTGATAGGTGCCTGCCCATTACACCCCTGAACCTTCTTGTCCCTCTTTCTTATTTCTTATGCCCCACCCATCTACCACCCCCACAGTTCCTCATGTTTCCCCACTGTTCCTCATGTTTCCCCACTATCCTCTGCCATTTAGACTCTCTGCATCCTTAGGCATTACACTAGGCAGAGAGAAGCTGTTGCAGGAACATTAACTCAAAGTAGTCTGGAGCAGCCTGAGCTAACATTTTTTCCATAACGGAGCATTTTCAGGGTACTGAGGTGGTTTAAAGCCATCACTAGACTCACAAGTTGCCCAGGTGATCGACATTCTTTCACCCTCTAATATTCATGGCTGGTGGCAAGATGGTGAGCCCTTCTCAGATGTGCCCAATTCATTACTATGGAGCTTGGAGGGACTCAAGGCATTTATGCACTCTTGAAATTATTTTTCAGGTGAGGAGAGAGGAAGGTGACTTGTCCAGCAAATGACAGACTGGTGGCAATACTGGACCTGTTCCTGGTCCCTAGCACCATGGTGTTTTTATACTGTGGTCAGGGGTGTGGAGGGCAGGACTAGCCTGAGGCTTGGCAGTGGCTGGTGGTTTCAGCCAGGTGTTAAAAGCTGGTGACCTGGCAACTTCCCTCTCCATTTGTCTTCAAAATGATTTATCTCATCATGTGCCATAGAGATGAAATTCTACTAAAGTAGCTGTTCCCTTTAACATAGCAACATTATCCAAGCTTGTCTTTTTTCCTTTTCCCTCAGTTAGGCATGGTGGCTCATGCTTGTAGTCTCAGCACTGAGGAAGCTGAGGCCATGAGTTCAAGACTAGCCTGATATATATGGTCTGTTCTGCTACTTGCTATGTGGACAGGTATATGTCCAGAGCCCTCTAAGCCCTGTGCTCTTCTCTCTGATGCTCCTAGGTTCCTTGCTAATATCCACTGGCAGTCAGCCCTGCAGACTACTGCTCTTCCTCTTCCCTCTTCTCCACTTATAAGACCTTCTCTTCATCTTTGACTGGCATGCTTACCCAGGATATTAGTCTTTTCCCTGTACCACCTGTATACCATTGAATTGGTTTTCCCTAGCAAATTGTTGCTGTGTCATCCTCTCCTATACTCCTGTATAGTTATCACCCTAAGGACAGGTGCTCTGTGGTTGTCTTTTACGTGGTATTGGCTAGAAATATTTGATGGTTAAGTGAACTTTGTGTGTGTGTGTGTGTGTGTGTGTGTGTGTGTGTGTGTGTGCGTGCACGCGCGCGCCTGTATGTGCGTGTGCATGTGGATGGAGGTCAGGGGACAACTTGTGAGAGTCAATTCTCTACTTCCGTCACATGTGTTCCTGGGATCTACCTCATGTCTTCAAGCTTGGCAACAAGCTCCTTTACGTGCTGAACCATGTGACAAGCCCCAACAAAGTACTCTTTTTGGTTTTGTTTTGTTGAGACGGAGTCTCCCTGTAGCTACAGCTGACCTGAAACTTAGTATGTAGACTAGACCGGCCTCAGTCTCACACAGATCTAGTTGCCTCTGTCTCCTGTGCACTGTGATTAAAGATGTATGCCACCACACCCAGCTAACAATAGTATTCTTGATGACTAAATTTTCCATTGTGAGTGATATACTGGAAACTTTTAAAGAAAATATCCCCCAAATGTCAGTAAGTTTGACTTATTGCCTCACTAAGAACAATCTTCTAAGAGAATATAGTTTACTTTCTTTAATGAAAGTAAATTTTTAGGGCTCAGTTTTTCTACATCAAAGAAATTTATCAACTAGTTACACATGTTATACTTAGTGCAAAGCAGTATTCTTGACCCCAGCAATACAGAGGTGAACAAGTTCAAATCACTGAAGTGAGGATGATAAATTAATCAATAAACAAGCCAACAAGGTGATTTTAGATAGTGATGGGGCGGATGAGCAGACTGATGTGATATGGGTGGGCTGATGATGACAGTTTATGTTAGGATCTCTGAGGGCAAGATGGCCCAGGGGAAGGAGCCATGTCATCTGGAGTTGACTGTTAGGCAGGAGGACTCTCAGTGTATGGGCTCTATGGTAGGATTAGACATGATCTGCTCACATGATAATTCGAGGATGGCTGGAATATGAGCAGTGGTCAGAGAAACTGGCACACAGTGGGGATACGGGGGTAAAGCCAGATCACATAGCTTATAAGTCCTAGGAAGGAATTTTCATTTCATTATAATGAGAATAGAGGGGCTGGAGAGATGACCCAGTAGGTAAAATGATTGCCTTGTCATGCAAGTTTAAAAGGATCTGTGTTCAAGCCTTAGAATCATGTGGAAAAAAAAAAAAAAAAAAAAACATTGTGGCATGAGTTTATAATCCCAGCACTGAGAAGCCAGAGATAGGTAGATCCCTGCTGTTCATTGATCATCCTCATAAGCCTAATCAATATGTACCAGACCAGTGAGAAGAGATCTTGTCCCAAAACACAACCAAAAAACAGCAATGTGAACAGCACTCAAGGTTGTCCTTTGACCTACACACACACACATATCCATCCATCCATGTGTACCTGTACACACAAACACACACACATACATACATGTACACACTAAAAGGGGGTGGTTAGGAAGCCATTAGGAAGGATATAAACATTTTAAATATAAGTGCATCCTCCTACAAACACACACATATTTACCTGACATCCTATACCATGCTACTGTGGCTTGTCTCTCTTCCTACAAAAGTAAATATTTTTTAATATCATTTGGTCTGTATATTTGACGTTTGACTACATATCTAACATTTTTAGAATAACGGCACATATTTTTCCAATTTCTTGCTTTGTTAGGCCAACCAACTTTGAACAACAAAAGCAATCCCCAGTTCTTGTGAAACAAGCACCCATCCCAGTTGCACTAACCACTTCTAGATATTAGTCCAAGGAGGCTGGTTGCTGGCCTGGATACTCTGAGCAAGAGATAACTGGGCAAGCCTTTGAGGCCAATATTTTAACGTGAGAAATAAGGTTGCCTTCAAAGGCTAGGCTTTGCTTATCCTGTTAACTCTGCTAGGTTTCTTGTGTCACAAGGATAATGAGGCACCAGTGACCACTGGTTTTCCAAAGTTAATCGGCTCTGGGAGATTGAAGAGCACCCTGCAGTTAGAAATTACATTTGGCAGTAATGGTTATAATTTTGTCATTTGTCTCTGGCTGGGGTTGACTACTAGAACCCGATGTAGATAGTGACATCTAGTGGATCTTAAATAGATAAACCTCAGTGGGCCTCTCAAGTGTTTAATTATTCATCTGGTCCCGGTTGAGGAGACAGCTCTTCTTTTACCCTTGTCATATTCTGAAAGTATAGCCAAAGTATCCCTGCTGAGTAGTGCCTAACATATATAATCAGTAAGGATATTTTTTTGCTAATCTATTTCTTCTCCCCCTAGACAGAAGATCCAACCATGGAGAGACCCTATACATTTAAGGACTTTCTTCTGCGACCTAGAAGGTGAGACAAGGGTGGATATATGTGTATGGGGGGCGGGGGTTACAACTGCTGGTTTCTCTGAGGACAGTTTGAGCAATTGTCATAAACAGGAAGGATGGAAACAAGCCATATCCTTTTATAACTGGTTTTCTTCCTGTATGCAGTCATAAATCTCGAGTCAAGGGATTTTTGCGGTTGAAAATGGCCTACATGCCGAAAAACGGAGGTCAAGATGAAGAAAACAGTGAGCAGAGGGACGACATGGAGGTAGGCTGGACACCTTCAAGCCTTGGCCTGTTTCCTGGCTATTGATCTTACTCTTTCCATTTTGAGACTTTGCCACTGAAGGAAGTGAATGCTTGTAAACTTAAATGTCAACACACTTATGTATATTCCTGAGATTATTTCACCACCAGTGTGTTTGTTTTAGCTGAAATCTACTTCTCATCTTGTGTCACGACACTAAGAACAGTGGAAAGGAAAGATTGGGCTTTAGACAGTTATATTAGTTGTCTTGTTGCTGTTATAAAATCCCTGACAAAAGTCACTTAAGAAATGAAGGAGGTTTGGGTACAGTCTGTTGTAGGGAAGTCCTCTAGGTAAGATCTTGAAGCAGCTGGTCACATTGTATCCATACTCAGGAAACAGAAAGTGAATAGGAAATGGGGTCAGACTATAAATTCACAAGACCCCCACCCCCATGACACATTTCCTACAGCTGGGGACCAGGTGTTCAAATGAGCCTAAGGGGGATAGCTCACATTCAAACCACAACAACATGAGAGCATCATCTGTGAATAGACAACCCCAACTCCCCCAACACCACCACCATCAAAAGTCCTCCTCACACACCTTGGGCTATTATTGCTGTAGACTTTGAATTCTTACAAGGTTCCTTTTAGTGTTTAAAATCGCTCCAGGATAGATGAGGTGATTTAGAAGAAATCGCTCCCGTTTTGGAGTCATTTGTCCCACAGGTAGCAACATATGCTGTGGAGCGCTCCTCAGGAAATGTCGTTTGTAATTAGCTGTCCAGACAAGTGTTCCTTTTTGTCCTCCCCGGGGCACAGTGGGCTCTTCACTTTCTGGTCAACTGACAAAAAAAAGATACCACCTCATTCTGGTAATATCTATGCTTCAGGTCCCACTGTGCCTTCTCAGCATGTGCCTCTGACAGTATTGTTCTGTTAGCCCAATTCTCATATTCTGAAAGCTTCCATTGAACAAGGCCTATCTGACTATTTTCCTATCTGTTTGCAGCTGTCTCACATGTATGATATGTAAATGATGCACTGTGGTCATGTTAACCAAACCCCTTCCAACCAAGAGGCCATATTTCCAGGCAGTATCTTGCTGTGGGCGTCCATAACTCTGACCCTGTGACAGGGACTGAAGGGGTGGCAGGAGGCAGTGGAGGTTGAGATTTCCCAAGCAAAGCAACTGATTTCTGTATCAAATCCTAGGAATTTTTTGCACTCTTCTTGTCCTCCAACTGTAGTAACCAGTGAATTGCTTGATTTTTCCAGTGGCTTTTCTAGGGAATGTTAGGAAAGCAATATTTAATGCCAAAAGTATGTGTAGTAACAGTGTAACTCTGACCCTGGCACCATGCAGTCTGTGCAGTGTCTGAGCGGCACAGCAGCTTCTAGGCTTCTTCTGGCTCCCAACTGTAGCAGACACAAGGTAAAGGCTTCCCCTCAGACACCAGCCCCAGGCTGTCTTCCCCGGAGACCAACAGCCCCTATAACTTACACATGCTTTCTGTCAGAACACACATGATACTTCATGGTGATGTTAAGAGGGTGACAGCTGTGACAGCTATAGCATGGCCCATGTCATTGGCTTTGTACAGCCCTGGAGACCTTCAGGTCAGAATAACCAAAGGAAGAGTAAAAATTTATGGTAGGACTTAGGAATCTAATCAGGGTTGGTGAGATGACTAAGCAGGAAGGGGACCTGTCAAAACTAACAACCTAAGTTCAATCCCCAGAATCCACATTAGAGGAAAAGAACTGACTCATACAGTGGTCCTGTGACCTCCACATATGACATGCACATACACACAGGAGGGAGGGAGGGAGGGAGGGAAGGAGGAAGACTACACAGCATATGCACACCTGGTGGCTTCCTACAGTGCGGTCAGCTTGGAAGGTGGCATGATTAATTGACCATTCATTGCTCAAAAGATTTTGAAGACCTAGAATTGTTTTTCTTTTTCTTCTCTTTGGGAGGGAATCTATCCCAGTGTGACACAGGAAGCCATTGTAAGACCCAGAGTAAGGCAGAAAAATACCACACTGTGATGATCTCCCCAAAGTTTGCAGCCCAGGCTCATGACCTCCCATTCATTTCACTCCACAGCACGGGTGGGAAGTTGTTGACTCAAATGACTCCGCTTCCCAGCACCAGGAGGAGCTCCCTCCTCCTCCCCTACCCCCAGGGTGGGAAGAGAAAGTGGACAATTTAGGACGCACTTACTATGTCAACCACAACAACAGGAGTACACAGTGGCACCGGCCCAGCTTGATGTGAGTACCACCAGATGGCAGAGATGCTCAGTCACGCTCGCCCTGCCTTGTCAGGAGTGGCAATGCTGGAACAAGTTTGGGAACCAGGTGGTCCTCTTCCTTGGGGTGACATGTGAAAAATGTGTGTGTGTGTGTGTGTGTGTGTGTGTGTGTGTGTGTGTGTGTGTGTGTGTGTGTCAGTCAGTGGGAAGAGGTCACTGCCCTGTGTTACGCTGCCATTTGTAATGCAACTGGGGTTGTTCTGTACATTATAGAGGTTGCTAAGCTCTGCTCTTCCTAGATTCCTCTTCAGTTTGATGATTATCTTGCTTCCCTCGTCTTCAGCTTCCTCGCCTGCCTGACCCAGGGTGGAAAGCAGGAATCATATTGGCTTTGTCATTTTCTTTTGGTTGATGTTTTAGAATTTTATTCCTTTTTATTGTTTGACTTAGAAATCATCACAAAAACTTTTTTTTAATTTTTTTAGGAAATTTATTTATTACCCCTTGGTATAATTAAAAATGCAAGGATTTGCAAAGTCAAAATTACTAATTAGTGTTTATTTTATCAGCTTACCAACTTATAGAGATAGTAAGGAGGTTAACATTTGTTCTCTTAGTTCATTTGCTGGTAGAAAATAAAGACTAGTTAAACCTTAACTACTTTTTTAAAGAAACAAGATTTTTCAAGCAGCTTTTTGCTAAATGATATTGTAGAGCAAAGCATAAATCTATTGAAATACAGTAAGGGGAAAATGTAACAGCCAAGTGTACTAGGTGAGACCTTTTTCCCCTCAACCCAAACTGAAAGAAACTCACCAATGATGCCCTTTAAGCAGGTGGTATCAGCAGTATACTGAAAGATGTTCTTCTTCTTTAAAAATTTTAGGTGTGTTGCCGGCATGTGTATAAGTGCATATAATGTTCTTCAGAGGCTGGAGGAAGGCATCAGATCCTCTTGATTGGACAGTTGTTAGCTGCCATGTGCAAGAGCAGCTAGTGCTCTTAACCACTGATCTATCTCTCCAGCCCCTGGAAGATGTTCTTTTTTTTAATTGAATTTTTTGTATATTTTATACAGGACATCTCAAACAATCTTTATCATCTTTATACCCCCGTCCCCACTGGCACCTTCCCATAGCCCCCCACATTAGAGCCCATATACTCTGTCATCTGTTAAGGCCCACTGGGTTGTGCGTGTCCCCACACATTCCCCAGTGCAAGTCCGTCCACTCAGTCTAGTCAGCCTATCTAGAGTCCCTTGTTTTAGATCAGCTCTTCTTCATCTAGCAGCAATCAGTTGCCAACATTCCTTCAGATAAAATGTTCTTATAATTTCTTTATCCTTAGAAATTTCAAAGATATTCTTCATATAATTGGGAGAATGGCTAGGGGCAGGTGGCCAAGTCAGCTGGCATAGGATTGATGTAATGTGGAGGCAAAGCTTGCAGAATATAGAGAATCTTGCAGAATCTCCACAGGTAGTTCTCTCTGGGCCTTCACAGAGGTTCTTGTAACTATCAGCTGTCCTTATCCCTTCGCAATGCCCAGCATGGCCTTTGCTCATTGCTCCCAAGACAAGATAAACATAAATGGAAATGGTGTAGTTGATACTTTTGAACATTTATTAGTGTTTTTTTTTTCATTAATAATCACTACAATTAGAAGTTTGCTAAGTCATTTGACTGGCTGGCTGCTCCTGCAAGGACCTGGGTTCAGTTCCTAGCACCCACATGGCAGCTAACAACCCTCCTTAACTCGGTGTGATACAGGCTCATCTCTAATCCTCATATACCTGTGTGATACAGACTCATCTCTAATCATCATATACCTATGTGATACAGATTCATCTCTAATCCTCATATTCCTTGTGTGATACAGGCTCATCACTAATCCTCATATTCCCTGTGTGATACAGGCTCATCTCTAAGCCTCACATACCATTCCATCTGTTTCACACCAGTTACTGATTAACTGAGTTGAATATGAAAAATTGACATAATTGATTTTAAGTATGCCATTCTTTTAAGAAATAATTCTGGAGTTGTAGACTTTCATATATTACAGTAAGATGTGAGATGTAGACATGGTAAGCGTAAAACTTTATTCTTCTGAACTTCTCAAAGTCTTGGTAACAGGTCAGCATGTACTACGTATCCTGTGTTTCAGACCAGACATGTAGCGCCTGCCTGAGTTCCTCCCTCGGTATGGAGGGTGATAGCTTTGACTGGCATTTCAAAGAACTTTAATTCTTGATAAAAATTCTTGGAGTGCAATACTTCAAGTGAGGAAGGTCATCCTAAAGGGAAATTGCTTTCATCCTTAATGAAAAGTAACAGAGGACACTCCGTAGCTTTCTTTGCCTTCCTCTTCTGGTGAGATCCTCTGTGCACTTGACAATGTGTCCTCGTCATTTTCCTTCCAATTTTTATGTTTTGTAATTTATTACATGTCATTTATTCTGTGCTTGAATAGTAAACCTTAAGAAACGACTGCATCACAAAAATCACAAATGCAATCTGCTGTTTTCTGACAGAGCCAGCAGTGCCATTTTAATCAACTATTTTTGTGATTTCAGAAATTTTATTACTATCCTTATGCATCCCTTGATTTTAATAATTTCACCCATGGTAATGTCAGTTTTGTGAAGATACTTCTATTTAGTGTGCAAGTTTATTCTAATTATGTTTGATATAACAATATAGTTTGTTAATGGGAAGAGTTTATGTATTGTATATACAAATATGATAAAACTTCATTTACTCTTATTTTTGTAATAAGTAATTATAACTCAAATATGTATTAACTGGAAGCTAATCTTCATACTACTTCCTTTAGCAATAAAGTTCATAGTATAAAGATGTTTGAAAATATTTAACTAGAAAGCTGTGTCAAATAGTTGCCCATTTACTTACATTGCTGTTAATTGTAGGCTAGTTGTTAGCCTGTGACCTACTAGACCTTTTATTTGGGTCATGAGTTAGTTTGAGATTATTAAAATTTTTTTAAACCTTTATTTTAGAATCTCTAATTAGGCCTATTGATTAATACTGTATTTCAGTTCATCTAAAATAAAATTTTCAAGTCTTTTGAAGCATTAAGCTGCAATATAGCTTTTGTTAACTGGATATGGAGTACTACTGAACATGTTGGAGAGTTCCTCTAAAAGACATTTAGACTTATACCTTAGAAGCATCTAGTGATATCCCCCAAAGGAAAATTGCCTGTCATGTACTGTAAAAAATACTTAAGATTAAGTCAATTAAGTCATTTTTAATAAGTTCTTAACTCAGATCCCAAATTAAGAGCCTTGTATGCCAAAAATAAATAAGGTATGACATAACAATATTGTCTACACACTACTTGATTGGGAGGTTAGCACTTGGTGTTTATTGAGATTTTTTTAAAAATATTATTTTTATTTTATGTGTATGAGTGTATTGCCTGCATGTATGTGAGTACACCCGTGTCATGCAATGCCATGGAGGTCAGAAGAGGGCTTCGGATTCCCCTGGAACTGGAGTTAAGGATGATTCATAGCCACCATGTGGGTGCTGGGAGTCGAACCCGGGTCCTCTGCAAGAGCAGCCAGAGCTCTTAACCACTGAGCCATCTCTCCAGCTCCTAGGATTTTCTTTTTAAGAAAGTGTTACCCTGTAGCCCCAGCTGTGCTAGAACTCACTATGTAGACCAGGCTGGCCTCAATCTCACAAAGAAGGAAAGAAGGTGTACAAGAGTTTTGTGCAAACACTACTGTACTGTACCTCTGCCTCCTGAGTGCCAAGATTTTTGTCAAATAAGACAGAAAGCAGCCAAAAACTAAATTGCGTTGGATCAGAAGTGCTTCTCTTGGGATCACAACCTTGTATTTATGCTATGGTAGCCTTCCTTCCTGATGACCCAGAGCGGTTGCTTTGTCACTGCTGGACTTCTAGGAGGTCCCTGCTGACAGGCTGCATGTGTGAGCTTGCCTGTCGCTTTCTTCCTGAGGCCATCTAACCGCTGCAGCATACTAGCTGGAGGACTTGCATCTATCCTTTCCCTTAGATACTGAAGTACAGCTTGAGGTCGTCATCCCTCTATATCCATGGCTTCCACTTCTGTGGATTCAGCCAACCACAGATCAAGACTATTCAGGAAGACATGTTTTGCCTGAGCTAAAGCTGAGCAAAGGTTTATCCTTGTCTTCATTGCCTACACAGTGCGGTATAAGAGCTGTTTGTAGAATATTTACACTCTATGAGATATTATAAGTCATCTAGAGGTGATTAAAGGTGTATGTGAATTTTGTGCAAACACTGTTGTGCTGTATTAGGGACTGAGCATCTATGATTTTTAAATCCTTGGAACCAGTCCCCCGTGGATGCCGAGAATGGACAGTGTATGACTGATAGATGGTCTAACTCTAGAGCCACCGCACTGAAGCTGCTTTTGTTGGATTGCAATGACCCCTGCAGAGTGCTCTAGCCAGAAGAAGGGGCCTCATATTTGGTGTCCTGAGCCTTGTCAGGGTTTGACACTCGTGTTAGTGAGTGTGTGACCCCCAGTTAGGGCTAGACTATTGGAAGGCTAATCCCAAAAACTTAATACACTTTTCTTCTTGTACCCCTCACCCTCCTTTCAGGGACGTGTCCTCTGAGTCGGACAATAACATCAGACAGATCAACCAGGAGGCTGCTCACCGGCGCTTCCGCTCACGGAGGCACATTAGTGAGGATTTGGAGCCTGAGGCCTCAGAAGGTGGTGGAGAGGGTCCTGAGGTATGTCCCAAAGTGCTGCCAAAGTGCAACTTGGTCTTCTGTGGTCCCTAGGGTGATTCTGTGTCCTTTTACTTCTCCTAGCAAACCATGTATAGAATGTGAAGATCATGGCCTCATAGCTAATGGATTCCCGTCTAGGTGGTAATTAATTTAGAAAATATCTGTGAAAGCCATGTTTGACCAAGTACATGTGATTTGCATCATTACAAAAGGGAACAGTATTATTTCTAGTATGAACGTCTCATGATATTTTTGCTTATTCTTCCCCAGTCTAACCAGTCTCATGAAATGGCATTAAAGATATCATTTTTGAGTGATTGAATGACCTCTGATACTTGTTTGAGTATCGTGGACAAGTCGTTTTGAAATCTTACAAGAGATTACCCCCAAAAAGTTACAAATTTGAGTTAATAGAAATGTTTATCATTTTCATCTTAGTTAGCAGTGCATTCCAAAAAAAGGCTAATTAAGCAACAAATCAGGATAATCTTAATGTCCATGCTTTCTGACAGCTATGTTTATTCATCAGGCCTTGTGTTAGGATGAGTATTCACAATGTTGCAGTGATCAATATTAGAAAAGCAAGGTAATGATTCCATAATAAATTCACTAAAAGTTATCTTATTAAGAATCCTCATTAAGAATCCTCACAGCAGTTAGAGTAAAAGAACTCTTAAAAATCACTTGTAAATCTCTGAGGCACTTCTCTACTCCATTCACTTAGTAGCAGATACCAGCAGTAAGCTACTACTGAAGGAAGGTGCATCAGTAAGGGGTGAGATCCTTACTGCTGAGCCCACCTCCTTCCCATGGTAGTCCTGCCCCTTACCTGCTTGCTTACCTCCAGCAGTTTGCTCTGGAGCTCAGTTTCCTCATCTGTTGGTCGGGACCCTTGTTCTGTCTTCCATGTGCTTATCATGAAGATTGTGTGCCTCAGGCTAAGTGATTTATTGGAGGGAAGACAAATGGATCCCTAGTTCCTAGCACTTACCTTCATGTCTCATTCCTCTAAAGCCTTGGGAGACCATTTCAGAGGAAGTGAACATGGCAGGAGACTCCCTCAGCCTGGCTTTGCCCCCACCACCTGCCTCCCCAGTATCTCGGACCAGCCCCCAGGAGCTGTCAGAGGAGCTGAGCAGAAGGCTGCAGATCACTCCAGATTCTAATGGGGAACAGTTCAGTTCTCTGATTGTAAGTGGTGTTCTTATTATAAAGAAAAACTGCTGAGCAGTGGTCATTTGTTCTTGCTTGAGGAGATTCTTGCATGCAAACAATAGTCAAGGTCTTCTAGCCCCCAATTAACTGACTTTCTCCAAAGTTCTTCCCTCCCTAGGAGAGGCAGAACTATACAGAAGTTAGCTTAGGCAGGTAAGAATCTTTATTTAGAAAGGAGCTATACACCACCAGCTCTTTTTCTTGTTTGAAAAAACCCTCAGAAAACAGTCTTTTGAATGATTTTCATAATTTCTAGCTTTAACCTTGTAAAGTTCATTCCCCATCCAAAAGGCTCAAGAAAATAGTACCTTCATCATGAGGGTGGCTTTCCTATTGAGAATCAGAAGCCCAAGAGCCTCCCAACCAATCTTCTGAAGTCATACTCTGCATGCCTTGTCAGTTTGTTTCATCATGTTTAAGTGACCTATCCAAGGCACAGCTTGGGGAGGAGGTGGAGACACCCAAAGACCCAGCATAGGAATCCTTGAGGATAAAGAGTGTGAAATTGGACCTGACACTGAAGTAGCACTTGAACCAGGGTTCTCAACCACCAGAGAAATACCTTTCTAAAAGTTTCAGATCAGTCAGAAGCAATAAAAAGTCACTAAGAGCTTTGTACTAGACAATGCAAACCTGCAGGAAGAAAACGTAGATAATTCTTGTATGTGTGTAGAATTAAGACCAAGTACACACTCAGTATTTCTCAAGAAATTAGACTTGAAGATGTACTATAGGGAATGATGATAAGTCACTACGTTGTAAATGGCATCCTTGTACTAATACACATATTATGAGCATATTGAATGTAAATGGTAGAAGGGCTACATAAAAAGTAAGAGCCACTAAGTACAAAGTTATTAGCCCTTCTATTATGGTGTTTTCATTTTTAAAGAAGCCATTGGCCTCTGCTATAGGAGTTGCAGTGATTACTTCTTAATGTGCTTTCACATTAAAATTCTATGAATGTTTTTCAAAAAAAGAAATACCACTGAGATGAAAATTTAGTACTAAATGGATACCAAAAAAGGTTGTATACATGAGATACTTGAATTGGTAAAACTGTTACTATGGAAACAGCATAAGCAATAAAGTCATGTATTTAAAATGTATCAAAGAAAGAATTACAGAAATTATAACAACTACACACCATTTATCAACCATGTGAAAAAATTCCTAGTTTCTGTGTTAATATTAAATTAGCATTTGAAATGCTCTTTATTCAGAACTCTTGTACTTAGTGATTCCAGAAGCATGGCATACCCTTAAGACTCAAGTGTAAGCGTATATCATTTTCAGGTTGTATTAGCATAGAATATCTTAGGGAACCTTCCTTGGATTTTGATGCTCCAAGTCACTCTGTATTAAAGGACACTAGAGTGAACTTTTTACTCAAGAATGACTCCTTATGTACTAGAGAGATGGCTCAGTGGTTAAGAGCACTGGCTGCTCTTGCACAGGACCCGAGTTCAGTTCCCACCACCCTCATGGTAGCTAGTAACAGTCCAGTAACTCCAGTTCCAGGGGATCCAACACCCTCTTCTGACTTCGATAGACATTGCACAACACAGGTGCACATATACATGAAGGTAAAACAGTCATACATGTAAAATAAAAATAAATGAGTCCTTCATGCTACCCAGTGTGGGAAGGCTTGGGTGGTCCCCATTAGCACCAGAGAGCTTTTGCTTGAATTTTATCATGTACCATAGATGAACCTGCTAGTGAGGAGGCCTCCCTTGCCTTCCGTCTGTGACCTTGTAGAGTCTTCCTTTAGATCAATTAGGCTTTGTTTAACCATACATAATTCAAGCAAGTACAAAGATCATACACAACACACAAGATTGTCTTTGGGTTAACTTCACTTTTGGGCTGAGTTCTACTCAGAAGCTAATCAAAAACCCTTCTTGTCTCAGAGGGAAAAGGACATGATTTCTAAGTTCCTATGGACATGAAATTCAGCCTTGTCTTTGTCAACTGTACTAATAGTTGTTAAATGGCCTTATGTCACTTTTTCTTCCTTCTTTTCTTCTGTCTGTCAACTGAGAATTTGCTGAAAGCTGGCATCCCCAGTAGCCTACAAGGCCTGCTGCCCTCGTGTTGCTGATCATAAAGCAGCTCTTGAGTGCTGTGGGGACCTGTCTCACTGCCTTCCAATAGTTTTGGTCTTCTATTATTTTTAAATCCTGGTCTGCTGAAAACACTAAGACTTGAAACAGACTGGTTGAGTTCTTTAAAGATTACTGTCCTTGTTTTGAAAAGATGTGTAATTTGAATGCCTCCAATAGCAAGGACTACAGAAGAGTAAGTAAAATGGTGTCTGGGCACCTGCCTCGTGACACTTCTTGTCTTTTCCTCCCCTGCAGCAGAGGGAGCCCTCCTCGAGGCTGCGGTCTTGCAGTGTCACTGACGCCGTTGCAGAGCAGGCTCACCTACCACCGGTAACAAATGCTCATTTCCCGTCATCAGCTGACTTTTGGGCTTTGATTTAAAATCTTCAGGGCTGCTGAGAAAGAGTTTTTCCTGTTCAGAGCCATTCACCAAATAAAGGAAAGCTTTGAAAAATCTTCCTAGTAAATTGCCCAAGGAGAGTAACTTTCCAACCCAGAAATCCCAAGTACCAATCAAGCTTCTAAAATGATAAAAACTTCATTGCTTTGGTTTTTCACTCAAACGTATACATTTCCAACATGCTTAAATGATTGAAACTACATGATCCATTCATGATTCCTTTTAACCTGTTTGGCTGTTGTAGTTATGGTCCAGAGAGCTGAACTCCCAAACTCATTGATCACTTCAAACAGGAAGAACTCTTCCAGACAGATAGCCCGACTTCTTTCTATTACTCAGTACTTAAACTCTCAGCTCCACAAAATGGCTGTGCTCTCTCTATAAAAGGTAGCTCTGTGAATGAAGATTTAGCTGCCATTGGCTCTTTCCCTCCCACAACTGTGATAAGTCTGCACAAATATAAGCATGATTGAAGGTTTATTAACATCCAGTATACACAAAAATAAATATCTGATTGGAGGCATGTGAGCATTGCCTTGGGAGAGCATACAAAATTTTTTTTTTACATTAATTTGTTTCTTCTTTGGGAGGTGAAAATATTCTGTGGCTTTACATGTTCAATTTGATATTTGACCTTGACCCTCTTTGTTTCTTTGTTAGATGTATGGGGGTTTGGGAGGTGGGGTAGGGGTTAAGACAGGATCTTGTTCTATAGCCCACAGTGGCATGGAATTCTAATTATAGCCTCCAGACTAGCCCCTTCCTGCTTCTTGGCCTCCTGAGTACTGGGATTATAGGCATAAGATACCATGCCCAAGATTTTTGTTGTGTTTTATTTTTTATTGCTACAGACGTTTTTGACTGACTTCATTATTATGAACTTGAAGACAGCACCTTTAAAGTTTTTGAAATCGTCTTTTTAATAGTGTATATTTTTACTTGACTTCAGAGGATATATTTCATCTAGGTTTTAGTATTTTATATTTTCAAAATGAAGAAATGGTATACCAGTCAAGATAACAGATTCCGTTGTGATGCACACCATGTAGGCTGCCTAATAACAAGCTTGACAAAATGGTCTTTTCTGAGATGGGCCCGGTGCAAGCCTCCCAAAGCAGAACAGCAGGCTTTGATGAACTGGTGGGGAGCCTTCTCAGCCTATTGATTCTCTGATTTTCCTGGAGAAATTAATTGCACTTTCTTCTTCTTCAAAATCAGTGTCAATTTTATTTGCCAAAGAGCTTCCTTGCCTGGAAACTGTGATTCCTTCCTCTCCCCCTGTTCCCAAGATGCTGTGCACTCATTGACCACCAGTGGCCCCTATCACCTGTGTTTTGAGATTGGCAGATATAAGAATCTTCTAAGTTTTGGACCATTAGGACAGCAGACTAGCTGTCTTTCTTTCAAAACGTCTTCATTTGAAATGGCCATTGGTCACCCATATCAAGGGTGCAGCCTGAGCCTCCTTGGGGTGGTATGGGGTTGCTATGGGAGGGCCGTGTTCTCTGGCCGCTGGTCATCAGTGACTGCTCAGCCTCAGTTGGACAAGGTGGGTGTCAGGGATCCTAATTTCATATCATCTACCTGAGGATCCGCCACAAGCAGTGATTCACTAAGCAGTGGGTGGTCCCCCAAGTGCATTTCACTGATGTGCATTATCATTTAACAGCCCAGCACCCCAACTAGGAGAGCACGTTCGTCAACTGTCACAGGTGGTGAGGAGTCAACGGTAATGGCACAATTTATCAGACACTAATAGCAACATTCTATGGGACAGTTTAATATTTTGATTAACGGTGAATATACTCTCTCCCGCTTAAAAAAATAAGATCAATTTCACCATACTGTAGAGATGCACATGTTTCTTGTTTTAAACTTCTCGTTGGGGATTATTCAAAGGCACTGAGTAAAATGGAATGATTTTCAGTCCTATACAGTTTTATTGGAAATACTGTCAAACATGGCTAAGTGTGTTTAATTGGAGCATTTTGGATATAGTTTTGCAAGTTAGTGTTTGTGCTACTTTTCCTTGCCGCTAGAATGCTTGGTTAAACTATTTTGGTTGGAAGAGTATCAAAGAAGCTATAGGAACCTCACGAGGTTGTGTGTGTGAGTCCAGGCATGTAAAAGGCCATGCGTTCATTCCTCTCCATCTCCCACAGCACAGTTTTTAAACAGGAAACCAAACTTTCTGTGTCTCCATCATAACTGGTAACCTTTCTCTGCCACAAGGGGTTGGACTCACAAGAATAGACAGTGTTTGTGCAATTCCCAGGGCAAAGAACATAATTAAGATATTTTAATGATCTTTGGTGTTATTGTAAGGCAAGTATCTATTATTATTTTTGTTCATTATTTTGAACAATTTGTAGTATTCATGTTTATAGATAACTTCTGTTTGACTACTTGATTTAATTGCATTCAACTTGATCTTAAAATCAGACCAGCCTGTATTAGATGCTTTGCACAGAGATGAATATTTGAAGAATTTTCTTTATTGTTTCACTTTGTTGCGCTTGCTGTAAGTACATATTACTTGCAAATAACTTTACATGCACAATAGCTGATTTTCCAAAGGATGTTGATGATTTAAAGGAACATTTAGGTCTGTTGTCAGAATTTAGCACTTCAGCATTACACAAAAGAAAACCAAATTGGCAGTCAGTACAATGAAGTACCGAGGCACTGTGATTTAGGTGAAAGTCACATACTGGAGAGCTAGACTCCACCTCCAACAGAATTCAAAGAAGCCTGCATGAGCTGCTTTATTTCCTACTGCGCACTGGCAGTCTCTGTGAGAGAAGTAGAGCTGTGAGATAGACCATTTCATGGGATGTTTTTGTTTCCTTACACCCATAAGCATCGCTGTATCATCTGTTTTTTTTTTTGCATTTAATTGGTCTTGCAACCTGCTTAGACCTTGAGAGTATTGTGATGGCCAGTGATAGCAAATGGCAGAGTAAGCTGCATTCTGTAGTCAGAGTCACCAGCAGGACCAAGTGATCCATCTAAAGGATGTCCCACGTGGCTCTGCGCACTGCCCTTTTCTTGCGTTCTTCTTTCCTATGTTCTCTCTTCCATCAGGGAATTGAAACATGGGTTGGCTTGATGTTGTGGTGTGGTTTGGGTTGCTGTGATAAACACAATGGCCAAAGCAACTTGGGAGAGGAAAGAGTTTGTTTGGATTATAGGTTGCAGCCCATCGTGGAGGGAAGTCAAGGCAGGATACTCAAGGCAGAGTCCTGGTGGCAGGAACTGAAGCAGAGACCACGGAGGAATGCTGATTACTAGCTTGCTTCCTCTGGCTTGCTTAATGACCTTTTTAAAACAACCCACAGTGGTACAACTCAGAGTGCTGGGGTCCTCCTATATCAATTAACAATCAAGAAAATGCCCACAGACATGCCCACAGGCCACTCTGATGGAGACCATTCCTCATTTGAGAGTCTCTCTTCCTGGGCGTGTATATCTAGGGTAGTGTCAAGTTGACAAAAACTAACCACCATTGGGGTTTTATTTTTAAAAGCTTGGTAGTGGTAGTTCCTAAATGTTTCTCCCACCCTGAAACAGTGTTTCCTCTGAACCTAGATAGGTTTAGAAGGACCAGATTCTTTTCCCTCCCACCCAGCACCCCTTGTCATAGCCACCCTAGACTCTATTTTCTGTTCTGTCTCCTAGCACAGCTTTTCCCTCTGACCTTCTCGCCTTCTTTCCACTTGCCCCACTTTGATGCATATTCCAGGCTGGACCAGCTCCCTGGGATGTATCACCTCACTCCTCCCTATTTCACATAGGCATGCTTGTGTGTGCAATTACACACACAGGTGCTATTTAATTTTATTTAGGAAAAACAGCATATAATACAGTATGCATAATGCTCAGCAAATTGTTTAATTTATGGTCATTTTCTTGAATATGTTAATAATCACTTGGTATTCAATGATAGGAATGCACCACAGTTTCTATAATTTTCTCTACATTGAAGGATATTCGCCATCCATTGCGTTGCAGTAACCATCTTTCTATGTAGTGCTTTCATTCCCACAGTGATGATGAAGCACTAAGTCTCATCTGAGGAATCACAGCCCTTTGATTTGTGTTAAAAGACTGCACACCAGTGTCACTTTCTTTACAGGCTACACCGGGGCGCTCCCTTTCAGACAGAAGGGGGGATAGCACAGAACTTGATCTTCACTGAAGAGATTCTAAAAATGTACTGTGTAAGGTACCACCGTGGCAGGGTCTGAGTGAGTCTTAGCGACTCTATGATAGTCAGTGTCAAAGCATATCCAAACTTTCTCAGTTTAAACATAAGCAGACCTTTTGTTGTACTTAGTAACTTTACCATGAGACTGTGGTTAATGGCTATTGGGAATCTTAAAACATAGCAGTGTATTTGGTCTATGGACAAAAACTATGAAATATTAAGTTGGGCTTACCAGTAGGTTTTAGCTTGTCTGGATTACCTAACTCATTCCTTGAGATCATCTAGAGCATTCTGTCATTCACATAGTAAAAGTCTGATTTGGCCTCAAGCCTGAGCTTTTTCCACAGACCTGTCTGCAGAAGCTGAGTCTTGCCCTTACTGGCCATGTGTCCTGGGCATCCATGTTTTGAGTCACAATTAGAATCATCAACATAAGCAGTTGTATGCGCTCGTTTGGAGAAGACACTGTCAAGAAACATTTTAATAACACCATCTTGCATAGATGCAACTAGATTACCAGCTGCCCATTCAATTCCCAGTAGACAGAGAATGAACATCTTAATCAAATTCAGTGTTTCTCTCTGCTGTACTCCTAATGTTTCATAAACTGTTGGGTTCTGTTAACTGTGCATCTGTGAAAGTAACCCGGTTGCAAGAAGTTCTCTGAGCTTACAGTTCTGAGACTATCTGTGATGCATCCAAGTTGTTTTAGTTTGTCATTTGCCTTGTAAAATATTTTTTCCAGGAATGCTATAGCT
>NW_008357638.1:645377-723373 GCF_000622305.1 Nannospalax galili | reverse complement strand
ATATCAAATTGCTGCTCCCCCAAAAAATAACTCACTATGAAAAGAGAAAAGTGACAAACGCCATTTAATGTTCTGCATAGTCGAAGCATTTTTGGTCATGTGAACCATAATAGGTCAAAATGTGATAGCACATGCTTTGCCGAAAGTGTTGATTGAGTACTACCTTAGAAGGCAGTCCCTCAGACTAGGCTTTTAGCCAGTCCAGATGAAAGTCCTTGGAGGTAGGGCTTTGTTTCGGGGTTGCCCATTCCAACTGTAAACTAGTATCTGGTTTTCGTGGCGATAAGAGGGTTATGCCCCTGAGTTGATGTTTGTCCTGCTCCTGGATCCAGGATGCTGTGTGGTTGGTCTTGGAATTCTCTAAGGAGGTCTTTAGATCTTGTCTGGAAAAAATGTCAAGGAGGTGGTTGCTGTGTTTTCAGCAGGAAGTTTCTTTACATATCTGTCCTTGCCTGGTCAACACAGTTTAGAAATAGCCACTGAATTGGCTGCTTCCCAATTAGTTTTCAAGTTAAGTTTCTTTAGAGTGTGCTATTAGGCATGGGAAGCAGGTGGTGGAGCTTCTTTAAATGCCATCCCCAGGAATGGCAATGTGCATGTTCTTGCTCCAGTTCAGGGTCCCTGAGGGCTCCATGGCCATGATCTTCTTCAACAAAGCACGTTAGTAGTGAGTAGAAAAGGCAGAGGAAAGGTGCATTAAGAAATTTTTTAATCTTCAGCCTCATTCCAAGAAAGTAATACCCGCTGAGCTACTTGGAAGGCTCGTTAGAGAAGATCCCAGCAGAGAAGGCAGCACCCAGAGCAGCAGGACTCCCATTCCTCCTGCCTCTCAGAAGTCTTGGTGGCCAGGGTTGGTATTATCTTTCTGCGCCCCTGTCTTAAGAGCACTGCTTTCTAGGCACAGATGAATGGGACAGCACCATGCAGGCAGGCATTCCTGAGACAGCGCTGCCCCTGGGCATCCTTCACTGCCCGGTCACCTACCCATCCTTGATAGTCCAGTACTTGCTCATCAAGACTGCATTTTTTAGACTGCTTCTTAACAAGCCAAAGTCTCAGCTATCTTTTATGATCAAGTTTGCTGTATCCAAATATAGTCACTCCATACCGGACATGTCCTTCAACTCAAACCTGCTTGGTGATTTGTTCCCTCTTTAAAACATATCCTCTATGTCACCACACTGGTGTAAGCACAGCCTCAGGTATGAGGCTCCCTGGGACTCCTTCACCAGGTTACCAGGAGACCTCCTAGGCTGGGGCACATACACATACTGGAGCTCTTGGGGTTATGTTCCTACACAGGAGTATAAGTGTTCATGAAGAGAGGTTCTGTGTTGTATTTTTATTTTGTCTGAAAGTTGGTATTCCCCGGGACTCAGAAGACCTAAGTATTAAGCCACAGGAGCATCTCTGTGGACAGTCAGCTGTGTGGAGGAAGTGTCCAGATCATCCCTTTTAATAGACAGTAGCTTTGGGAAGCTTGAAATCCTTTCTAGAGAGATGTGGTTTGGCAATGAAATTTAGTAGCTAGACCAGAGTGTAATACATTCTCTTTCTTTGTAGCCACCTTAGCAATGACCTCACAGTCTGAGACCTGAATCAGTAATGTGGACCTCCCCCACCCCTCAACTGAGTGTGGTCCATCTTACAAGAAGCTCTTGGAAGTCTGTTTCTGACTTTCAGATACTCTTTAGATGTTACGGTTTTTGTTTTGTTTTTGTGCGGGGGTTTTCCTCTGTAAAAACAGAAAAAAATGTATATCTTCTCCAAAAAAAGTATAATTATCTGGGTGTATATTACTTTATTAAACTGATCCAAAAATAAATTCTAGTTATTAAATAATAATGATTTCTTGCACAAACAGCCATCAGTGGCCTATGTACATACTACGCCGGGCCTACCTTCAGGTTGGGAAGAAAGAAAAGATGCTAAGGGACGCACATACTATGTCAATCATAACAATCGAACCACAACTTGGACTCGACCGATCATGCAGGTATGAAGATCACCATCCAACCCAAAATCTCAGACCATAGCGGCCGAGATGTATGTGACCTGCATCCCATCCTGGTGTTTATGTCCTGTTATGAAGGAACTAAGTTTAAGGAAGAGTCTCACCAAAGACAGGCATTACTCTAAGTAGACTATTTGCCTAAGGAACACTTTGGTCCTCAAATCAGTCTGTCCTTGGATACATTACTTTTAATGTGCCATGAAAGGTATTTTCAAAGAATGAGCCTATGGCATTGTAGAGTTCTCCTCCCCACCTCCATGTCCCTCTTTTTCTAAGGCTGGTTTTATACAGCCCAGTGATTCATTTTTATTTCTCCTGAATGTGTCTCCCTATCTTTGCCCCCATTATTATGTTTAATTATTTCCTCCATGCTTTAAATAGTCCAGACCTCTTATTATTGCTGTGTGTGTTGTTTGCGTTCACGCTCCTAATCATACACAGGGAGATCCTCATACGAAGCTAACTTGTTTTTGCCTCCAAAATAGCTTGCAGAAGATGGTGCCTCTGGATCGGCCACAAACAGTAACAACCACCTAATCGAGCCTCAGATCCGCCGGCCTCGTAGCCTCAGCTCGCCAACAGTAACTTTATCTGCCCCACTGGAGGTGAGAAGGCTGCCTCGCCTAACCGGGGTCACCTCTGTCCTGTGGCTTCTCTTCATTCCCTTCTCTCTAAACTCTGGCTTCAGTTTCGCAGCCAGCTCCACCCTGAGCAATCGTGTGTGGTGGTGAGGGCTGCTCTGTGCAGACTCCCCACATGCTTCCCTGTCTCAGCCAGCTGACATCCTGGACTCTCTCATAATCTTCATTCTCATTTGGCTGACACCGTTCGTGGTGACTGGTGCTGGGTGTGGGTGCTCTCTCTGCAGAACTCGTACCATCTCTGTTCTGTCTGCTCCTTATTGCCTGTTACCTCATCAGAGCTGCATAATACTTCTTTTCAATGCCAGTGCTTCTCTTGAGTTTTCAATAGCTGTTGCTTTGATCACATTTTCTTTGACTGTAGGGTCTTCCATTGTGTGGGCATCCATGTTTCAGATGCGTATTTGCATCTCCAAGTCATTGCTGGACATCTGTTTGTGTGCTCTCCTGTTTGTGTTGTTTTAGTGGAAGCCCTGAGCATTACAAGTGGCAGACTTAGAAAGGCTCAAGCAGTTAAGGCTGTGCCCTGGAGATGGCTGTGAGCTTCCCCTGGCCCTGAGGCAAGCTGTTGCTCAGTGGGAGTGGGCGATAGCTCTTCAAGACTGGGATGGGTTGTGGGGTTAAACCATGTCATTCCAAAGTGTTTCCTCCACTGATTGAGATTTTCCTTTCTGGGTTCTGAAACTTGGTGATCTAGTCATTAGACTGTGAGCTCATTATGAGCAGGGCCTTATTTTTCTCTACTCTGAAATCTCTACCCATAAAACAGAACTTTTGGCAGTTATCAAGTGGCAAAGAATGGTGGTTATTCATATTTAATGTTGTTGGATGTTTAATCAACAGAAAAGGTATAAAGTTAGACTGATTTAAAAGTAAATGAAGAAACAGGGTTTTAGGAATCTCCCCCTTGTCCCTTTCAGAGGAGGAGCTTTCTATGGTACCCAGGTGCATTTTGACACGTTGGATTAGCACATGGTGAAGAGTTCTAATGCTCATTATTATTCCTTAGGGTGCCAAGGACTCACCCATACGCCGGGCTGTGAAAGATACCCTTTCCAATCCACAGTCCCCTCAGCCATCACCTTACAACTCCCCCAAACCACAACACAAAGTCACACAGAGTTTCCTGCCACCCGGCTGGGAGATGAGGATAGCTCCAAACGGCCGACCCTTCTTCATTGACCATAACACAAAGACTACGACATGGGTAAGGCTGCTGCTTTTATTTGGCTCCATTTTCACCATGAGCTCCAGTTAATTACTTTCTTTCCTGGCTCAGTCCTTGTGGTTCATGGAGAGGAGTCTTACCATCAACTCTAAAGCAAGCCTCTCAGGTCTGCTCGCCCACATCTGGGCTGGTGGGTGCTGTGGCTCAGGGCACAGAGCTGGCCATTGGGAGTGCTAGTGCCAGCTTGACCTGCTTTTTCTCATGCACTCCAGGAGAGCTCTAGTTTTCATAATTTGCTCCATTTGGGGGAAAGGGGTAGCCTTTAGATTGCCAGGTTTGTTTTGCTGTATTACATCTTGTGCTATTTGTAATTTTATTAGCAATTGTAACCATTGTCAAAATAATGTTTTCTCTGTATGTCTTTTTGCATTACTTCCCCACCTTACAGGATTTGTCACTTTTGTTTTTAGTGTTTATACCAAATTAGAGTTTTGTATTTCTGTGCTATATTTTCTTTCTTGCTTTATGAGTTAGATAGACTGAATGACTTGGTTATAAACCTGATCGTTCTTCCCAGTGAACATTTTGTCAAAATTGATTTTTCTTGCCATGCTGATCTCTCATGTGTTCTTGAATCACACGTGTAAAAGCCTGTGTGTTGTGGTTGGGTGAAATGAGATTAAGCAAAGGTGAATACAGGTGTTTCTGTGTCTTCTTCAGCTGGATCATCGGTAGCTTTTTCAAGCCCTTGCAAAGAGTGCTTTTAAAAGTCAGTTGGTATTACTCTACTGCACAGTCCCTAGTCCTGTAACTCAGCTGAATTGGATTCTCTGGTTTCTGGTTGGTTTTGATACAACAGGACCTTCTGTTTTCTGCCTGTTCAATCTGGTTGGGTAGAGCTAACTCGGAGGTTTTTTTTTGCCCTTCTGGCATTTGTGCTGCTCCCTTAGTGCTACTAGGAAAGCTTGTTGAGTTTCTGGAGATTGCCCTGGCCAGGTTCTTTAGTCTTGAATCAACAATGCATAGGCACTTTCAATTCCCATTTCTAGTGGAAGAGACAGAGTATGTATACTTGATGGAACAGTGCTGTTGCGTTAAGGAAGAGGCTTCAACCAAGGTGACCTTGGCTATCATTTACACTCTGTCCATGGTGTAATGTTAATCCAATCCCTTGAGAATCAGTCTAGAGGACTCCCTAAAGTACCAAGGTGCAGTGTGTCCCCAGGAGGGCATTTTTGGCAGCTGCGGCAGGCCTGTGCCTTCCACTGCAGGATGTTTAGCATCCCTGACTCCTGCCCCTGAATGCTAATGGTTGCCATCACCCTCGCAGTATTCTGATGATCAAATATGCCCCCCATATTTCCAGACAACTCTCAGTGAGAACTGCTCTCAGAACCCTCCCTATTTCACAGTAAAGGAATTTACTTACATGCCAAGAGCAGTTACCATTGAGATCTGATGACATGCATTTGATAAACTGTTAATTACTCCGAAGGCATATAATGACACAGAGACTTGTTTGACTCGCCTCCTAGTCTGGAGATAGTATTGCAGGTTTGTGGGCAGCTGAGAATAAGAGAGCAGCTCTTTGGAAAATAGGGCCATGGACATTGGTTTGGGGTCTTTCTTATTTTTTGTCATTGACACAGAACCCACACCTGTCCTGATGATGTTCCCATTTTCCATAGTACTGCTGGAGTTCCAAACCCTCAGCCAGAAATTGGAGCTCCAGAAATAGGAGGTAAATATCATAAAAGTCAGTGGATTAGTGAATGGAGCCACTCTGGGTTGCCAACATAAGCTATGATCTTAGTAATGTGAACTAGCTTAGTAACCAAATCCCCTAACCTTTCACAGCCTTTCACGCCCCAACTTCAGTATAAGTGCAGCTGGGCAGGTTTGATTTTAAATAGCATCAGCTTTATTTATTGCTGGCACTGGTGCCAATGTAATGAACTCAGTTTTAATTGCCAGTTGTCTCTTTTTACTCAGATCTTTGCTATTGACCAGTTGGCTCATTTGAAAGTTTAATTTATTAAAATGTTTTGTTGCTGCTACTGCTACTATTGAAAATTCTTAACAACTAGAAATCCCTCAAGTCACTTCCCGTCAGCAGGCAGATGTGCTGACACAGCTGTGTTATCTATTCCAAAGATACCCATACAGAATTCTCATTGTGGAAGACAGACTCTTAAATTGCAAGTCCATCTTGGCAAAGAATAGGAGAAGGCAGGAACAATAAAAAATAATTTCTGAATTCAAATCTGTTAGAAGTTACTTTCATAAGAATAAAGGAGAGGGGGCCTGGAGAGATAGCTCAGTTCAGAGCACTGTTCAGAGCACTGGATGCTCTTAAAGAGGACCCAGGTTCATTTCCCAGCACCCACACAGTGGTCACCAGTCCTTACCTCCAGTTCCAGGGGATCTGATGCCCTCTCCTGGCCTCTGTGGACACTATATACATGAGTGCACTTATATACATGCAGGCAAAACACACATAAAATAAAAACAAATAAAATCTTTAAAAAAATAAATGAGAGGGCAGCAAAGCTCTTCTTAGATTTGAGTATCATGATAGAAAAAAAAAAAAAAAAAAACTGGTAGGACGGCTAAGGGAATAATGAAAATACCATTTCTTCCCCCTTCATCCTGTGTTGTTGATTCATGTACTTCATTGAACTCAGGCCAAGTGTTCCCCCATATGCATTGGAAGGATAAAAGTCCATTCAAAGCATATTTACAAGGCACAGCCTTTATACACACAGGTGATGAAGGCCATGTGCCAGCGGTTTGATTGGAATAAAGTCTGACCACTTTAAAAGCAAACAAAAAAGATGGCTTTGTCACCACCCAGGTCAGCCAGCAGGAATGCATGCTAGGAGTCACCAGAGGCCCCAGCTTTCCATTCCCTCTGTTTTGGGAGCAACTCAAAGCCTGTGTTGCTGGTATATTGATGCCTTTCACAGGACAGCATTGGCCTATTTTTGTAACAACAGAGGTTATGACTTAAGTTAAATTACAGCTACCCAAGTTCACTGTAATAAAACTGACTTATAGCCTAAGCTTGATTGCTGATCTCTTCCAGGATAGAAAGAATAAAGGAAAAAAAAACACATTTCTTTGGACTCAGTTCATATGCCTGTGTAATATGTGTTTTTAGATTGGGACTCACTTCTTTCAAAAAGAAATACACACACACGCACACACACACACTCATATGTGCTGAAATAAGGAGAAACAGCCACATATGTTTTATGTACATGATTCATTTGTATTCCTGTCATTGAAGACCTCAGTATTCCAGCTTACCATTATCCCAGTGTTGTCCTTAAGTACCACCAGGCCTTGGCTGCCACGTTACCTGCCTATAAGCTATGGTGATACCTACCTCCTTGGGTTGTCAAGGGACTCAGCAGGACAGTGGCTTCAGTGTTACCATCACACATTCCTCAGAGATGGACTACTGGCAGCTGCAGCCATTATTTTTGGTTATTGCAAGTACAATAAAATATGACTCCTTGGCTAGGGGCTCTTAACGTCCTATGAAATCTGGGTTTCCATGCAAAGCCATTTTAGCAGACTTGTAAAAATGATCTCATTAATGCTTTTCTTGTTCTACTCCCCCCCCCCAGCACCTTTCTTTAATCTCAGTATCTTTCTTTTTTCTTCTCTGCATCGTCAATTATTTTTGCCCAAAGAGACAATTGTCTTGCACAGTTGAATAAGTGCCGGCCTTATGTGTAAAAGCACCCAGAATCCCCATCCTTTTTGTTATAACCATCCCAGGCTTTCTGTAAACATTACTTGGTCATTGGCTACTTGGAGCTCAAGAGTCTCTGGCAGCTGAAGGTATAACCTGTCCCAGGCCAGAGTTAGCACTGAGTGAGTAGCTTTTGTGGACTGCATTTAAGTCTTCTGTCTAGTTAACCAGCTACAAATGACATCCAGGTCATTATCTTCTTGGACTCTCAATCCTAAATCTGCTGGGCATATATTTATATGTGTTGCCACAGAGTACAGAATACTGGACCATGTCTCAGCTGTTGGAAAAATGCATAGCTACACACATCCATCACAAAGTGCTAAAATGATTTATTCCTTCAATTAAGTTTGTTCTAGCTAACAGAAAGCAGAAGCCGATTGCATTATTTGTGTCCTCTTTTGATTCTTGCCAATTCCAGATAGCTCTCACTTTCTTATAATCCAGTGATACAAGCTTTTACTGTTGACTCAGGAAATTGACAAAGCAGAAAACCTTTCAGTAATTTGGCAGCAGCAAAGACTCTAATGGAATTGAAAAAAGCTAGTGTCAGATGTCCCAAAGGTTCACTTTTTAATCTTGGGCTAATAATGTTATTGTTCTGGCTGATCATGTATCATTCTGAATATTGTCATTTGTTTTCTAATCTTTTGAGTTTAAAGCTATGAATTCTCTAAGCCCTGTCACATTTTTATTGGGTCTATGTAAGTGAGGGGCTGTTCCCAAGCTCTGGATCCTAACCTTTGAGCAATTCAATTTGGCAAAGTGGGTCTGTGACACTCAGTTTTCCCTATCTGAAGAAACAGAGACTGTAACAAGGAATGTTGCAAAATTATATGTTTGATTGTTCTTTGGAAATCATAGAATATGACCCAAGATATGAGAGCATGTATTTCACTTTCATTGACTTTTTTGGGGGGAGGGGGGGTCGGGCGTCATATGGTCTCTTATGAAGCCTGTCGCTTAAAGAACTCTTACCGACTTTTCTATTAAGACATAAATGAGAACCTAATCAGCAGAACTTGGTCAGGAGTCTCAGTAAAGTTGCCTGGTACCATGATCCAACATGATGAAGCAGGTTGTCTCTAGAGTAGTGAAATCAACTTTCTGGTCAGATGGATTCACAAGAAGCTGAGGAAGCACAAGGGCCAATGATTGCCATTCCCAGTGGAGGAGGATCCAGAGACTGATATGAGAATGCTCACCCACATTTCCTCTCTGGAGGAGAGCCATGCATCGTCCATTTTGATTGTTTTCCCACTTTACCTTCTCAGAGTCTTAGGGGAAAGAGTTAACCTCTTCATGTGTTTTTGCTCTCCTTTCCTGAGACATGGTAGCCAGGTTTCCTCTACAAAGCAGACAGCTGGGTTCCTTCCCCTGCTTTCTGCACAGGCAATGCAAGTGCCTTGGAACACACAAGAATGGAAGGTGCCGATAACTATACACAGGGAGTCCCTCTAACAGCTGCCATTTGCATTTTTCCTGCAGGAAGATCCACGACTGAAATTTCCAGTGCATATGCGGTCAAAAGCATCTTTAAACCCCAATGACCTTGGCCCTCTTCCTGTGAGTACTCTGAAGAGGCATGGAATAGTCTGAAAATATCTACTTACCTGCTCTGTGTTAATGGAAAAGCCAGTGGGTCCCCTTCTCCAGTCTTCCTGGATCTCACTGCTCTATGTTCCTTAGGATTAGGTGTTAGGAGAATTTGAAAGATGTGTTGTTACAATATATGTGATACCAGTACTTACAGAAGTTCTGAATTGCTAGCCATTAGTGGAAGTTAGTCTTTAATCTAGGACACTATAGGTACCAGTTTAAGCAGTGTGCATTTATTTTGTAACTTGTGACTACTGAGCTCCATCCTACTGCTGATTTAGTCTTAGAAACAAAACCCGGAATATAGTATGGAAGAAAAAGGCATAAACAGTTACAGAACTTTTTTTTTTTAACCTGTGAATATTTCGTGTTTTACCTTTTGTTGGAGACTAGTTCTAAACCTTGGTTTGGGGATTGTTTGTTTGTTAAGATTGTTTTTTCTTGGGGAGAATTGTGTAATTTGCTCTGTGTTGGGTATTGAATGGAACGTTTGCTGTGTGCCTTCTTCAGCAGTCCATCCTTCACAAAAAATGCAGGAGACTAGGAGACAGGGTTGGTTTGGTTTGGTTTGGAGTTTTGTTTTTTTAGAGAACCTGGGCCAACCTGGAACTCACTGTGTAACCCAAACTGGCCCAGAACTCAGAATCCTCCTGCCTTCCCTTCACAGGTGCTAGGACTATAGCATGTGCCGCTACACCCGACTTCTAAGACTGTTTTTAAATGGAAATTTTTATTTTTGTTTCCCAGGGATAAGAACTTTTCTGTTACCTGATATGTGGTAGATTATGGAAAATTTGGGGACTACAAAAGTTAGAGGTCAATCTTCATCCATTTGATTTACAGATAACTCTTACCATCCAAATCTAATTGGTTGCTAGATTCTAAGGGAAACAGTCTAGAGAGTAAATTTTTAAAGTAAACCTATTGGAGCTCGGGAGATTGCTCACTGGGTAAGAGCGCAAGCTTGAGGGCTTGAGTTTGAATCCCCAGAACCCACATGAAAAGCTGGATTTGGCTGCGTGCATGCCTGTAACCCCTGGCACTGGAGGGGCAGAGACAGGAAGATCACTGGAGTTTGCTGACTGCCAGCCTAACTCCAAGTTCAGTAAAAGACCCTGTCTCAAGGGAATAGGCAGAGACTAAGAGAACAAGACACCTGATGTCCTCCTCTGTCCCCCATACATATGGGCATTTGCATATACAAAACACGGTACACACACACACACACACACACACACACACACACACCAAAAGAGAATAAAAAAGTGTCTGAATCTTTTATATTTTTGAGTTTCAGATAGTAAATAGAGACAGGTCAGATAATGAGGCTACTAGCCTTAATCTTAAAAATTGCCCAGATCTTGGGATTGGGGAGATGGCTCAGTGGATAAAGCACTTTCTGTTGAAGTGTGATGACCAGAGTTCGGATCCTCAGAATCCATCTAAAAGCCCAGTGGATGTGGTAACCCCTGTAATCCCAACATGTGTGAGACACAGACAGAATCCCCAGAATAAGCTAGCTATCCAGATTAGCTGAAGGCCAGGACTCTATTCTGCAAGAGATCCTTCCTTGTGAGGATGAAGGGCAATCAAGGTAGACACCCAGCATCAGTCTCAGACTTCCACACACACCCATTACATGGACACATGTACCCACACACCTGTGAACCCACATACATATACAAGAAGGGAAGAAAGGAAGGGAGGGAAGGAGGGATGTCCAAATCCTTTAGTTTCTGAGTTTGAATGGTTAAGAGTCCTCAGCGGAGCACCCCAACATTGGGTTACTCAACCCCTTACTAAAGAATAAAACCACCATGTGCTACATGTTATATGAGCCCTTCTCCTCTCTCCTGAAGTACACAGTAGTTTTTTAATTTAATGAGCTTTTCACGCTGAACTCATCCCTTTCGAGCTTTTGCAGTAGCACCTATTCCTTTCCTTTATCCAGTGAAAGCCTGAGACACTTGAGCCCATGCGTGTGTTGTTAGCTGTGCTCCTGAGTTAACATGTCCATTTGGTATATTCTCAGTGTAAAGATTCCTGTAGGAGAGAAAAATAAAGAAGGCTGCTAGAGCTTTTAAGTGTCAGCTTGATTCGGGGACTGCTAACTGATGTTTGTATTCTCTCCCTCCTCCTATCCCTGGACACTAGCCTGGTTGGGAAGAAAGAATTCACTTGGACGGCCGCACGTTCTACATTGACCATAGTAAGTAGGCCCTGCTGTGCACACAGGTGTGGCAGGGCACGGGGAGGGGAGGGTAACTGAAATACCATGGTGAAGCTTTGTCATTTTACTCTCTGTCCAGGCAGCCAGGTGTTATGTGGAGAGAATGATACCAGAGAATCAGTGCCTTCATACGGTACTGTGCCTTCACCCCAAGTTTGCTTCAAAGTAGCCATCAAGCTTTCTCCCAACTTGATCTTGTGACCTATTAACTTTTTTTTTTGAATTACAAAATATTTTTGGTTGACAATCCCTTGATATTTGCGCTTTTAATAAATACACTCTGGAAATAGAAAATAAGATTAGAAGTAATGATACAGTTTTTTTAAAAAAAAATAAATCCACATGTGAGCAGTGTTTTCAGCCACGTATGCTTTGAAAGCACTGCCTTCAAAGGTCTTATGGCAGGAGGCCCATTCTGACCTTATTTTCTATTCATAGCATGTTTTCTTGCTCACTAATAATATATGTAGTTGTTTTCCTGAAATGGTAATATATTTGCTGAAGATAACTACCTCAGCACCTATGAGTAAATGTGTGGTTTCTCATTTCAACTAAAAGTTAAACTAATAAATGTTTGCTTTTAGCCAGAGAGTTGGTTTGGGGGAAATAGGGGGTTCTTTTGAGGTGGTATGTACTTCATGGCTTTATATTCATGTAGCCCTTAAATTTTCTGAAGGAAGAAAGCTTAAAAAGAAAGCTTTAAAAAGTTTAAAAGACTTCAAATAAAGTGTTAATTTCCTTTACAATTGGTAGTATTTTTGTCCTGTGCTTTCTTGTAGTTAGTTCATAAACCAAAAACCAGTGCCAACTCTCAGGCTTTGATAACTAAACAAAGCGTGTTTATGAGCCTTTTGCTGAGAAGTCTAGCCACCTCATAGAGGCCTTGGGGCTATCTCGCAGGCCTAGTAGCTTTTCCACATGAAGTGGAGTTCCCCATCCCCTGCAAGCTGAACTTTGCTTTCAGGCATGAGGGTTTGTGGGTTTGAATTAAGCAAGAAGGCCCAGCCAAAAGTATGTAGGGAACTGGGCTACCCTTGGGCTTAAATCAGATTGTTCAGGACACATAAACTTTGATCTTGTCTTTGGTCAGAAAAAAATACTGAGTTGTTGTACACCTTCCAGCATTTACTGTGAGCATAAAATTGCCACCGTACGTGCTTTAAACTGTGTGTACATGTACAGTTCCCCCACCCCACCCAGTATGCTATCTATTCTTAATTCCGAGATTTCGATAAAGTAGGAGAGAGGTTGCGCCCCTTTATGCCACTAAAAGAAAAACTTTGAGAAAGTTCTTAACATACCACCAGGAGTGAAAAGAAGAATGCCACTATAAATAGTCATTGCAGTTGTGTTAGAACCATACAACATATATATAACTAGTATAATCTTAAAATATTTTATTATTTTTATTTTATGTGTATGAGTGTTATGCCTGCATATGTGTAAGTTCAATGCTCACAGAGGTCAGAAGAGAGTGTCAGATCCCCTGGAACTGGAGTTATGGGCAGTTGTTAGCCACCATGTGGGTGTTGGGAATCGAACCCAGGTCCTCTGCAAGAGCATCCAGTGCTCTTAATCGCTGAGCCATCTCTCCATCTCTAGAATAATTTTAAAAAGATGCTTGATTATTGCTCATTTGAAGTCAGGTTTCTGGAGGGTCGATAGTGAAGGTCTTAAGAATTTGCTGTCTTTGATCAAAGAGTAGAGAGCACCTGCCTGGAGTGAGTAACTGCCACTCCTCAGACCAGGCTGTTACCTGCTCCCAAGAGGCAAAAGGAAGGGGGGAACCTCACTCAATGTCTATGCTCCTTACTTCTAATGTGTCCGCTAGTTGTTCCAGGGTTCATCTGAACCCCAACCTCTTTCCCAGAACATGGTTTGAGAAAGCTCTTCTGGTAAACTCTTCCTCACTTCTAATGATGTGGTGCAGACTGTTCAGAGCCTCCTTGATCTGAACTATACCAGTATAATTGTTCTCATTTAAATTGGAGCTTAAAATTTATTTTGCTTCTGCAAAACCCTACTGAAAGCTTCTCTTAAACAGACAAAGCAAAAATTAGGAGAATAAGAACCATTTTTTGAAAAGACATGTTATCTTTTAACATGTCTCTGCCAGCTCTCCATAATTTTCCATAGTCAAAAATAATAATAATAACAAAAGGGTCCATGTTACAAAAATGGCTCATTTGTCTTTTCATTAAAATCTAGTCTATAAAGTGAAGAATTCCAGTCTTTTTCAAAGACTTTATCAGGTCAACAGGTATTCTCCAACACAGGTTTAATCACACTTAGCAATTTCCTTGCCTTCAGAGTGAAGTCTTTTTTTTTTCCAAACTGTTTTCTAGCAGAACCCATTATCTGATTTCTCAGCCATAACCCCAACAGGCCACAAAGGAGGTCTTCCCTACATACATTGCTTTACTTTACAAGCAGTATTCATTCTTCCTGTCTCCTTTGGTAGCCAGGACATGTGATTGAAGTACAGGCATGAATGCATTTGTCCTTTAAATAATTAGGCTGTTGGGACTGGAGAGATGGCTCAGAGGTTGAGAGCAATGGCTGCTCTTGCTGAGCACCCGTCTGATTTCCAGCAGCCACATGCTAGCTATCAATCAACTCCAGTTTCAGTGATCCAGTGCCCTCTTCTGGTCTCCACGGGTATTGCACAACACAAATAACATGCAAGCAAAACACTCATACACATAAAAATAAAAATAAATCCAAAAATTAAATAATTGAGCTGCTTAATTGCTGTGTTGTGAATTCTTCTTGAGAAGTTAGATGTTTTCAAGATGAATAGAATTTGACTCAAATTCAGAAGCAGCAAATGCTCAGTACCAGTCTAGACATCTTGATTCATTGGATGGATATTTGTTGAGCGTCTCTGTGTCAGGCCTGATGTAAAATGTTAGAGAAATATCTAGAATGGAATTTCTAGCCCTCTTGGGGGAAATGCCATTTTTTCTTACAGACCAGATGTGCCTAACAGCTGAGTCATTGTCCAGAGTTGCCATAAATACAAAAGTTAGAAGAGAAAATTCCAGTGATGGCCGCATTCCCTTGTCCTGTCCCCAGTCTTACTAAACCTGTGAGCAGTAGTGAAAGTAGCCAGGTCTCGTCCTCCTGTTTGCTGCTTGTCCTTCGATTTGAAATTTAATGTCTCAAAGGTTAAAAGCTTGTTTAGATTCAAACAAAAGATCAGCCACCAATCATTCGTCTATTGACAGTACTGCAAATTTGTTCTGATTGTAGCCCCAGGAAAACTTGTGTGATTCTTAAAATCTCAGACTGTTTTGAAAGATCATTGTTTTTACCATTAGCTTCATTCATTCATTACAAAGACAGTATATGAAGCTCCTGTTAAATGTTGGTCCCTGTTTGGCAGAGAACAGGAGGTTTCAGAGTTGAATAACACATAGACCCTGACCTCCAGAGGCCCACGTCTCTAGTGGAGTACCCCGAGTTAGCTTTCTTGTTGAACCAGTTGTAATTTGGGTACCAGACTTGATGGAGGCTGAAGATGGCCTTATGAGATGGGTTCCCTTTCAGACAAATTTCAAGCAGGATTGAGCCTTGCAGGCACAGTGAAGAGCAGTTCTAGGACAGGGAGACATCAGCAGAGGCATGTGCTCAGACTCCTCCATGCTCAGAGGAATGCAGGCCGGTTCCACCTGGCTGGTGGAGGAGGGTGGCATCACAAGCAGGTCAAATCAACAGGTTATCTGCCATCTATGGTGAGATGGGTTCCCTTTCAGACAAATTTCAAGCAGGATTGAGCCTTGCAGGCTCAAGCAGGTCAAATCAACAGGTTATCTGCCATCTATGATGACCCAGGTTCCAGCTGACCTGGAATTCACTGTTTAGATCAGGCTGGCCTCAAACGCAGAGATTTGCCTGCCTCTGACTCCCAAGTGCTGGGATTAAAAGCATGTGCCACCATGCACAGCCATTATATTTCATACATATATTATCTACTCTAAAGCTTTTTTGTTAACTGTACATCTGCTTTCCTTAAATTAATAACACCAGATTTTTAAAAAAATTCCTGGTGTACTTGTTAAAATTGAAACCATTAGTTATTATCAGCCCACTAGCAGGGTGAAAATATGCAGGGTTACTTTTCGTACAAATTCTCCCTTCTTTTACCAACTTGGAAGAATCCATTCTTTGCCCATCTCCCCTCCCCTTATCTTTCATGTAAATCCTCCTGACATACCTCCACCTGTTGTCGTACATACAGGCATCTCTGAAGTCTGGTTAATTACGCACAGCTAAAATCCTGTGTGACAAGTGGTCGTATAGGTAGTGCTGAAAAGTCTTGTTCAAAGCGAGTCTTTTGGAAAAAAAGAAAATTGCCTCTGCCCAGCCAAGCCAAAAAGGAAACCTTTGTCTGGAATCTTCTGTGGCTGTGTCTAATTCTCACTTTTTAGGCTGCCTTCATTGCTTTGATTTTGTGTATATGTGCGTGTGCCCATGTGAGTGACGCACGTTGTGGATTATTTCTTTGTTCAGTGTAGGATCAATGTGGTTTTTCAACACCATAAGCAAATTTTGAGAAGTATTTGAAATGAAAGGGAAAAAAAAAACTGTGTTAACCTTCTAGGGAACTAAAACTTTTTATGCCTTTTTTTAATTAAATGAAAATCAAGATCAAGTTATAAATCCTTGCAAGTAGACGGGTTTATAATTGCAAATTTGGCAGACTGCTTGCCACAACCATGCGAATAGATGGTTTTACTTTAGTTGTACACTTATTATTATTTTTAACCAATAGTATGTGAGGAGTTTGCCATATAGAGTATAGAGTTATCTTCTAACCCAGAAATACTAAATATCTTTGGGGTACAGCCTATGGGACTGACTTTGAAGAATCAAGAAATGGTTCTTTCATAAATATTCTGTATGTGGACTAGATTCAAATTAATGTGCTGATTTGTTTTAATCATTTCAGATAGTAAAATTACTCAGTGGGAAGATCCAAGACTGCAGAACCCAGCCATCACTGGTCCGGTCAGTATTCTAAAGTTCTGCCTCCTCTGTGTGAGATTCTGACTGCATGTAACATATGTGTCTTGTATATTACTTATTACCATGAGCCCAAGAGACCGACAAAACAGTGGTATAAGCATCCTACCATCTCCAGATGGACTATAGCTGCATGGCCCTTTTCATAGGGTCAGGATTATAAAGGAAGAGAAAATAAAATACTGTGATAATTGTAACAAATTAAAACATTTTTCCTAGTCCTTTGTAGAAGGGTGAACTGCTTGTAGCAAGAACATATGTATGTGGGTAACTATAACTTAGGAAAGACATTTGGCTCTGTGTCATTCATTTCTAAATATTTGGCAATTTCCATATGACTTTTTCTTGACTTATAAATTATTTAATATTTAAGCATATGAGAAGGATTCAGCCTACTCATTTTTTTTCTCTTCCTTTATTTCTTTCTTTTTTTTTTTTTTTTTTTTTTTTTTTTTTTTCTTTTTGTCTTTTTTGAGACAGGGTCTCCCAGTAGTCCCAGTTGGCCATGAACTCACTATGTAGACCAGGCTGGCCTCGAACCCACAGAGATCTGCCTGCCTCTGCCTCCCAAGTGCTGGGACTAAAGGCATGTGCCACCAAGCCCAGCTCCTACTCATTTTTTTAAAATCTCTAACTGTATTGGATAGTAACCAGAGAACATTGCCTAGAGTAGTAATTGTCAGAGGGCATTGACTGTGGGATTCTTATCCGGTACTTCATACTTCCTTAAAGGCATGGTCATTATTTGAAAATGTTCTTTGTGTGTGTGTATGTATGTGTGTGTGTGTACTTAAATTACATATATTGTGTCTTTGGTTAAAGAATTCTTTATGCATCTTGTGAAGTCAAGCCTGTGGCATTAGATTACCCACATACAACGTGGTTTTCCTGGCTGTTGATTATAATGACTGTAGTGTCAAAATCTCCATGGTGATTGTTGCTTTATGAGTTTTGTCTAAGATTCATTTAATTACATTTGCTTTCCCTCTTCATTAGTGGTTTTTATTTTGTTTTGTTTTGTTTTTTTGTCTTTTTGAGACAGGGTGTCCCTGTAGCCCCAGCTGTCCTGGAACTCACTATGTAGACCAGATTGGCCTCGAACTCACAAAGATCGGCCTGCCTCTGCCTCTGCCTCCCAAGGGCTGGGATTAAAGGCGTGAGCCACCACGCTGGACTTCATTAGTATTTTTTAATCTCTTAATTTGCACTTTTTTCTTCTTCCTTGCCTTCTGTAGAATATATTTTATTTCTTCTATGCACTTCTATGTTGTACTTTCTAATTTTGTTCTCACATTAAAATGGGGGGTGTAATGTGCATGTGTACATGTTTGTGCAGGTAGATAGGCCAGAGGTCAATATCATATCTCTTCCTCTATTGCTCTGCACCTTATTTTGTTGAGACAGGATCTCTCACTGAACCTGGAGCTCACTGACTTAGCAAGACTAGCTAACCAGTAAGCCCCAGAAATCTTCCTGTCTCTGTCTCCTCGGCTCAGGAATTACAGGTATGTGCCACCACACCTGTGTTTTTCCATAGATGCTGGGGATCCAAACTCAGGTCTTCATACTTTCCTGGAAAGCACTTTTACAAACTGAGGCATCTTCCCAGACCTACTTAAATTTTTAACTAATGCATTTGACAAAGTTAAAACTAATCACTTTCTCCCCTCCTGAATAAAATCAGGACCTGAGAAAACACTAATGGTGTTCTTTCTCACTCGTGGGTAGAATTCGAAACCCACCTTGTCTTTAAACTTCCCAAATAGTCATTCATACTTTATCTTTTCCCCCCAATAGTGATTACTTAATTTGATCTTTATGTAAACGAACTTCTTTTCCTCCCGCAGTTGTCCCCTGTATCCACTCCCCCCACTACTCCCCAATTATCTTCCTGATATAGTACATTACAGGGCATGGTTCTTGGTGTATGGTCTACTGCAGATTCAACACCACTTAGGTCCAACCATTGACCTGTGAAATGAACAAATCTGAGTTCAGACCTGCAATCTGTATAAGATCCCAGGTCACCTCTGCCCTGTAGCACTTCAGAGCCACCGAGAGTGGTAACATCCCTTAGGCTCCAACTCTCGATGTCTGGTTGGACTCCCTCCATTAAATGTTCAGTTCACTGATTCCAGAATGTTCAGGTTTTCTTCTGTCTTCTAGAGAGATGTTTTCACGTGTCCTCTGACCTCTATCACTGATGATAAACTTGCTGTCAATTTTATTGCCATTTCTGGGTGGGAAAATAGCTTTTATCCCCAGGTGATTTTGAATTTCCTTTTATCGCTGATGTTTTGCAACCTCACTAACATGTATGAATGTGTGGTTTTTATGTATCCTACCTTGGACTCAAGATCATTAATAGGGGGATCCTGTCTTCATTGGTATGGGGAGCGTGTCTTCTGCTCTGGAAAACCCTCGGCTGTTGTTTCTTCACGTCCTGCATTTCTGCCCATTCTCTGGTCTGTTTTTATTACTCCGAGCATTTGCTCCACTCTCAACTTTTGTTCTTTAAAACTCTCTTATTCCTCCTCCCTCCTTTGCTGTATTGTGAGTTATTACCCAGTTCCTACAGTTAATTCTTTAAGATTTGTATAATCTTTTTATGTGTCTGTTACTTTAGTGACTCTTTAGTTGCTCAAAGTTATATTTGGTGTGGTGTTTTAAATTTTGCTTTGTCTTTTTGCTTCCTCTGTCCTGTCTTGTTATAATTAATCCTTCATCTTTTATCATCATAAAAGTACTTACTGAGGATCCTTTTTCAGGGTACTCTATTATCTCTGATCCTAAGGGCATTAAATCTCCTCCTTTTTATGACTATAGATTTTCTATAATAGTGGTACATCATTTGGGTCATTGCATACTGTGCGTGTGCGTGTGCATGTGTGTGTGTGTCTGTGTATGTGTTTGTGTCTTCATTTTTACCCTTGTGGGGCTTTGTAAAGCCTTGGCCTGTATTTATAGCCAATTTCTTGACCTGGGTTCCTGCTGCCCAGTTAGGGTAACTGCACCTCATATCTGCTTTGATATAGGCTTAGAGTGTAGATTTATCACAGTCTATGTTTCTTTTCCGTTTTTCCCATTTACTGCAGAGGATAGAGAAAAGCTTTCTTATAACTTCCCTAGGCCTAAGAGTAATTTTCTTGTCCACCTTTCAGAAGTTAAGTTCTAAGCCAGAGACTTTGTTGTGGATGTCTGGTCAAGTTCTGTGTCCCTGTGGGAGATTAACACCTAAACCCAAACACCTATATTTAAGTTCAGAGGCCACTAATTTCCCAAGGACTGTGTCTTTCTCCTCATCTGGTACCTATAGCTTCTCTTTTTGTCCCATTTTAAAAAATCTTAGCTCTTAGTCTGTGTATCATTTTTACATACCTATCAGGAAGGGGTCCTTTCATGGAGACTCAGTGTGCAGCATTTCTGTAAGTCATGGTGCTTTCTGTGACACTCATCACCCAGAGTAACATCTGCTGTCCAGGTATACTGCTAGAATGAAGACCATCTGATGCTTGTACAGCATTTTGTACTGTTCCAAGAACTGTATACTCAACTGATTAAATTTCCCAGCAATCTCCTCAGGAAGGTTAGGCCAGGTCTTACCTTCCCCAGTTTATCTGAAGCTTTCAAGCTAACTGTTGCTGATGGACCCAACAAGTGTCACAATCAGGCGCCTCTTGCAACTCCATGTTGGCCATGAGCTCGTCTGTCCAAGATTTGCTAGCAAACAAATAATGACACAAACATATAGAACCAGCCTACACAATAAGAACTCTGCACAAAAGAAGACAGCATTTTTAATAGACATACCTTATTTATTTAATAATATATCACATACTATAAAATGTTTGGGATACAGAGATAGTGTCCTGGAAACTATTGTTTTAAAATTTGCAACTTAGTAAACTTCACAAATTTGTTAGAAACTTTCTTATATATGTTGAACAGATAAAATGAAAAGATTATATATGACTTTTGTATTACCATTTTGCTTGTTGCAAAATACTCCATATTTTCGTGAAATAAATATGATATTTTATGACTGGCTAATATCTTATATCACACTGATAGAATGGTTCGTGCTATGAAGGCTGGATGGTGTAGAGATGAGAGAGTAGAGGGGGAGAAGATTTCATCAGAAAGAATTCTTGAGATAGTGAGGGGGACTAAGTCAAAGAAGTGCTGAAATGATGGAAAATAAGGAAAAGTTATAGCCTTCAACTGTTAACTGAAAAAAGGGCATAAGACAGGATGGTTAAGGAGGGGAGGATGATTGGAGGAGGACAGCAATTGAGAGATAAGGGAGTGTAGGGACATTGCTTGGGTGCAGCTCTTTGGGACGGAGGAGATAAGAACTGAAGCATCACTTGGTTTTGTGCATTTATTTACATCTCAAATATTTTAGGCTGATTACAAAGGTTAAGCATATTTAATATAGAACTAAACCATCTCAGTCCATAGATATATTAATTTTTCAAATAGGTCTACTTTACAAGTCAAATTATATGCAATATGAGAAGGCAGGTTTTCAAGGAGAAGCAAGTAATTGATGTGCCCAGTGAACAAACCATGTATGTCATCCTCCAAAAGCTGTGCTGTGTGCATGGATGCCTTCTTCCTGGTACATTGCTCTATACTTTTCAGAGGGCTGTACAAACTAGATCTTCCTAGTCCATTATAAGAACAACTTCTAGAGAGGAAAGATAATAGGTATCGGAGGAGAACAATGATAGTTCAACTGTCACCCATCATTCCCCAGAATAAGGAAGACCAGAAATATCTTAGCTACGGTTTTCCACCCACACCTAGTCACACTGTCAGGTTAGAAGGCAGGTAAGAGAATGGATATCATAGGCTGGGGTGATGCTTTGCAGTCTGTTGCTTAGGAAATTTGTCACCTAAGACTATCAAACTGTATACAGCGATGAATATTTAAGCTTTTAGTTCAGCATTTGAGGGAAGGGACAAAAAAATAATAATTGCTGAGAGTATCAGTCTCTTGGAAATGGAAGAATCTAAAATTTACCTGTTCAGATTCTTTTACATTAACTGAAGAGAGACTCTTCAGTGGAGAGGACATGTAACTGAGCTGGCTGGTAATACAGTCTCCCTAGAATAACTGCCTAAGCTGGCTTGAAAAAGCAGAAGGGATCTTTTTTTATTTTTTTCAGTTTAGTCCCTTTAGTCACGGTTAATCCTGAAAGTACAGGCAAATGCTCCTCCATGACTCGATGCTCACTGTTCCCCATCTGTTTCTTCCTTTTCTCTAGTTTCTGCTGGAAGGTGCCTCAGAGCTGCCTCCCCTAGTCACCTTGCACAAAACAATTTCCCTAAACTCCTGTCAGTTTTCCCTTCTTAACATGTACCTCTGTTTATTCACTTCTTTTTCTACCCCCTCCCTCTTTATTAACATACTTTAATTGTACAAAATACTAGGTTTCGCTGTGGCATGTTCATACATGTATAATGTACTTTAGTCATATGCATAGTCCTATTACCCTCTCGTCCTTCTGCTGGTCCATTGCTAGTCCTCCATAATCCCCCTTCTGTTTCCATGTATTTTTTAAAAATCTACATTCCTTATATAAGAGAAATGTGGTAACTGCCTTTTTGAGTCTCTTTCGCTTCCCATGATTTCCCCTTCCATCCATTACCCTGCAGAGGCATCATTCCATTCTTCTTTATGGCTGAACAAAACTGCATTGTGTCTGTATCCCACATTTTTTCATCCATTCATGTGTTGATGGCCATTCAGCCTGATTCCCTAACTTGGTTTTTTTTGACACTACTTTCTTACTGCCTCTGGCTCTCCAGAGGCATGAGCTCCAGGGAGGATTGGGAAAGGACTTCTGTTTCTCGCCCATCATTTCTTTAGCATTTAAAGGGCTAGGCACAGAGTAAGACTTCAGGAATATCTGCTGGGTAGATGAAGAAGCAAGCCACCAAAGAGTGATTAACATATAAGGACTGTGAGAAAATGTAGTTTATGATGGAATGTGGTGCTGATAGAGCAAAGAAAATGATGTCTTTTTAGCTGTCAGAATACCGTGTCCTTGCTGAGCTGGTGGTTGTGTAGGTACTTACTGACAAGCATCAGAACTCATAATGAGTCACTAAATGCAACACTGCCTGAAATGCATGGCAGATGTGGTCAGCTCTCAAGTTTAGTGGAAACTCAATATGAAGACGGGCTTGGAACAGAAAGACCATAGGCAGCATGAATTGCCTTTAAAAGGTTCTTTTATTTTTAATATTTTATTTATTATTTTTATTTTATGTGTATTCGTGTATTACCTGCATATAGGTAAGTGCACCTGTGTCATGCAATGCCTGCAGAGGACAGAAGAGTCTGCTGGATCCCCTGGAACTGGAGTTACAGACAGTTACTAGCTCTCATGTGGGTGCTGGGATTCGAACCTGGGTCTTCTGCAAGAACAATGTTCTTAACCTCTGAGCCATCTCGCCAGCCCCCTTTAAAAAGTTCTTAAACAACACACATAAATAGGATGTCTTGAATTAAGTAGTTGTTTTGTTTAAGTCAGCTCTTTGTGTGATCATGTCTTAAAATAGCCCAAGTTCGTACTATTTGCTACAAAGCAACAAGCCGCTTTGAGTTTGTCTCTTGCAGTTGTATCTGTGTGTATACAAAAACCAGTCCACTTGGCTTCATAAAAGAATTACAGGCCTTTCCAGTCACCTAAAGTCAGGGCCTCTAAGCTACTGCATAATGTAGTGTGTAAAGGTGGTTTAAACAGCCCACATTAAAATATTACTCTGCCAGAAGAGACATAAGAATTTTTTTATTGTTGGTTGGATGAATGGTTGGTTGGTTGGTTGGTTGGTTGGTTGGTGGCCGGCTGGCTGGTTGGTTGGTTTTTGAGACAAACTCTTGTTGTATAGCCCAGGCTGGCCTCAAATTCATTTTCAGGTGTTAGGCTTACAGTCATGTCCCACCACACCTGGCTAGAATATCAGAATTTTGGAATAATTGTATCTGACTCAGACCTTGAGCCCACCTCAGTGGAGCCATCTCTACTTTAATCAAGAAAGCATTTGAATTTAAAGAAATTTTTGCCCAGGGGCTGGAGAGAAGGCTCAGTGGTAAGAGCACTGATTCCTCTTACAGAGGACCTGGATTCAATTCCCAGCATCCACATGGCAGCTAGCAACGCTCTGTAACTCCAGTTCCAGGGGAATCCAATGCCCTCTTCTGATCTCAGTGAGCATGGCACAACACACGAGCACTTAACATACATGCAAGCAATACATTCATACACATAAAATAATAATAATAAATAAAAGAAATTTTTAAAGAAATGACTGCCTGCATGTCCTTGTTTCATTTCTGTGACTGTAACACATAGCCTAACCAAAACCAGCTTAGGACAGCAGAAGGTTATTTCGGCTTACAACTCCTGTTACAGTACAGGAACTTGACAGCAGGTCTACATGTTCTTTCACACAGCATTACTCACTTCATAACCAAAGTGGCAGGAACCTTGGAGGATGTTGCTTGCTGGCTCACACAGGCTCATGCTTTCTTATGCTACCCAGGACCACCTGCCCTGGGAATGGTGCCAGAGGCCTCAGTTGAGGCACTTTCACAGGTGACTCTAGGTTGTGTCAGATTTAGAGTTGAAGCTAACCAGGACACCAAGCAAGAGGCAAATCTGTGACTCTTCAATCCAGGGCTTTTCCAAAATGCCATCTACTCAGTTTTCTATTCCTTGACAATGGTATCAGTCTGCTGCCATTTCTGTTCATGATATTTCCCCACAACATCTGTGTTTTATGTGGTTGCTATTATTTTTGTGGTGCTAGAACGGAACCCAGGCCTTGCATTTGCCAAGCATGCTCTCTACCACTGAGTTTTACCCCTGAGCCTCTGTGTTTTGAGACAGGATCTTGGTGTGCAGCTCAGGCTGGCCTTAAACTTGATCTATAACCCAGGATGGCCTTGAACTCACTATCACCCCGCCTCTGCCTCCTGGCTTCCCACAAAGATTTTAAAAGCATGATGAGACCTTTTTTAAGTGACCCACATAAATCATTTGGGATTTGCATTAAAGTATCATACCCAGTAACTACAGGAGCGAAAGAGTTATACGTATAATTGCTCCGTAACTATGTATTCTCATGTGTTACCCTGACTGAAGTCACATAGAAAGTATATCTAGTTTGTAGTATGCCCCAAAGGGACTTCTTGGCTATTGGTGTAGCTATTTTCAGGGTGAAAGTCCATCTGATACTGACTAGCACTCATCAGTTCCAGGATTTTCTCTTCTCCTATGCAGACATTATGTAAATTTTCTGTGGAAAATACAGAAAATGAGTCTCTAAGGTTTGTGATTCATGAAATTCTCAGAATGTTGGCTCAGTATACATCAAATTTCAAGCATATTGTTTGCATTATATTTGTTTACGAATTTCTCTTCCAGGCTGTTCCTTACTCCAGAGAATTTAAACAGAAATATGACTACTTTAGGAAGAAATTAAAGAAACCTGTGAGTACTCATTGCTTCCCAAGATGCTATGTTTTAGTCCATTTCCAATACCAGAGTTACTTCAGTGAGAACAACCTGTTTGTGACTTGTCTACATATACTAAAAATATTGCCTGCCTTCTTCATTCAGTGCCCTTTGATCCACCTGGATCCTCCATCTGAATTTTCTTTTTAACAGAAATGATATTACATATCAAATCACTTGACGAATTTCCTATGTAATACATAAAAAGACAAGTGATTATTATAGGATATAAAATAATTCAGGACCAGCACCAAAATATATGGTTAGATCTACATCATTTCATGTGGTCACTATATTTATATACATTTAGATATGTATATGTATATATATTTAGAAATATGTATATTTGGAAATCTATATCCTAGTTACATCTCTTTACATTCAGGATTATACTTTTTAACTATATCATGTACATTTTTACATAAAGTTTATAGTATATAATTAATAATACTGTTTAGTACAAGTGTGATTCTTTTTTTATTACAATTCTCACTAGCAGTTTACAACCCAGAGACTCTAAGGTTTTTATAGGGCTACTGAATTACAGGTTTACTGAGTTAGTGTTTGCTACTGGCATGCCTCTCCACCCCCAATCTTCTGTCTTCTGTGCTCAGTGCCTCTCTGTTATGGGTCTTAGTTTTGTCCTCATTTTGGTCAGAAACAGTTGGGGCACTGCAGGGAAAGGAGAGTGGCAGCCTAATGCAGCTCCTCCCTGTTTGCCTGGGGCCACTTCCTTCCTCTCCCTGCTCCCTCCCAATTGATGCTCTTGTTCTGAGCATCCATGCTGAAGAGGCACTGATAGCATCCATTCTCACTCAGAGATTCCAACCTCTGTCCCAAAACTGTAACTTAAGTACCTCATTGATAAATACTTTGAAAGAGACTCTTTGTCCTCAGAAGCTCACATTGGAGCCTAGAGTCTCGTGTTTCCTTGTGAGTCATCCACATGTCTCCAGTGACAGACAGTTCCATGGCTATTGCCCAGTCTCCCTCTGGCTCTTGGGCTGCTCTGTTATACCTGGACCCATCCCAATTAGCAAGGTCAGCCCCAGACCTCATCCTTCCAGAAGGCCATTCACACACCTCACTCAAGTGCTGGGTTACTTTTAGTCATCTTTGTGTTGGGGATGCTTCCCCCAAACTTGGTAGAATGAGGACCCAGCTCCCAATAACAATAAAGTGAATTCATAGGCATCATGGATCTCATGTCCCAACTGGAGTCCCTACCTGAGACAAAAATGGTTCTAACCTGCCTTGGGGGACATTAAGGTTTTGATTACCTGAGTTTAAGTCTCTTTCTTGAATATGTGGAAGTGCCTATGGGTTAAGTACATGTGTTGCCTGCAATGAGGAGAGGAAAAGTTTTTGTGCCCAGCAGATGTTCTTCTGCAGACTGGGTCTGAGCAGCTGTGAATGAATGCTTCTCTATGTCCCATCTTGAGGTTCTCCATCTGCTTGAGGAAAAACCCATAAAGTAGAAAATCTCAGTTGGAACCACTTGTCACTGAGCATTTATTTGAAGCCTGCTATCCTTTCTACCCTTTGTTTTTTTCTCTAAGGAAGCTACTTATATTTACTGTATGATCATGAACTTCTCCTTTTATCTTTTATCTAGGCTGATATTCCAAATAGATTTGAAATGAAACTACACAGAAATAACATATTTGAAGAGTCCTATCGGAGAATCATGTCTGTGAAAAGACCAGATGTCCTGAAAGCTAGACTGTGGATTGAGTTTGAATCAGAGAAAGGCCTGGATTATGGGGGCGTGGCCAGAGAATGGTTCTTCTTACTGTCCAAAGAGATGTTCAACCCCTACTATGGCCTTTTTGAGTACTCTGCAACGTAAGTGCACGGAGGTTATTCAGAATACCTCCCCCCCCCCCCGGACTGCTATAGTTTTATTCTTTTTCTTTTCTTTTTTTTAGTATTTTATTTATTATTTTTATTTTATGTGTACTAGTGTATTACTGGCATGTATGTGAGTGCACCCGTGTCGTGCAATGCCGCAGAAGTCAGAAGAGGGCTTAGGATTCCCCTGGAACTGGAGTAAAGGATGGTTCATAGCCGCCGTGCGGGTGCTGGGAATTGAACCCAGGTCCTCTGCAAGAGCAGTTAGTGCTCTTAACCACTGAGCCATCTCTCCAGCCCCTATACTTTTATTCTTAATTAATTTAAACCATAATGAGAAGACATGTGATCAGCACCACTGATCTCAGTCCCTCCTCACCCCGCTGTCTTTGTAAGTCAAGAACAAGTTCTGATCCGACATAGTGAAAAGTATACACAGTGAACACCTGAAGGTGATTCTTTGCTTGTCAATTCGGATCAAGGAATTGACATTGAAAATGTATTGGGTAATTACAATGGGAGCAGGAGGACTTTTTAATTGTAATATTACATTAAGAGGAGAATTTATTAGTGTCAGAATTCAGAGAGACTCATTATATGAACAGATCATTTCTGAAGTTACACTGCTTTAAAGCAAGCCACGAGGATTTAAGACCCATGCTTTAAGACACAAAGGACCATACTCTTGGTCCTATAATGGAAAAACACAGGCTGTACCTTCCACTGAGATGTCATTATTACCAGGCTTGGAAACTGAGGCATATTGAATTGTTTTCTATCAAACTGCCTCCTGTGTTCTCCAGACTGGGTGTCACACAGGCATCTTGGTTAGCAGCGTTGAGACAGCCACCTTCTGTCCCCAGGGATCTTGAGATCAGATAAACCAAGAGTTGGGCCTGCAGTAAAGATCCCCACATAAAAAAACCTCTCAAAGGAATTAGCCATCCTTGATTACAGAAACAGTCTCCAGAGCTCATGTCCTTGAGGATCCCTACACAACCCTTTACTGGTTGAACTTTCTCATCCTCTCTAGATACCTCATTGAAACATTTGTTATGAACTGTGTGTGTGCGTGTGTGTGTTTTTATATGGAAGTGCACACGCACATGTACACATGCATGTAGAGTCCAGACAACGACCTCAGGTATTCTTCCTTACCTTGATTTCTAAGACAGGGTTCTCACAAAGCTGGGCAACCAGCAAGTCCCAAGAAGCTGCCTCTCTCCCCCAGCCCAGCACTGGGATTATAGATATGTACCACCACACCCAGGTTTTTTAAATGTAGATTTTGGGAAATCAAACTGACATCCTCATGCTTCCAAGGCAAGCACTTTACTGACGGTTAGCTCCCTAGGCCCCTGAAATTGACATTTTTATAGATGAAAATTAGACAACCATCAGCAGTTTCCAAGGGCTTAATATACTCAATAGACCACATGTTACCAGCTCTAGCAGCCTACCATGGTCAGATGCAGAAAAGACTGGCTGACTGTTGGGGTTGCATCCCCTAGCTCACACCATTTCCCACTAGGCTCCAAAGGTTTGCAAGTGCACTATAAAATGGAGTCATAGGAGGCAAAGGAAAGTTCAGCTTCTCTTGTTTCTTTTTTTTTTTTTTTTTTTAAGTGTGATTGGACTTCTCTCTTTTCCTACCCCAAAGGGACAACTACACACTTCAGATCAATCCCAACTCAGGCCTCTGTAATGAAGACCATTTGTCCTATTTCACTTTCATTGGAAGAGTTGCTGGCCTGGCAGTATTTCATGGGAAACTCTTAGATGGTAAGTTATTCAAAAGTCTCGCTGTAATAAAAATAAGACAGTCCTGTGTGTGGGTGGGTCTGAAACTAGGTTTCTTACCCTCCGCATCATAAACTGTAAGTACAAACTCCACTGGTTCTCTTTAGTGCAAAAAAAAAAAGATTATTTAGTTTCCTAATTGGGGGCCTGGAGAGATGGTTCAGCAGTTAAGAGCACTGGCTACTCTTGCAGAGGACCCAGATTCAGTTAGCAGCAACTATATGGCAGCCAACAACCATCCTTAAGTCCATTTCCAAGGGGATCCGACTCTCTTCTGGTCTCTACAGGCATTACACAACACAGGTACATTTACATACATGTAGGCAAAATACTCATATACATAAAATTAAAAATAAGTAAAATTTAAACCTGGGGAATAAATGGAACAATACATAGATTGTAAGTAAAAGCTTAAATGGTCCCCTTTAGTTGGATATATTTTTTCATGGGGGAAATCAAACTTGGGGCCTGGCACATGCAACCGCTTAGTTAGAGCCCCTATGTGCAGGACATTATTTTTCTCTTTCCCATAATAGTAGTCTCTTCCTGGTCTCATCTTGAACACTGAAGACAAAGCATCTGTACACTCTTAACTTTTTTAAAAAACAATATAAGTGTGCAGCACAGAACATTCTGTGTAATGCATATTTTGTTTTCCAGGACACCTTTCCTCTAGTGAGTGCTAAATTTGGTGACAGATGGAAAATCTAATTGAAAAGTTAATTAAAATGATCTAATCCATCAGTATCTTGCCATTGTTCCATTTGTCCCCAAATCAGTTTTTAATTATCTCAAAGTAATATTATCGCTCAGCTAAGACCTTAACCCTAGAGCCCCTGCTAAAATGAATGACAGAAAATAGCTTCATTCTTCTTGAGAGGATAAATCACAGAAAAATTTCAAGACACCTGAGAAATTAGAAATCAACATCCCCACCCCCCATCACACACACACACACACACCCACACACACACACACACACCCACACACACACACACACACCCACACACACACACACACACACACACGCATGCATGCATGCACTTCCTATGTTAAAACCTACCCTACAGATTTTTTATGGACTTGGTGGTTTCAAAAGTAGTGCCTAACATAAAGGAACTACAGAAATCGTCAGGGAAAACTCTTGAGATCTATTTTTTTAAGACTTGGGTGTGAAATGGGTGAAGATGACATTTCAGTTACTGTAGAGAGAGCTGCTTGCAAGGCCCTTATGTTATTGCTTTTATGGAGCCTGGGCTTTTCCAATAAATACTTGATAGACCCTGAGTACTTCTCTCTTTAATATATTTGCACTGCTAGTGGCTGATTGTGATGCTCTGGTCTCAAAATTTTATTTTGCAAGAGGGAGGTAGAATCTGTCTCTTTCTGTTTATATATGCATAATAAGGTGCTTTCTGACTCACTGTTCTTATGTGTATACAGATGATACTTCTTTCTGATTCTCTGTTTATGTGTATATACAGTTGGCACTTTTCTGATTCTGTATGTGTGTGTGTGTATATATTATATATTATATGTGTGTGTATACATATACACACAGTTGGCGCTTCTTTCTGACTGTCCATTTGTGTATCCAGTTGTCTTAGTTAGCTTTCTATTTCTTTGCTAAAATTCTCTGACCAAAACCACCTTGGGGAGGAAAGGCTTTATTTGGCTTAGACATCCCAATCACAGTTTATCATTGAAGGAACTCAAAGCAGGAACCTGGAGGCAGGAGCTGAAGTGCAGCCATGGAGGAACATTGCTTACTGGATTGCCCCCAGTCTATGCTCAGCCTGATTTCTTATGTAACCCAGGTCCACCTGCCCCGGGATGGCACCACTCACAGTGGGCTAGGCCCTCCCTTATTGCTCAGTGATCAATAAAATGCTTCACAGACATACCCACAGGCCAGTCTGATAGAGGAAATTCCCAAATTGAGGTTTCCTCTTCCCAAGTGAGTCAAGATAACAGCTAAAGCTATCCAGCACAGCAGTTAACACTTCTTTCTGATTTCTTTTTGTTCATACGTATATACTGTAAGTTGCTTCTTTCTGGCTCTATATACGTATGGATACAGTAAGCACTTCTTTCTTCCTCTTGGTCCATGTATATATGTAGTTAACATTTCTTTCTGACGCTCTGCATATGTATCTGGAGTACATTTGTGGCTTCAGGTCCCTCCTTAGATTGTCAGCATGTTAGCCCCCTTCTAAGAAGGTCAACTCATTCACCACCAAGTAAGAAGACACTGTCAATTACCTTGGGGGAATATAAGGAAGTATAAAATATGATCCTGACCCCAGTAGTGATCTCATATTTAAGAGAGGGAAAGAGAAAGAAAACAGAGGAACAGCAATAATGGCCTCCCTGCTGCAGGGCCACATGCAGCTTCCTTTATTTGTCAGGAGGCACAGTGCTATTCCTTGGGGCTGAGTTCCCTGAATCATCAGAAGCCAGGTTGATTTCAGAGGAGCCAGAGCAGGCCAGCAGTCAGCTCTGAAGAGGGAAAAATGGAGAGAGGCAAGAGTGGACAGGGATCTGAGACTGCTGAGATGTCCCCACCAAAGGGGATTGTGCATGTCAGGAATTGCAAGTTAAGCCATGATGCTTACAGATGTGAGGGTCCCCCTGGTCTTCAGTTTCTCAGCATGTGAATGCTCCATCAGCAGGGCTCGCTCAGCATACCTGCCCCTGGGGTCAGCTTCATGTTTCTATCTCACTAGACATTGGCACATGCCATCTACAACCCTGGACCCACACTAAGCCAGGGTGAGGCTGCCTGTGCCTCCTGTGCCTTAGGGACCTGGGTTGAGAGTGGAGGACCTAGGTTAGGAGACATGTGTGTAGCCTTCCTATGGACAAGTAAATCATAGGTACCCACAGGAGAGCATCCTCCTGGTTGGGGACTTTTCTCTGCCATGACCCTGTGGCCCCTGACAGCCCTCATGAACAGTTGCACAGGGGCTTCTCTACACAGCAGTGTGTGTCCAGGAACTGATACTGAAATGCAGACAGAGTTTCTCACTGGCTCAGTGCTGCCCTGGGAGAAGTCTGTCCAGGCCCTTTTCCGGCCTGGCCTCCCTATAACACAGTGCTTGCATGATGGCCCTCTGCTGACACCTGTTTCTCTCACATGCCTTGTTGGTACTACAGACTCCTGCTTGACCCAAGGCTTGTTTGTTGCTCACCTGAAGCCATTTTTCAGCTTTCTCTGCTAAACCATCTCTCAGTGCAACTGCCCTCCTCCTTCCCCCAACTCTTCCCAAGCCTCTGTCCTAGTTCCATTTCTGTTGCCATGATAAACCATCCTGGCAAAAAGCAAATTAAGAGAGAAAAGGCTTTATTTGTCTTAAAATTCCTAGTCACAGTCCATCATTTTGGAGAAGTCAAGGCAGGAACTCAAGCAATGAGTCACATCACATCTACAATCAAGAGTAGAGAGAATAAATACCCTCACTTGTTTGCCGTCAGCTAGCTTCTCTATATTGTTCAGGACCCTCCTGCCTAGGGAGTGGTGCTACCCACAATGGGTTGGGTCTTCCTACATCAATGAACAATTAGGACAATCCCATTAAACACCCATCCAGGGCTGAGGTACCATTGCAGAAGAAGGGGCATAGAGTGGGGAAGAAGTTACATGACCATAAGGAAAGAGTCTTACAGGCACCTGCAACCTTGCTCCTATGAACTTACAGCAATGGTGACAGCACGCACAAGACCTATGCAAACTCAATCAGACGAAAACCAGCATAGACCTGGGGAAGTGGGCAGCAGGCCACAACTTTGGCAAGAAACTATTGGCAGCTGATCACTACTGGGTGAGGAAGAGATCTCCTTTAAGGAAGTGATGCTAGACAGGCTAAACAGGCTCCAGTGGATGAATTCACACTGAGGGACATTTGGGTATACAAACTTGACTCATTAGGCCTTAACATATATGACAAAATGCATAAAGTCCTGTGGGCAGGCTGTGGGGGTGGTACAGATGTGGAGGGGAGGGGCTAAATATGATTATGGTGTCTAGTATGAAATTTACAAAAAAGTCAATAAAAATATATTAAAACAAAAATTAAGACAGTCCCCCATAGACATGCCCATAGGCCATCCTGATCTAGATAACTCCCCACTGGGACTCTTTTCCCAGGTGATTCTAAGTTGTGTCAAGTTGACAGTTAAAACTAACCAGCATACCCTCCTCTTGCTCATGGATTACTCTAGAAGATCCTGGATTATTCTATCATGGCCTCTTTGTTCATATGGAAAACAGTTTAATCTTTGATTTCATGTGCTGATTCACAACAGTGTTGAGGACTTGAAATTGAAACAAGTTTTCGTCATATTTCAGGTTTCTTCATTCGACCATTCTACAAGATGATGTTGGGGAAGCAGATAACTCTGAATGACATGGAGTCTGTGGTGAGTAAATGCATCTCATGGTGCAGCCATCACAGGTATAGCCATCACTGGTCACTCGTGCCTTATAGATACATGTCAGAAACCATGTTTGCATCACAGCAGTTAATAGATGTTGTCACTCTGTGTAAACAATGGAGAGGAATTATTTGCAAAATTAATTGATCTCCCCAAATTCTATAAAGCAAATCATTCTTCACTTCCCTAAAACCACTTAGAGTGCATACATCCAAGTCTCCATTCCCTCTGCTTACCCAGCCAAGACTTAGTGAGCAAATTAAATCCAAGGGACAGCTGGAGACCTGGTTGTATCCTTGTTTTCCATCTGAAATTGCTAAGAGTCAATGTTTAGAGATTCAGCCTTCTGTTTCTGACCTCACAAAAATGGTCGGGGCAAGGCCAAAATAGTAGGATGTGTGTCACATGGTCATTTAGACACAGAAGACCACAGAATGAGAGAGCAAGGCCTGAATAGTAGAACAGGTCTTCCAGAAGGTGACGTCGTGTTCACGTGGCACAGTGTTTACGATTCCCTGGACTGACTGTACTCGAGTAGGAAGAATTTCCTACACAAAACAAATGACTTTCTTTTCATAGTATATTTGCATGCCTGGGCTTCTGTTAATTTACCTGTGCATACCGTCCACCTGTGGAGTGTGTAGGCATTTGCCTGTGTGCCCTAGGAGCATCTTTTTGTCCACTTGAGGACTGGCCATTCTGCTTCCAGGTGGTCACGAGTTAGAAAACTGTGCATCCCTCAGTTTTGCTGGCATACGAACTGTGTCTTGCACAGAGTTGGGAGTGTGAACCGTGCCCCTGGTACTGGCCAGCACTGACCCTGTGCTCCTCACCCTCACAGGAGAGGAGAGGTAACAAGCTGCACTCTGGACCTCTGTGCCCTGTGCAGCCTGGCTGCCTGGTATCTACAGCCTTAGTTCAGTCTCACATTCACTTTGTCTGTCGTTCTATCCTGAGGAAGCTAAGAGTATCAAATGCTGGTAGGGAAGAAGGTTGGGTCAGGGGTATCACTGTGTATGTAACACAGGCTGGCCTCAAATGCACAGTCCTCCTGACTGCCTCCCAAGTGCCGGGATTAGAATAGGTGTTCGACACTATGTCCTGCTCTCAAAATTGCTCTACAAGTCTAATTTAGTGGTACCTATTGGCCATTAATGTTTGGGTTTGTTTTGGGTTTTTTGGTTTTTTTTTTTGAGATTTATTACAAGCACAAAAATCACCTGTAACTCCCACTTCAGGGGATCCTACAACCTTTTCTGGCCCTGTGAACACTCGCACAAACGTGTATACAGACACACATACTCACATACACAAAAATAAAAATAAAATAAATCTTTTAGATAAATAAGCAGGAAGAGGTGGTTTTGGTGGGGAAGGTACCATGATACACCACCATGATGTTGCTGAATAGAGTCACCCTTGAGCATTGTGCATGGAATTCCCTTAGAAGAATTTCATTCTTTAAAGGAACTGAGCAAGTTTATGTTCCAAAACAAATGCTCATTTTTTTCCTCTGTGTCCTCTTTGTAGGATAGTGAGTACTACAACTCTTTGAAATGGATCTTAGAAAATGATCCCACCGAACTGGACCTCATGTTCTGCATAGATGAAGAAAACTTCGGGCAGGTATGTGAGGCTAACTCCTGGACCTCTCACACAACGTTTCCTTCCTATGGGCTGCAGCACAGCATGCTGGACAATTAGAATCATCAGCTGATTATTAGGGCTGCCTTGTGGCAGCACTGAACTGTCATGCCAGGACACTAGGTCCCCCTCATAGCCCTTTCTCTCTCCCAGCAAAGCTAGGGAATTGTAAGTGCTGGCTGGGCACCTGCTAGCACTTCTAACTCATGCCAACCAGACCTTGGTGCCGTGCTTTCAGAATGTTATTCAGAAAGTGGATTATTCACTTTGCAGGGTGAATGTGTGGCCAAGTATATGTGATGCCCAGGACAGTGGAGTTTTTTTTCTTCACTTTATGGCTCTATTGTTATGGTAACATGGCTCAGGTTTTTTTACTGGTCTGCCTCCATACCATAATTCAATGTGGATTCATCATGAAATTTGCTTCCAGGGCTAGAGAGATGGCTCCGTGGTTAAGAACATTGGTTGTTCTTGCAGAAGACCCAGGTTCGAATCCCAGCACCCATATGGCAGCTAACAACTGTCTGTAACTCTAGTCCCACAGCCTCTTCTGACAGCCTCTTCTGACCTCCGAGGACATTGCACGACATGGGTGCACTTACCTACATGCAGGCAATACACGCATACACATAAAATAAAAATAATAAATAAAATTTTATTTAAAAGTTGCTTCCAGAGTTAAAGGCACCTGTTTGAGATTCTCATCACTACAAGATTTTAAGCCTATTTTCATTTTAAATTTGAAACCTTTGATTCTTTTGTCCCCTGGTAACTGCTTCTTGGTAGATATTCTTAAGGTAGTACCTGTCTTCCCAAAAGCCCAGAGTTGATTCCCGTTTCTACATAGCTTGACATTAACTGGGCCACAGAGTTCATTGAACATGAGTGTGGGCACAAGCTGACACCTCCCATTCACCAGTGAGGACAGAGAGGAGCCACAGTGCTGGGATTGGGGCCCTCCCAGGGGAGCAGATAAGGATCCAGAGCAACTGTTGGAGCCAGGAATAGGATGACGCCATCTGGCTAGAGAGGGTGAGACTAGAAAGCAGCAGATGAAAGATGGGTGCTAGAGGGACAGCTGTGTTTGCTGTGCATCAGAGAAGGCATGGCCTTGGAGGAATCTGAAGTATAAGTCTGTTAAGAAAGAAAGAAGGAAAACTGAAAGCATTTCTCCTCCCTGTTCCCTCCTCTCATCCATACCTCTTTGTTTCTTGACTCTGTCACATCACAGCCTCCTGCCTGTTGGTCTTGCCATTCCTATTTTCCCCTCCTCCCAATCCTCTCTCCAGTACCCCATTTGTCTTCCCCATAGGTGGTTACTCCTGAAGGACACACGACTTTCCTTGTCATCTTCGGCGCAAACCTAAAACTTGCCAAAGGTTATGACCCCTTGTGACCTAGTGCCACCCACTTCTTACCCTATCCTCCGGTACCCCTTCCGCTCAGGTTCACACCTGTAACTAGCCTCTAGCATGTCCCTACATGTGACCTTAGTGCCATGGTGTTGGCAACACCATGTGCCCTCTCCAGACCCACTCTCTGTCCTTTCACCTTTCATCCTGTCTCCTCTGGTCACGAACTGACTCTCTGTATACTGTTAAGTCCCTTGAAATTTTGTCTTGGTGTCTCAGGGCTCACCACATAGTATATGCCTATTGCACAGATAAACAGATGTGGTACTTAGCACACAGTAGATGCTTAAATGTAATTGCTGACTGACAATTTATATAGACCTTGATTAAGACACTATCCAACCTTCTCACCTCTCCCAACCAACCCTCTGCAGAACTGTTAAGCAGCTATGCAACTGATTGCTACTCAGGATGAGTCCATGCCCCCAAATGCCAAAAGGTAGCCACTTCTTCCATGGAGTAGAGCCACTGCCATTGGCCAGGTGAAACTCACACCACTCTGAGGGTGTGTGGAGTTACCTTGTCTCACTGCACAGTTAGAAGTGACAGACCTTGAAGCTCAGTAGCTGTCACCTCATCCGATGGAACTGCAGCTGTTGCTGTTTGTTGTTGAGCGAGTTGTCTTCCTCCTGTCTCATGAGAGCCAAGGACTGTTGTTTGGCCTTCCATGAGGAGTTCTGCCAGAGAAGGTTGAGTTTGTGAGGAAGGGGTAAGCACAGAGAGGCCCGTGCTTTGGACACACACATATGCTAGCATTTATCCCAGAAGGAGATTTGGTAGAGTGGAACCAGGAGTTACAAGTTGAAGAGGCTGAGGTGTGAGCCTTCTGGAAGACATATAGTAGGAAGATAGGTAACAGCTCTCCAGCAAATCTGCAGGATTTGTCAGGGGAAGGCATGCCTTCTCAATAGGTGATTGTCCCAGCCAACCCATGGAGAGGGAAATGGTCTCAGACACCACCAGAGCCACAGTAGATGGCACAGATTAGAATTTCATAGAACTAAGTTGTGGGCCAAGGTACCAAAAAAGAGTCCTTAGGGAGAGATAATGAAGCAAGACTTCATTATCCCCTGGACTGGGGAAGAGAGCAAGTAGAAGGCAGACTCTGGCATGTGAGATAGAGGTAGGCAAAGCAGAGCCAGGGAGTACCAGACCAAGAGCATGGCGGTCAGGGTGACACCTCACGCCATCCCTAGCAAAGCTGTACCACCACTGAGAGCCGCGTAGGAAGGAGAAGGCAAACCTGGACAGAAACTGCCACGTGAGGCTGTATCCACACTCAGGGCCCATGTTAGCCCACAGGCCCACGTGTGGAGTTTTAGAAGCAGACAGAGCTCACTCTCCTTAGAGTCCCCTCAGAGTGGCCCATGTTATTTCCAGCTAACTCCATAGCATGAAGCTTGTACAGGAGCTCAGAGAGATGTGTGAGTCGAAAACTTTCAACTTGTGAGTGGTGAAGTTGACTTCTGTGAGGGCTACATGGCTCCTCATGGTTTCTGCTGATCTTTATAAAGAAGATGCTCAGACATAAACTTATAAGACTTAAAAAGAGAATTTCTCCAATTGCAGAGTTTTTGTCACAAGCACTTACTGCGCACCTGGTATGTGCCAGGCACTGTGTATGTCTTCTTCCTATTGGAGTCTTTCAAAATCCAATGTCAGAATGATGCTGTTGGCCTGAAAAGCCAGTGTTAGGCCAAAGTATATATTTAGTGGACCAGAGAATGGATGAGGCAGGAATCTGCCTAAAGAGGAGATAAAGGAAGAGGGACACCCAGGTTCCAGTCCTGACTCCATCTACAATTGCCTGTTTATCCTTGGTGAAAGCAGTTCCCCTCTCAGATATCCACCTCCTCCTTGGGGTGCTGCTCAGCTCCCGTTGGTGTAGAAATGGGTGCAGCCAGGACTGACTCCACCCTGGCTACGTCAGTGCGGAGCTGCCTGCACCTCTTGAGCTACTTTGGGCTATCTGCCCTATGGTATGGTAGTATCTGCAGCTAAGGGAATACAGACACAAAAAGATCAAGTCAGATGCACAGGAGGAAATGGGGGACTGCCCATTTCCTGGACATGGCGTACTGCCCATGGAATACTGGGAATGGAGCGTTGGCGTACTGGGGACCTGGACTTGTCTCCGACACACTGCTGTTCCTGAAATTACAGTTCCCAAGCACTACTTAGGGAGGCCTTATAAGCAAAGAGAAAAGGAAGCATGAATCCAGGAAAGTATGTATCATTGGGATTGTGGGTATTATTTACTCCCCTGCCTGGGATGTCAGAGAACTGTGGGAGGCAATTGGAGAGAAAAGATTCTGTCTCAGTGTCATTGAGGTTACTGAAAGTTGGCTAAATACTAAGAGATCGGCTTGGAGTGTGAGTGGTAGGTGCTGAGTAGAAGATCTCCATTACTGAAGGACAATCTCAGAGAAGAAATAAACTCAGCAGGGAAAGGGGACAACCGGTATGGGGCATAAAAGTGATTGCAAGCAATGTTAATGAACGCTTTCCAAAAATCTGGCAGAGAACTAGAAATGTTCTATAGGAAATGCCCCATCTCACTACCTGTTTGAAAGTGCTCTGCTGTGCTCCCTGCTGGCCTGGCCTGTCCATGCAGAAATAGATGGTCCCCAGCAGCAATTTGCATGAGCAGGGAGGCAGCAGCTGGACAGGGAAATGGGGCCAGGGTGCAGGCAGAAACAGGGTCCAGATCCCTGTCAGGGACAGGAGGGAGTTGAATGGACTCCATAAAAGTTGAGTTCATTCATGTGGTAGGAAAGTGAGATCCCTTCCCGGAAAAAAAGAGAAAAAAGAAGAATGCAGAAGGTCTAGGGAGTGAGCCATGAGATTTGGGGGGAACACCTCAGTATAAATAATAAGGGCCTGAATCAAGCAGACAGCAGAACATTTGGAGGCAAACCAATCTTCCACCAAAAGGCTCGCTGTCTTAGTTTCAGTAACTATTGCTGTGATAAAATACTCTGACTAAAGCAACTTAAGGAAGAAAGGGTTTATTTGGCTCACAGTTCCAGGCTATGGTCTCTCATAGGGAAGTCAAGGCAGCAGGAACCTGAAGCAATTAGTCACAGTGCATCCATGATCAAGTGCAGAGAGCGTGAATCAGCACTTGCATGCCGGTGCTCAGCTCCCATTCTCCACGCCTCCACAATCCAGCATCCCCTGCCTAGGGAATGATGCCATTCATGATGGGTGGGTCTTCTCACCTTGAGGAACATAATCAAGACAGTCCCCCTCAGACATTCCCACAGGCCAGGCTACTCTAAACAGTCTTTGAAACTCCCTTCCCAGGTGATTCTAGATTGTGTCAAGTTGATAATTAAAAGTAACCATCTGCACCCACTTGGGCAGGTTGGTGGAATTGCTGGAGCACCTTCTGCCAGAACAGATGCCAGTCTGTGTCTCATGTTAGAGACAGGACTGGGACATTTGTTCTGGAAAAACTCTCCCCGGACTTGGTTTACTTAGTACTAGAGCCTGGTGAATGACATCAGCACTCCAGTATGTCTGGCTTTCAGCAGGGACTCTGGGTGGAATGCCCTTCCACTTGTTTGCCAACTGTTGCAAGCTTTCTACAGCGAGAATAAACATTTTATTTACTATTTATTTATTTTATTTGTATGAATGTTATCCCTGCACATATGAAAGTACACCCCTGTCATGCAATGCCCTCAGAGATCAGAAGAGGGCATCAAATCCCCTGGAACTGGAGTTACAGATGGTTGTTAGCCACCATATGGGTGCTGGAATTCAGCCCTGGATTTTCTGCAAGAACAGCCAGTGCTCCCAACTGCAGGGCCATCTCTCCTGAGAAAAAACAGTCCCCTCGCCCACCTCCCTTATGCTAGTTATTACTCCATATATTAAGCAAGTGCTGGACCAAAGCCAGGAGGTGGGGTGAGGGATGCTTGGTTTTAACAGCCTTGTTTCTTTAGGTTGCAGGGTGACTGTAAGGGAGGGAGCTGCCAGGCAGAGAGAAGGGACAGTGGTCACTACAGAAATAAATTTATGCCTGAGGTCTTAAGTGTGTGTCCTTTCTTCCTTCTCCCCTTCCTTCCTTCCTTCCTTCCCTCCCTCTTTCCTTCCCCCTTTCCTTCTTTCCTTCCTTCCTTCCTTCCTTTCTCCATTTTTTTTGTTTTGGTTTTTCATTTTGGTTATTGTGTTAAGTCCCTGTATTTTGCCTCTTTGTAAAGAAATTCCATGCATTCTTCTTTATAAAATTTAATTTCTAGAAACAAATAGAGTGGGTTAGAATTGGGATATCTGTGGTCTTGATGTTACTCTTCTTCATTGTAGCTAATACATGAAGAATAATTAAAACTCACAAATAAGCATAAAATAATTTGTCTTTAATGATAATATCTTTAAATGTACCATCTTGGAACAGCTTTAAAGGCTCATTAGATATTCTCACATACACAGAGCCTATTTACGAGAAAATATTTTTGGATGAACTTTATCCTTTTCTAGGAAGACGTTGCTCAGTAACTTCATGATGTTGATTGCTGTGGTGTTCTTTCTAATTGCAGACATATCAAGTGGATTTGAAGCCCAATGGATCAGAAATAATGGTAACAAATGAAAACAAAAGAGAATATATTGAGTACGTATGCACATATTTGTAACTTTGTGTGTGGTGTATATGTTCATATTATGTGTGAAGGTGTGTGTATGAACATGTGTAAGTGTGCATGTGGAGGTTAGAGGTTGATGTTGGATGTCTTCCTCAATCACTTTTTTGAGACAGGGTCTCTCACTGAACCTGGAGCTCATCAATTCAACCACACTAGCTAGCCAGTGAGCTCCATGGATCTGTCTCCACCTCCCCAGTGCTAGAATTACAAACACATACCACACACCACCATACCTGGGTTTGTTGTTGTTGTTGTTGTTGTTTGTTGGTCCCTAGCACATGGGTGCTAGGGACCAGAACTCATCTCCTTAGATTTGTGCAGCAAACACTTCAAGCACTTTACCAACTGAGTCATCTCTCTAGCTCCTATAACTTGTTCTTTTAATAAATCAAATGATTTTTTTTTTGGTTGGTGTCCCTTCCCAAAACAACCCATGTATACTATGAATGTAAGGTTTTTGTCATTTTTCAACAATAGTAACTTCTTTTTGACTTGGGCTACTAGACAGGTAAATGTCGGGGAGAGAAGAGGTTCATTATTGAGTGAAATGGATGGTTTTCTTTGAAAAATAAATGGATGGCTTGCCTAAAATTTAGAATTGCAGCCATGGAAGTGTCAGACACTAGTGGGGTAAAATTAGGAACTACCAAAAATTAAACATTCACCTGACTTGTTCTCTATAATGGAAACTTGGGCAAATACTTAAAATGTATAGGAAAAATCCACACATGCAAACATAATGAATCATTTCTTATATTCATAATTTTTTAATTTCTATTTTTTAATTCATTTTATTTACATGTGTGTGGATATGGTGGGTGGGAGTATGCTACATGCCTGTGTGGAGGTCAAAGGACAACTTGCAGGAGTTGATTCTCTCCTTCTACCATGTGGGCCCCAGGGATTGAACTCAGGTCACCAGACTTGGTGGCAGGCATCTTTTCCTACGGAGCCATCTCACCAGCCCTGATAGTTGTAATATTATTAACGCAGTCTCCATCTCATTTCATGGAACAAAATTGACTCCTTCCTTAAGTGAAGTGTAGCTACTAAGTAATCCTGGACGTTTATAGCAGGCATAGGAACTCCCATTTGGGTCCATTGTATTTTCATCTTCAGTGTAACTGTATGAATCAAACATGTGATCCTGGGCTATTCTGAGGCCAGCCTGGCAGGATGTGATAAATGCAGCCGGGCTTGGTTCACAGTCCTCATTTCTGCCTGTAGGCGGGTTCAGCCGGCACCAAGCTCATTTGCTTTCCAGACTCCCTTTCAGCAAGCTGGATTCTTTCCTTCTCATTTGAAATAGGTCAGAGGGCCATCATATTTTAGTATAATCTAAAGAAAACCTACTATGTAATCAGGAAGAAATGGAGAGCCATGTGGATTTTACTTGGGAGACCCTGGCAAAAAAGGAAATTTGCTAGCCTTTTGTTCCTGTCAAGATAAAAGCTTATGACAGTAAATAAGCCAGAAGTAAGATACTTCAGTGATTACCTGTGCACAATAATTAGCACTTTTGTTCTGACCTTGGGCAATTTTAGTGGTTAACACCTGGCAGGCTGCTCCTCAGGACTGTTGTCATGGTGTCACCTCAGAGATGAGAACTGAACATGGATTGACCACACTGAACACTGTCTTGGGGAAAGAGATGTCAGTTACTTTCAAAGTTCAACCATTACAAATTTTAGTATTAAAAGTATTAGTGTGCATAATACATAGTGTGACATACATTTTTGGGGAGGGAGGGTGTTTTGAGACTGGGTCTCCCTGTAACCCCAGCTGGCCTGTAACTGGCATTGTAGACCAAGAGATCCACCTGCCTCTGCCTCCCGAGTGCTAGAACTAAAGGCGTGTGCCACCACACCCAGCTGACATACTCTCTTAACAAATACATGTACATACTTAGTAAATCTAGGTGGGTGTATGGATACATGTGTCTGTATTGTATGCCTACCTGTGTGATCATATCATGACTTTCTCCTTTCTTTGCCAAGTCACATTTGTGAAGCACTTGGACCCCCTGAGTCTTGATGTGGGCAAGGGAAAGCAGTTATACTCTTGAAAGTCTCCATGAGATTATAGATTTCATGGGGGTGTGCTGGCAGTTCTTAAAGGAATTCAGGGATCCACAGCAGGTGCACTAAAGCAAGCCCCTCGCCCCCACCCCCGCTTTGCCCTGCTGTTGCTATGGATTCTCTCACTTAGCCTACCTAAGGAGTAGCAGTCCCAGTTGTAAAGAGAGCAGTGAACACTGCGGTGATGGAGGTGACTTTGTTCCTTTTTTCTTGCAGCTTAGTCATCCAGTGGAGATTTGTGAACAGGGTCCAGAAGCAAATGAATGCCTTCTTGGAGGTAAGTATTGCTGTTGGGCTTAGGCTGGGGACACAATGTGGAAGGCCAGCACTGCTGAACTCACACTTTTGGCTACCTCCCAAAATGGGAGTGTTCCATGGTGTACAGCCATATTTTTCTGAAGTGTTCTTTTTCTCTGCATCTCTCATTTTTTAACTTGTATTAACTGCATTATTTGCTTGCTTGCCTGCTTGTTTGAAACAGGATCTCTGTAGCCCACACTGGCCTGGGACACATGGCAATCCTTTCACAGCCCTAAATGCTAGGATTATAGTGCCTGGCTCCTAACTTTATTTATTGATATTTTCATTTATTTACTTGTATGTGCACAAATGCACCATAGCACACATGCCGGTCAGAGGACAGTTCTCAGAAGTCAGTTTTCTCCTTTCTACATGTAGGTTCCAGGGATGGAACTCGGGTCATCAGGCTTTGTAATAGAGCGTCTTTGCCCTGCTCAGCCATCTCACTGACCCTCTGTCTATATTTAAGACTTTATTTTTAATTGTGTGTATGGGTGGGTGGTGAGTGGGTGAGTGTGCACATGAGTGAAGTGCCCATGAAGACCAGAAGAAGGCATCGGATCCCCTGGTAGAAGTGATTGTGAGCCACCAACATGGGTGCTGGGAACTGAACTTGGGTCTTCTACAAGAGTAATACATGCCTTTAAGTGCTGAGCCATCTGAGACCTAACCCTCCTCTAGCTATATTTACTGAGAAAATTTTCTCATACCTGATGTAGAGCCATTATGTTGAAGTTTTGGCAATGCCCAGAGGAGCTGCCTGCTGGTGTACACCCAGGATACTGCCTTCTCCTTCAGAACCCCACTTACACAACCCTGCACCTTGACTTCTGCAGAGCCAGTCCCTTTATGACTCTTTAAACTCCCCACGATTCTGCTTTTCATGTTCTGGGTTTTTATGTTAGATTCAAGTACCTGGCCCAGCTTTCTCCATGTGGGGGAGTGAAGCCACCACCTCTCCCACACATGAATCACCATGGGGAACATTCCCCAGCCTTTTCAGAGGGTGGGGGTTTTCACCCTAGAAAAGTGCTTCACATTGGCCAAAAGTGAAATTCCTTTTTAATGATGATGCTGCACATTGTTTAAAAACGATAGGAAACAGCGCAAACCCCAAGTTACTCATTTCCAGAGAACTGACACACAGCTCTCATTAGCAAATACTCTTAAGCTCAGTGCCTGCACATCATGAAGAAAGTCCTTGCCTGAGCAGAAAGCACAAATATTTCAGGGCCTGGGGGACATAAAATTTGAGGATGAACTTGACCGTGGCATCCATACTTTATTTAGATGAGAAACCCCAAGAAGCAGACTTCCAGCTCTGCCCGACAAACTGCAGCATTAAGAATCTCTTCTGGGTCACCCTCTAGTTAGTGACAGCCTGGCAGAGCCTGGCTTGCTGTTCCCGTCTCTATGCCAGCTCACACCGCCTCCTTTTCTCCTTCCATGCCTTCAACACCTTTATTTTTAAATGTGTCTCTTACACATCTGTGGTCTGTGCATTTTAGGACACACTGACTCAAAAAGTGTGTCACAAATTGCTTTTGAAATCCACCTGCCTACAGTATCCCATAGTATCATGCATGGGGTTTGAAAAAGTATTCAAGTTCTCGAACCTTCTAGATTGTACAAGCTTTCAAAACTTCTGTATTGTGACAATTGTTCTTACTGGAACTGTGGTCACCTGATGCTGTCACTACTGCATGAGCCGCCAGGAAAGAATGTGTTTATCCGGCTAACCAAAACACCTTATTTTACCCGTGAAATGGTCTTTTCAAAGAAAAAACTAGGTACTTATGATGTTTTTGTCTTTTTCTTTCAGGGATTTACAGAACTTCTTCCAATTGATTTGATTAAAATTTTTGATGAAAATGAGCTGGAGGTGTGTAGCTGTTCATAATTATTTTGTTTTGTTTTGTTTTTTTTTTTTTTTTTTTTTTTTTGAGACAGGGTCTCAGCTGGCAGGAACTCATTATGTAGACCAGGCTGTCCTCAGTCTCACAGAGCTCCACCTGCCTCTGCTTCCCAAGTCTGGATTTACAGGCGTGCTTCACTCCACCCAACTAAAATAGATGCTTTTAATTAATTTGCCAATGGCATTTTTGTATTTGCTCATCCATAACTTGTTGTGTATACTTGGATGAATTATGGTGCATGCTTTCTATTATGAGGTTTTTCTTCTCATCTGGAGTAGAGAGCAGCAATAGTAGCCAACCATAGACTTGTCCGTGAGAGAGCTTATGGCTGGTTCCAGTGAGCTGCATTTGAGTTCGTGGCCCAGTGCCCCAAACAAGGAAGATTTCTATGTCAGGAGCCTAGTTCACCACAGCCCTCTTGAGCAGCAGTACCTTGCTTGCAAGGCTGGCCCAGGGTCCTGTTGCCTCCAGGTCTCCAACATGAAAGGTTGGGTGGGGAACTTGGTCACAAGAAGATAGTAGTAAAAGTTGGCTTAATGGCTGTATCAGCTTCGAAGCATTGGTGCAGATGAGAAGGAACAACCTGAAAACCAAAGACATTTCCCTCCCTTGTTTGTGTCAAGACACAGAAGGAAGGAGGCCATGTCTGTCCACAAGCTACTGTATCCAAGTCATGTCTGACAAAGCATGTCTCATAAAATTTAAAGTCAGAGCTTCGAGATAGATGTCACTGTACCAAAAGCAGAATCACTGAAGCAGCGAGAAGCGAACGACCTCCCTGGGGTGACCCAGGCAGACCTAGGAACCCAGTTTTCAGGCTTTAGGCATGGCTCTCTTTCTGTTTTAGTTGAGTCCCTCTGTGGGAATATCATATTCATTGGTCCACAAGAACCTGGAAATTTACATAGTAAAAACAGGCTTTAGACTAAATACTGATTCAGGGGATCAGTTCCTGCTTGGATGGCCACAGGATGCTGGAAGGATTAGGTGTTTACTGTCACCTGAATTAACCCACCTAGGAGAGAAAGGTTGTTGGTGGCATAAGGACGAATTCTGATATCCGTATGAGTAACCTCTGGGGGGCAGCAGCCAAAATACTCTGCGTATGCTAAGAGAGTGTAAGGAGATCCAGGAGCATTGTGCTTGAAGTGTGCGGGCTGGAAAGATGACCGGTATTTTCGAGTATGAAATATCATGGCCTTGCACAGGGGTTAGACTTGAGTCACCCTCAGTCTCTGCCAACTCTGTGATCCCAGTGGCAGGGAAAGTTTACAATGTGCACCTGCATTCATTGGCACTTATGAATTGCTCCCTTACCTGCTTTGTGCAGTGATAAATGCTAGCACAGAGAAGGGTGTTTCTCAGTTTCATATCCTACCTCTTTTACACCTGATAAATTTCCTTACTAGTTGCTGATGTGTGGCCTTGGTGATGTCGATGTGAATGACTGGAGACAACATTCTATCTACAAGAACGGCTATTGCCCGAATCACCCTGTCATCCAGTGGTTCTGGAAGGTAACTCCAGCTCTCCAGGGCAGAGGCCCTGTGGTCCTTGTCTAGCCTTCCCAGGACTGATACTGGAAATTGGAGTCTGCTGGTACTTGCAGTGTGGTGAGGAGTTTAGGGGAACTGAGCCAGAAGCCCTTATTATGACTTCTTTGTAACCTCAAAGAACATTGAGACTTGACTGAAGTCAATCCCGATAAAAGAGCCCTGTTCCATCTCCACCATCTGGGTCAAGTGACTCCTATTTGAGGAACCCATTAAGGCATTAACTGGCTTACAGCATCCTGGACCCAGGTCTCTGCCAAGGAAATTGGAATGGGGGCTTCCTTGGGATTCATTAATTCCAATAACCATTTTGATTTTTATCTTACAACATCTTTGATTTACTGTCTTAAAGAGGGCCAGTATTTATATTCTCTTGGGCTCAGGAGCAAAGTAAAAGAAAGGGGGAAAAAGCTAATCCCTCTACCAAAAAGCAATTATGTGGTTATTTACGTACAAGAAAAAAGGAAATCATCCCTACATGGTGGCACATGACTGTAATCCCAGCACACACTCTGGCACTCAGCTGAGGCAGAAGAATTGAGAGCTTGAGAGCCTAAGCTATCCAGTAGGTTCTGGGCCAGCCTGAACTTCCTCTCAGATACTGTTCTGTTTTGGTTTGGTTTGGAGTTTTTTTTTTTTTTTTTTTTTTGGTTGCTTAGTTGGTTGAGTTAGTTTGTTTATGACAGTCTCACTGTGTTGTCCTGGCTGGCCTGGAACTTCCTATGTAGACCAGGCTGATCCCAACCTCATAGAGATTCACCTGCCTCTGCCTCCCGTGTGCTGGGATTAAAGGCATGCACCACCAAGACTGGCAGTCACCGTCTTTAAAAAGGAACCAAATTAAGAAAGAAATCAACTACCTTGTTTTAATTTCTGAATGTCTGTTATTAATATTTCAAGTGCCAGCAAAAATAAAGAGAAGGAACCTGACTCTTCAAAGACTATAATTCAGCTTTGATTTTTGAATTTTTTAAATAGCAGATCAAATCACATGGGCAGGCAAGCCAGTTCAGTTCCTGTAATAACTTGGATCTGTGAGACACACAGATTGTCTCAGAGGCCTATTTTTGCCTCTGGTTTCCTTCTCTTTATAAAATGTTCTCTTTGGGAAATTTTCTGCAGACCCATCTCATCACCTGGCTTCCCCTGACATAGATACTGCTGAAGCACTGCCTGGCAAGAATTAGTTTCAAGGAGCCGGCAGTCCACAAACCCAGAAACCTGTGCTTAAAGCCATCGAAGAGTTTGCTTTTTATATCATTTATTTTGGCCTGCTGGTAAAAGAAGAAAGGGATCCAGTGATCTTTCCCTCACTGTGATGAGAGAGACTAGGATTGTAGCAGCCACTAAAAAGGGGACAAGGGCTCCTTTTTCAGAGTCAGCTGTATAGGTCTTCTTCCATGGCAGTATAAATGGGAATTAAGTTTGCCTGCCTGCATTATAGGAGCATATTCTATGTGTCACATGCGGACATAATGACCCTCTGCCTCTGTCACAGGCTGTGCTACTAATGGACGCTGAGAAGCGGATTCGGTTACTGCAGTTCGTCACAGGGACCTCCCGAGTACCCATGAATGGATTTGCTGAACTTTATGGTGAGTGACATGCTCCAGACTCCCTTGTCCTCCTGAGAATCTAGCCAGGCAGCACCCTGCCTCCCAAGATCCTTTTGAGATCAGCTGTAGCTGCATCAGTTCCATAGAGATAAAGAGGACAAACAGGGCACTAACAGAAACAAACCGAGCCCCATTTGACCTAACAGAAGGAGAATCCGAACTAGTATCAGGCTTCAATGTAGAATATGCTGCAGGTCCGTTCGCACTGTTTTTTATAGCCGAGTACACCAACATCATTATAATAAACGCTCTATCAACCATCATCTTCCTTGGAACCTTCAGCCTACAGGGATTGAGAGCCTTAAAGTTACTCTTCTCTTTCATCTTCTTTTCTCTCTTTTCCCCCCTAGTTTAGCTTTCAAAACTAGATTTGCAAAATCACCCTGTGGTTGAAACTGGTTCTGTGAAGGACCCCACCTCCAGGAGGCAGGGCTCTTTCTGCCCTGCCCATTGAGGCTCACCTTGCATTCCTTTCTCCAACGTGAAACGGTTGGAGGGCCTACACCTGTGTCACAGCTGCAGCACCTGGTGTAGTTCTGTCCTGCAGGGGAGGTATTACAAGCTCTGAGCCCTTGCAGACCTCAAGCTTCCCCACAGGAGATTCTGTTTTGCCAGGGTGTCTCAGGACTCACCTGGGCAAACTTGGCCCTGGCAGTCCTTCCTCCTCTCCTTTTCTGTAGGTCCCACCCCAGCTTCATCATACTTCTACAAGCTCTGTTAACATGTTTTATTTGTTTTTTCTTTTCTTTTCTGCCCAGGTTCCAATGGTCCCCAGCTGTTTACAATAGAGCAGTGGGGCAGTCCTGAAAAACTGCCCAGAGCTCACACATGGTAAGTCACAAAACCCCAATAGGTCAGCCAGCGTTATCTCACTGTGTGTGAGGCTGGCCAGGGGCATAGAATGCAGCCTGTCCTACCCACCAATAACTCCCAGTGTAGAAGAACAAGGGTCCTTCCAACTCTTCTAGAGCAGAGCCTGCCTGCTCATCATCTGTGGGTTCACATCCCTGAGCCTCTTTACTCCTACCTTAAATTGGTTGCTTCAAATTAAGGATTAGGGGCAGTGACAGGTCAGAGGGTAAAGAAAGGCACTTGCCACCAAACCTGATAACCTTAGTTTGATCCCCAAGACAGATATGATAGGAGAGACCCAAATCGCACAAGCTGCCTTCTGACCTCCACACATGTGCAGTGGCATACATGTATACTCACATACACAGACATACACACACACCACAGAATAAATGAATATTTAAAGACTTGGAAAAAAATTAGATTGAAATTCCCCATAGCAGCATCAATTTTAGAAGGCCTTCCACGCGCAAGGTCTGTAGGTGACCCGTGGCCTGGGGTCGGGTATTGCACCTCAGGAGGTCCTATCTGGCTATGACAGGAGAAAGAGCCTCAGATATTAGCTTAGAAGACTCACACAATACTCAGCATAGAGACATACTCTACCCAGGGGGGTTTTAATCAGCATTCAGCAAACTCCTGTTAGTCCAAACTCAGTCTGGGTCCCTTACACTCATGTATCTGTGTAGAAAGTGGGGGTTGGGACTGGTCTTCTGGGAATGGTGAGCAGCGTGGCTGGTCCTGACTTTGTCAGGGCAGCGAGGCTTCCAAAGCCTGTGTTAACCATGCTGAGCTGATGTGAGTGTCCTTTCTCACCCACAGTGCCTGTGACGGTGCCTCTGTTAAGTGGCTTCTGGGGGATGCCCTTATCTCACCACAAAGAGTGCTTTTCTCTATTCATACTGTTTGTAATAGGAATAGATACGGTCACTTCCTGTCTAGTCCTTGCTGACATGTCTGCTGATTTCAACCTGAAATTGGTGACCATCCAGAGCAGGCACTGTCCACAGCTCTCGGCCTTTAATCTAGGGGAGGATGTCTGAGTAGTTCAGAGCTTTTATTCCAAGTAGTGTCAGAATCCACTGAAGTGTTTGGGGCCATAGGTTCAACAACCCCAACCTGAGCCAAGCCCAGGAACACTATGTAAATGCAGAGCCTTCAAAGCCACAGTACTCATAAGAACTAAGTTGCTGGACACATTCTTCCCCTATGGGGAAACACTGTGCATCTCGATGCCCCCTTATGATATACCATTCTTTCCCTGTTGGTTGTCAATACACTTGCCTAGGATCACAGATTCCAAAATCACAGGATTCAAACTCAGGTCTGCCAGAAATAGGATCTGGTCCCTTCACCTCTACACCAGTTAACTCTGTGCAGCCCTCTTTATATTCTTGAAAGAGAACCAAGTCAATTTATATTTAGCCCACATCCCTCTGTAATCCTGTGGACAGATATCTTACTGTCAGTCTTTTTTATTTTGGTGTCCACTTGCTATGGTTAAAACCTAGTGCTTCCCAAATTAGATCTGAACTCAGTCATTCTCAGCCTTGGTTGCATGTTGGAGCCACCACATCGTGTGTGTGTGTGTGTGTGTGTGTGTGTGTGTGTGTATACATGTATAAAGATCAGAGGTCAATGTTAGGTTCTTCCTCAGTTGCTCTCTTATTTTTTATTTATTTTTATTTTATGTATATGAGTGTTTTGCTTGCATGTTTGTAAGTGCACCACATGTATACAATACCTGGTGAGGACAGAAGAGAGCATCTGATTCCTTGGAACTGTAGTTACGGATGGTTGTTAGCCACCATGTGAGTCCTGGAAACTGAACCAGGATCCTCTGCAAGAGTAACCAGTGCTTTTTTTAAAAAATATTTATGTGTGTGAGTGAGTGTATTGCCTGCATGTGTGTGTGTCCATGTTGTGCAGTGCCCACGGAGGTCAAAGGCGGTGTTGGATCCCCCTGGAACTAGAGTTACAGACGGTTGATAGCTTCCATGTGGGTGCTGAGATTGAACCCAGGTCTTCTGTACAGCCAGTGCTCATAACTACGGGGCCATCTCTCCAGCCCTTCCACATTATTTTTTGAGACAGGATCTCTGAACCTGGAGCTCATTATTTCATTTAGACTGTCTCCACAAATCCACCTGTCTCTGCCTCTCTAGCATTGGGATTATAGGCATCACTGAGCTGGATATTTATGTGGGTGCTGGGGATCCAAGATATTTGGACATGGTGTGGGGCAAAGATCAAGCTAGGAAGTGACGAGATTTGTTACAGGAGACAAGGAACCCAACTGTCTCTTCCTGAAGCTTACTTTCCCTCCTGACTCTATGTCACAGCTCTTCCTAAAGGTTCTCTCCAGGCTGATTGGCCACCTGATGAATGGGGTGCCCTGCAGGCAGGTCTACCTGCAGGCAGGACTTTGGTATTCTTCTGAATGGCTTCCCTCCTCTGCAGGTCCAGGTTTATTGGAGAGGAGGAACAGGAACTCCCAGCTGCTTCTCAGCAGCTGTTCCATGACATTCAACCGTAGAGATGATTAATTCCTTCAGTATTCCATTTTAAAAATGTACAATTAAGCTGCACACTAAATTTGGTTTGGTGGGAGATCAGAAGCTAACAGATCTGGATCTTTCTGAAGGGCCCTCAGCTGTGACCACCAAGCACCTGACCCTAAACAGGCTCAGCTCATTGTTTGTGAAGTCACTCTGGGGGTATTTAAAAATCACTCTTCCTGAAGAATCACAGATGCACCTGCTCTTAGCATAATGTCATTCCAACCACAGGTTTTGTGTGAGGAAGCAAAGCCCACTGAGACAGTGACTTGCTCAAGGTCTGATAGCTCCCAGTGACAGACCAAAGCCATTAGCACAAAAGTAACAGTGCCAGCCAACCACCTGGCATCTTTCTGGCATTGTCCCAATGCCTGTGTGATTGACTCACAGTCGTGAAGATACTTGTAAGAGGTGGGTCATTATGACCCATCTGACAGGAAACGGGCCCCATGTTGAGCTCAAACCTATGCATCCTTTCAAACACATTGGTATGTCTCAAACTCAGTCCCATGGCAACCTTTTTCAAAGGTGGGAAATGGCCACAGGGCCTCAAGGTGCACTGGCACCCTCTATCTGAAAAGTCTATGGGAGCCTCTTCCTCCTTCCGTTCACAAAGCAGAGCTCTGACTTTATAGCAAGTGAAATTGTTTTTAGCTCATTGTCAGGCTGAAAACAGAAGTTAAAAGCTGTTCCTTCTTTTTTTTTTTTAACTGTGACATTCCTGAGGTTTATTTGTTTTGTTTTTTGACTTATTTGGGATTCCTGGATTTCTGGGACCAGCGCCCCCCCCCAACCTGTGCAACATAGTGTCCTGTCTTCTAATGCCTTCAGACTGCTAGAAAATCTGCATGGCACATGTTAGACTCCATACAGGCAGCATGGATTGTATTTGTGCCCTACTGCTGCCTCTGAGAAACAGCTTTGAGAGCATCAGAAGCTTCTGGGCTCATAATTGGAATCATATCAGTGCCTTCAGGGGGCTGGTTTTAAATTAGACAGTAAGGGCACTCAGGGCAAATGCAACCATAGGTGGGTCAAGCAAAGGGTTTAAAATCCAACTTGGGGGGTTGGAGAGATGGATGGGAGCATGGGCTACTCTTGCAGAGGACCCAGGTTCGATTCCCAGCACCCACATGGTGGTTAACAACCATCTGTCACTTCAGTTCCAGGGGATCCGATGACCTCTTCTGACTTCCAAGGGCATTGCATGACACAGGTGCACTTACATACATTCAGGCAATACACTCATATACATTTAAAAAAATTAAAAATATTTAAAGTCCAACTTGGGCCAAACCTGATTCTCCCATTCACTATGTGACTGGAGCCGAGCAATTTAAGCTTTCTGTGTCTCAGGTCAGGTTCTTGCTCTATAAAGCAAACAAAGCATTGCCTTGCTTATAGGGCCAACTCCAGCCCTTTTTTAATGATCTTGAGCTGGGTAAGGGTGTGGCTCTTTTTAGGACCGATATGTATCAGCAGTGGTGCCCTATCCCCCTCCCCCCAACACACATACACACACACACAGAGTGAACATGCAGTAAACACTGAATGAATAGCACCAATTGCCATCTTTTGAACATTTGCCAGCCCATCTTGCATATATTCATTTGACGCCCCCATTTTCCTGTGATCAATTTCATCCTTTTCACAGATGAGCAGACAGATTCAGAAAGGCAAGATGGCTTGCCCAGAGTCACACAACTGGAAGGTGGCAGAGACAGGATTTGAACTTGGTCCATAAGCAAGTAGCCTTAATTGCCACCAGAGGCCTTACTCCCCAGGCTCGGTGTGTATTGTATCTCTTCACATCCCCCCAGCTGAAGCCTTCTGATCTAGAGGGGCTTTTTAGGAATGCAATGCCTCACTCTGTCACTGGCTTGCTGGCTCTTGCTACTAGAGGCGGCTCAGCATTCTGGAGCTGAGGGACCCTGGGCTCTTCTCTGGGGTCTGCAGCATTTCCAGGGGTGGGCTGCCTGACACGCTGGGCATGTGCAGGCCAACTTTACCTATTTCATGCCTACAGAAAAGCACTTGGCTCAGACATGGTAGAACAAGTGATAGTGTTAGAAGTAGAGTTTCAGTCCATCCACCACTCCCAAAGCACACATTGTCCATGTTCTGTGGGTTTTCTTTTTCAAAAAATTCGTGTGTGTGTGTGTGTGTGTGTGTGTGTGTGTGTGTGTGTGCGCGCGCGCACGCACGCATGTGTGCCTGCCCATGATAATGTGGCAGGGAGGGAGGCCCATGCCACAGTGCTTGTGTGGAGGTTGGAGGACAACTTTATGGAGTCACCTTCCACCTTTATGTGGGTTTCAAGGATCAAACTCAGGTCACCAGACTCATGCAACAAGCACCTTTATGCCCACACGATCTCACCAGGCCGTGTTTTCAATCTTGATATATATGTGTAGTATTTATATTGCCTTGTGTGTTCCTCTCAGCAGCAGAGGGGATAGGGACAGTTAAAAGATTATCTTCTCTCCCCTTTAGATTTATAGCTTGTTTCACATGGACAGTTTAATAACTAGAATTTGGGCTGTTGTAAATAAAATTGTGGCTATGCCTCTTTTCATTCCCTTTTTCAAACAGCAGGTGTCCGTTAGCCAAATATATATATAGAAAGCATTGATATGGGGGAGAGGATGATGGCCATTCACCCACATCTTCTGTTCCTTTTTCAGCTTTAATCGCCTTGACTTACCTCCATATGAAACCTTTGAAGATTTACGAGAGAAACTTCTCATGGCCGTGGAAAACGCCCAAGGATTTGAAGGAGTGGATTAAGGCCTCCTGCCTCTGGGGGTGCTGCCCATCCAGCAAGTTCCGAGTGCACTTTTGCATTTGCCTAGCAGACTTTTGCAGAGCCGGTGGCAGAGGCAGCTGCCTGGCCTGGCTCCGGAGCCCAGCCTCCTCCAGGCCCTGCCTGAGTTCCGCCAGAGAACCCAGCTCCAGCTCCAGTGCCCGCCTCTTTCACCACCAATTCTCAACTGGTTGACGTGTACACTAATTACATTTCAGGAGGACTTGTTCTATTTATGTTGTGCCTCTGCAGGCAAAGCCCTTAATAAATATTTTGCATACTTTCTAATGACAATGAATGGAATTAATCACTCTACAGGTATAGTATTACAACTCATGTTTACTTTTTAAAATGATTTAGACCGATTTTCAGATTTTATTTCATTAAGATGTCTCATGTACTTGGAAAAGTGAGCTTTTTTTTTGTAATTGAATTTCATACCAAGCTTAATGTCAATGGCGTTTTTATTTTTGAAGTACTTTGACACTCCCACTCTCTATTAGAATTGGAAGACTAATTTTTGTCCAAAAACCTTCTACATACAAGTACTTTGAGAGAATTTCAAATAAAACATTAAGCATAATGATTTTTTTTTCCATACTCAGAATAAAAATAAACTGGATAATACCTTTTTGTACAAATTTCAATACTAGCTACAGGCTTGGAGAATTGTAACATAGCATGATATCTTTGTGTTCACGTGAAAGAAATGACGCCATTGTTCCTTAGAAGTATTGGCATACGCGGTCACACATTTCAGATAGGGTGGGACTGTCATTTCTCATCAGAAATCCTTCCCCCTTCCTGTTGCTGTACAGAGATCCCTTTCTTCTCTTTTCTCTTTGTTGTATGTAGTAGAGACATTTCCAGTGAAATTCGGCGCTGCTTTATTTCAAACTGAGGAAGCCAGATCTAGTGGTCTCTCATCTCTGTGTTTGCTAAACAGAAACTAAATAACCAGTTCTAACTGCAGCAATTCTGAAGGCACTTTATATCCTACACAGTCATATCTGGTTTTGTTTTCATTTCTTCTCATAAACATTAAATGATGATCATTTTCCTTCCCCGCACACATCTTTCTGGTGCAATATATATCCGTTGTAAATCTGGCTGCTGGTGTATAAAAACCGGGATGTAATGCTGAGCCTATATACCTGTCTTCTCCAATTGTTTTGTCATTTCTACTCAACAACAAGGATTTACTTACTATACACTTAACTAAGTTTTGTTACGTATCGTATGACCTGTTGCATGCTTCGATACTGTATACTGCCTGAGTCATGTCTATTGTGTGCTAATTTTAAAGTGAGCTAGAAGACCCAGTGGGATCCACTGAGCTCAAGCTGCGTAGCTGGCAGTGGTGGAAGTGTGAGGGTGTCTGCAGTGTGTAAGTGTCCATTACAGAATTCTGTCATTTCTGAGAAGATGCCTGAGACAGTATGGGAGTTCAGCATCCCTGCTGTCCTTTTAACATGTGTTGTCCTAGACCCTGTCATGGAAGTTAGGTGACACCAGATATTTTGATCTCTTCCCAGTTGTGGATAAGACAAAAAGACTGTGGTTTTGAGGTCTCTGTGGGGGCCATGGGAGAAGCTGTGGACATTTGTGGTTGTGACTGTGTTGTCTGAAAGAGTACAGAGAGTACTGAAGTTCCAGAGGTGGATTCCTACCACACTTGAGTATTGGCTTCCTTCCACGTGGTATTAAGTGATTATAAAATACATTTAACACTCATATTTTTTGCCTTTTGGTGAGATTTCTTTTCTCCCTTTGGTTAACAGATGTGGGGGGGGGGTCTCTTTTTGTAACCTTCCTAGTCCAGAGCCATTTCTTGGTTACAAATCGTGCCAAAGCCTGTGCTAAGCAGTGTGCTTTGATAAGGGGCAAAACCAAATCTAGTCTAAGAACAAGGGTTGTTCTATGATTCTGTAAGCTCTATATTGAATCACACTATTCATTAAGTGCAATTAGGCCAAGTATTAAAAATTCGCAAAGAGCCAGTGAGATGGCTCATTGGGTCACGGTGCTTGCCACCAAGCCTAACAACCTGAGTTCAGTCCCCAGGACACAAATGGTGGAAGGCAAGAACTGACTCCCAAAAGTTGTCCTCTGACCTTTACACACTCACACGTAAATATAATAAAATCATTAAAGGAAAGAAAATAGGAAAAAATGAAACTTACTTTTATCATTTCCTAAACCAAGAGCAGAAAAGAGTTACTGCTGTGTACTCCTGGGAATACTTGAAAGGCAGGTCGCTTGCCCCTTAGTAATACTGACTTTAATAGCTATTGCTGGATTTGGGAGTTGGTTTGTTAACAAAATCAGAACAGTTCACTAGCTTCCCTGGGGAGGTCCAGTTTGTGAAGTTTCACTTCTTGCCTAAGATGGTTTCATGTCTTCTTGTCTCCAGATCTCAATGCCCATGCCCAGTCATAACATAATTATAAGTGGCATTAGAGTGCATGCTCTGCTCAGGGGCAGGTTGCAAAGTCATTCCTTGGGCCTCCCCATTCCCCTAGTGGGGAGGAGGGTGGTACTGCTCATCCTTCTTGTCCCAACAGACATACTATTCTGTGCCCAGGGGGTCTCTCTGTTGCCTGCTTCCTTCTGAGCTGTAGTGATCATGTAATCCTGCCTCCTTGGATCCCTGCATACAATAGTTGTTGTAAACTAGTCACCTACAGGTTATGAAATGGGTTCCAGGGCTCTTACTGCATTGTGGGAAAAGCTTTGAGCATCATGTGGCTACCTTTGTGTTTTCTGCCCCTGCCCCCCTTTAGTCTGTGAATAAGTCTAGATTAATCTGCTGCCTCCAGAACAGGTGGTGGGAGGCATCTTCATTACACTTTCCTTGTCTGTCTGAAACATGCATCATTCTTTACCTTTCCGTAGCCAGTCCTCTAACAAATCATAAGAACCAGAGACAGGTACTTTATTTTTGTTTCCATGGCTAAAGATGTAGCTTAGTGGCAGAGTATTTGCCTAGCTTGTACAAAGCCCTGGGTTTGATCCCCATTGCTGAAGGGGAATAAGAAAAATTTTTTTAAAAATCTATCCCCAAGGACTTTGATTAGAAGATAGCGTGTAATCCCTAAATTCACATAGCAAATTATGTCCAGTGACTTGACATGAATTGTTCCTCCCATATAAGGACCCTGTAGCAGATTTTGGCAAATGGCTTGCAAAACATTTGAACCAGCTGCTCCATGTCATGTACTGTTGTTGCTCTTTGATCTTACTAGATTCCATTTTGTTCTCTTCAGAGTCAAGTTCATATCGAGCAGCATCTAATGTTCTCTCAGTTACCATATTTTTTTTTACTTTTCCTAATAGTCTTGTATCTCACCTCTGAAAGTCTACAAGAGCCTAGGTTCATCAGCTGCCCAGCTCCCCACTGGACTAGCTCTGTTCTTTCTGTCCTTTTCCTTCCTTACCTTGTCTCACTCAGCACCCAAAGGGAAATGCTGTCTGTTGTCATTAGCTTCCTGGCCAGTAGGGGTGCTGGTGTGCAGGGTCACCGCCTGCCCTGCTTCCTGTCCAGCCTCCAGAAGACCACATACTACCTCTGTCTCATTCAGGCATTGGGGTATATCCTAAGTCATGTCAAAACTGCCAATTTCAGGACTGGGATGTGTTTTAAAAAAAAACTTATAAACTCCACTTTGTACTTTAGATTTTAAAACTGGGAAGAAAATGTGATACACCTTGGACCACTTTTTTTCATTTATATAAGCCTTAATGAACAGTGTATATACACGTGTGTATGCACACACCACCCCAGAGTGTTTTCAGTGTGTCAGAGTAAAGCTATAGTTTCAAGACATGAGCCTGTATAGTGTTTTCTAGAAAAGGGGTAGTTTCCTGTTGGTATGAAATTCTCCAAGAAAACTTCTCATTTGGCGTCTATCCTTTGTTTAAAAAATGTTAATAGTCCAAGCAGTGCATGTTTGGAATGCATGTCCCTTGATTGGTTTTATGTTTGTAAAGAGTAATGGTAGGAATCTAAGGACATCACTGTTGGTGCCTGACCTCTAGTGTCCTGCATTTGCCACCATGTATCCGTGCATTGAACGCGTTTCCCGTAGCCATAATCTGTGTCAACAGATGTCTGTATCCCTGTCTCATACTCAGACTGATTTTACCAACATTGTCAGTTTCCTCCATGTTAACTCTGTGTGACTTCGTCTTTCCTTTGCTACCCCACATGTAACATATATACATATATACATGTGTATGCTGTCCAAATATATATGTATATATTTGTATAGCATTTTTACACCTTTATGAGTAATCTGGATTCAAAAGGGAATAAGACTTTAGTCCCTTCTACAGTTTTCTCTTGTGTCCTGAGAATTCTGACCCTCAGAGCCTGTTATCAAATGAAAACATGGGGGAAGAAAATATGGTGACTTCAAAGGTGAAAAGAATTTCAAGCATTCCAAATGAATTCTCAGTGTTTCATAACTTTTTATTATAACCCCACCTCCTAACAAAGCCAAGTGCTATTTGATACAATGGTCAAAAACCAAACTACCTTGACTTTTTTTTAAGACAACTTAATGGATAATGCTCATTTTCACAATCAGAAGAGCTTTAACTTATGGTTGAATTTGATATATGCAGGAAAAGTTTTAAGGACAAGTCCTTTCTTTGCTTTCTTCTGGAGAGATCTAAAGAGAAATTGTAGCTTGTTTTCCTGACAGCAAACGAAAAAATGTGACAAAATGAAGTCGTTGTAAAGCAGTGATGCAACTTGTCAAATATTTAATAAAGATATGGAAGCTGGAACATTTCCTACATCAAGTATTATGGATTGTCTGATTTAAAGCCTCAAGAAAACATTGCCTTAATTGTATCAAGGGATTTCTGCAGATTTACGGTACATTCAGTTCCTCAGTCTCCACTAAGTCTGCCCTGAACACATGGCTTAAGCATAAGAGAGCGCACATTTGCCCTCCTTTTAGAATTTCAGAATTGCCAACTTCATACAACATTCACATATCCAATGAGTCCAAACCTGAAAAGGCAAACTTCCCCTTTCTACTGAGTACGCCCTAGACTCGTGGGGAGAGTGAAGGAGGCTCAGTAACAAATCCTGGGCGGTTCTCAGACGATCTGAGGTATCCAGGCACGCGTCAGTTCCCCCATTAAAACTCAATCTTCCTGTTCTGGGGGATGGGGTCAGTTTGAGCTTTTCATTAGTATTGCACCCATCCCCTTGACAACTGCTGGCTGGTGCTATCCAAGCAGGACTCAAGTGCTGTCAGTCCTTGCTGTAGCAACAGATGAACTTGCTAGAAAGCTGTCACAGCACCCAGAGTGCCTGCCATTTCGCCCAAGCTTATAAGGAGATAGAAGTGCAGGCGGGAAAACCACTGTAGACTCTTACAGAGAAATATGAGGTGAGATGAACAAATTGCAGCTACTGCATGTTTGCTAGGTCAAGAAGCTCCTAACCCGCTATTAAATCCAGAAGTGATGTAGGCATTTCTGAAATTTTAGAACTAGAGTCAGCAGTAAGCACAGTGCTCCCGATTCTGCAGCGAGCTCTTCTGGGGTTGACTAGGGAGCCATATTTGAAGGGACACCCGTCCTGTAGGGGTCAGGGTGAGTGCACAAATACCACTTTCTCATCTCTGGTTATTCTCATCTGAGAATGTTTCTCAAAACTGGGCCTCCAAAGAGCCAAGGCCGTGAATTGTCTGTATTCATGGGGCTTGGGCTGGGCAGGAAAAAAAAAAAAAAAATGCCTCAGTTAAGACCAGCATAGACTCCACAGGCAGCTTCCAGAACCCAGCTGCAAACTAGGGACTGAGAAGGGTGAGATTGATGCCGTTGGGGCTTTGTGGGGCTGCTGTGGGCCAGGCTTGGGACCTGCAAGCAGACTCAGTTCAGGCCCTCTGCAGTGTCCCCTGAAGTTACCACCCCTTCTCCATCCTGTGCTACTGATGTACCTTCTTCCTTTTCCCCCTACAAATCCCAAGACGGCCCCACCTACCTTCGCAGTGGGCTGCAAACCCTAGACCAAGAAATACCCTGGTGACCAAGTAGTTAGAGAGTACCTCCTCCACCTCCTGCTGAGGACAAGCCAAGCTTGCTAGCTAAGGTGTGCTGGGCCCAGCCCTTGTAGATCTGCAGCCTGCTGTATTGATCCCTGTTGGAGCTGTTGAACAGGGTGGCACAGGAGCTGAGACCTATTCTTTCTGCCGAGCTCTGATACTAGTAGAAAGCCTTTTCCTGGGGGCTGTAGAGATGGCTCAATGGTTAAGAGCACTTGCTGCTCTTGGAGAAGACCCAGGTTCAGCTCCCATCACCAACATTTGTTTCAGGAGATACCATCCTTGCCTCCATGTGTTCCTGTACACACATGGTGCACTTACATACACTCGGGAGCACACATACACGTAAAAGATAAATCTTAAAAATCTGTGAGGAAAGGGCTTACCTTACGAATTAGTTTATCAGGGGTGTCAGGTGCTAGAGCAGTAACCCCAACCTGAGCAGACTGAAACTGAGTATTCTCAAGAGTGGTAAGACACCTGTTTGTGGAGGGGCAGAGAGTTGGATAACTGGTTAGAACAGCCCCCTGGCAGTGCATCAACAGGCTCCTCAACCAAATTTATGATTAAAAGCAAATTTGGACAAGTTCCTTTTTTTAATCATTATTTGTATTTTACGTGTATGAGTGTATTACTGAATGTATGTAAGTGCACCTGTGTCATGCAAACCCACAGAGATCAGAAGAAGGTGGATCCCCTGGAACTGGAGTTACAGCCAATTGTTAGCTGCCATGTGAGTGCTGGGAATTGAACCCAGGTCCTCTGCAAGAGCAGCCAATGCTCTTAACTGCTGAGCCATCTCTCCAGCCCCAACAATTTCTTTATGTGCATGTTTATATGCACGTGTTCATGTGTCCAGGTGAACATGTGTGGGTACATAGGGAGGCCAGAGGACAACCTTACTCATGTACCATTCCTCAAGCTGTGGACAATTTTGTATTACGATAAGGTCTCACTGCCCTAGAACTCACTAAGAAGCGTGGAGTAGCTGGTCATCAAGCCTCATGTCCGCCATTCCCTGCCTCCACTGTGCTGGGATAACACCTTACCCAACTTGTATTTATGTGACTTCTGGAGATGGAGCCCAGGTTCTCATACTTTCAAGGCAAGCGCTTTACTAACAGAACTATCACCTCAGTCCTCATCTGGACCAGCAGTCCAGAAAGTTCCTTCATGTCTCCTCCAAGCCAATCTCAGAACTCTTCTGAAATTTCCCACCACATACTAGCTTTACTTTTTGCTAGAGTTTCATTTCAAACTGTATAGCTTATTCCAATGAATTTTTTCATTCTAGTTGATAGCTGTGCTTCCCTAAAGCAATAAACTTATTAATTTAACTGATGGGAGGCCAAGCTCCATTGGCAGAGTGCCTAACGTGCACAAGGCCCTAAGTTCGATTCCCATAACTATAAAACAGCATGGTGGTACATGCCTATAATCCCAGTACTTGGAGGTAGAGGAAGGAGGATCAAGAGCTCAAGGTTACCCTGGACTACATATAATGTTCAAGGCCAACATGGGCTACATGATAACCAGTCTTAGGAAAAAAAAAGATTAGAAACCCACATGGCATCGTCAATGAAAAAAAGTCAGTTTAATAGCCAAACCATATCCCCATTTCACATGGGGTGGGGAAATCTCCATTTTCAGAATATTCACAGAAATATTGTAGGATGCTGGAGCCCTGATCACTGCACAGTGATCAGCTTGACCTTCCAGGTTGAAATCCAGGTACATCTTGCAACAGGGGATTACCAAGCCTGTGGAGGATGGTCTGGATTTTTCTCCAGGTCCCTGGTTCACAACTCTCCTGCTTTCCCTCCTGGAAGATCCTGAGATGGGAAGAAGATGGGGCAAGTTTACACTTTAGCAAGCAAGCCCCAAATCACAGTGGCTTAGCAAACATGCATTTCCCACAGTCCTGTGCATATTAGAGTAAGTGCTCTACTCCACACATTCAGGAACTCAGGTATCCTTTATCCACAGTCCCATAATCCTCTGGGACAGGATACCCTGCAACCCATGAACAGAGGAGGGAGGAGAGTGTCTGGGGAAAACTGTGCAGAAGGAGGGGAAATCCTCTGCCTAGTTCCCCTGGCCAGAAAAAAGACCATGGCCATGCCTACCTGCAAAGGAGGCTAGAAGCTATGTAGTATCTCCCAGAGGAAGAGGGAAGGCAACAGACTCCTCCACGAAGAGTATGTCTTCATCTTCAGCATCCTTTTGAGGAGACAGCTTCCCCTGGGAATTGTGGCCTTGAAGCCATTCGCCAAGGTCATCAGCCCAATGACATGTCAGTGCCAAATTACAGACAAGGAAACAGACTTGCAGAGTGGTACTCTACACTCAGAGTATCTGGGTCAGAGGGCACCCATTCACCTACTGACTCTACTACCCAACCACCACCCGCTCCACCAAACCTCCTGTGTGAAGAAAGAGTCAAATAAACTCATTTAAACCAAGATGTAAGTAACCAACTGGCTACAGTCAGAAATAGTTTTATTTTAACAAATACTAAAGATGATGCTTGGCTTAACAAAGTTACGTCATTTAGTCACTAGAAAGTTAAGTGGAGAAGTTTTTTGAGGGCAGGTCCACTTTGAGTCACTAAATCACACTGAATATGAGAGGTCTGCTCATTATGAAAAGACAGCACCCCAGAACAGAGCCCTCCCACTCATCAGCCTTGCCTCCACCCCAAAGCCAGGGCCTCCCAGGGACAGCACAAATACGCTTTTGTCCAACAAAGCCAAAGGGCTGAAGACATCAGAAATAGAAAACTGCAATTTCCAGTCCCAGAAATTCTTGGTAGGGCTCCAGTGTTATATTTGTAGAAGAGTTTCTGTTTGATAAAGAATTTTAGATATTAACTTATATTTAATAGACATTTCTGAGAGCCTAAGTTTGGGATTTTCCTGAAATTTCAGCCATTTAGCTCTCTCCGCAGTTCTAAGGTCTCTGCCCTGGGATATTCTCCCTCCTCCAAACCCTCCATCTGGGCCTCAGTCTCTCCTTGGCCCGCTTGCTTTCTCTACAACTTCTATAGACTTAGAAGATCCTTGCTGGTTCATCAGTGAAGTTTGGAGATTCGGCTGTACATCCTATCCCCACATACTGAGTGTTTAAACAACAGTCAAGCCTTTGAACCCCAGGCTCCAGTTAATATTTCACAGGCTAGATGCTGAATCAATAGGAGACAAATATTACCTTTGGAGGCAGAGAGCCACAGCATTGGGAAATACCCACTGCTGATGACAGGAAGAGAGCAATGGTCACAACCTGAATGAGGGGTCCAAGAACCCCCAGACCCCCGTGACCTTGGGCCAGACACCCTGTTCTCTTTTTTTACATGTATTTATTTTGGGGGTAGTTGTACGTGCTACAAGCATGCATGTGGAGGTCAGGAGTGGGCTCTCTCCTACCATGTGAGTTCAGGTTATCAGGCTTGGCAGCAAGAACCTTTAACCACTGAGCCATTTCTCCAGCCCAGATACCCTATTCTGCAAGGTGAACATTGAAGTCACCAGTCTTTAAGTTCTATTCTAGAACTCCCCTGATCTGATCACTGCAATACCCTCCTGTACTGTGGCCACTTGGTGCCTCTGTCCTTTAGCCACCTCACCTTGGCCATCTTGTTCAGTCTGTCTCCAGTCAAGTTCTGCTACTTGCTGGGAGTTGTTTATTCTGTCTTCCCACTGCTCTCTTGCCTCCTGCTTGAGCCACTAGGGATGTTTAGGACAGTAGCGTTGCAGGTCACCAGGGGACCAAACCCAACAGCCAGCTCCCAGTCCTGATCCTCCTTAGGATTGGAAACCATTTCTTCTTCTTAAGATGTTTGTTTGTGGTTTCCATGAATCTCTGTCTTAATCTTTCATCCTCAAAATGTTCCCACCAGCTTTTCTTCTCTAAATACACATATACTCACAAAAGTTGTTCTTCCTGGGCTTGCTGTCTCCCCATCTCTCCTCCTCCTTCTCATCCTCCTCCTTCATGTATGCCTTTCTTCCTCATCTTCCTTCTCACCTCTACATAGACAGTCAGTCTCTAGCCCCAACCTCTCTCCTCTTGTGTGGGGGACACAAGTAGATGATACCCAGAAAGAGAGTGGTCAAGGAGGAGTGTGAGTTCAGGTACATGCTGAGTCTGAGTTAGTTGGGGAATGTCCTCTAATAGTGTCCACTGGACTTCCGCAGAGCTTTGCTCCCCAAATAAGAAGAGTAGCGAGGTGTGGTTCCCTCTTCATTCCTTCCCTCATTTACTCAACAGACATGTGCCTAGCACATTCCACGTACTTTTGGGCACCAGGAATACAGCCAATGAAACAAAGCAAGACAAAGTCCTTCCCACCATGCAATATATACCAAAGTGGAGACAAAAAATGGTAAATAGGTAAGAAGGTCCAGTGTGTGCTACATTAATGATGAAGCTCAGGAAGAGAGAGGGTTCAGGTAGTAAGAGAGGTGTGATTTTAGATGACAGGACAAAACAGGATGGAGCTCTCAAAACAGTGAGACAGCCAGCCATGGGTCCACTCGGGAGGTGTGTTTGGGGTACAGGAACACCCAATCAAAGGCCCTAGACAGGAGAGAAAAATGAGGCCCCTTTGCTAATATACCAACACAAGTCATCTCAGCTTTCCACAGGAAGAGATCAAGTAGAAAGAGCGATCCAAAAGTCCCAGTCAGAGGGAGACCAGACTGCACAGGACTCATGTCATAAGTACATAAATAGCTTCATGACAAAAATTTTTAATTTTCATTTTTAATGATGTTTTTTAGACAAAGTCTTGGTATATAACCTGGGCTGTTCTCAAACTCACAATCCTCCTGCTTCAAGTTCTGGGATGTCAGGTCTAATCCACCAAACACAGTTACATAGATAACATTTAAAACTGCTATAAGACAGAAGGAGGGGCCCAAGGAATGGAAGAGGACACAAAGTCATAGAGGAGGGGTGGACAGAGGACTGGCAGGAAGACTAGGAAAGGGCTAAGGAAGTAGGGTATATTCATCATCGACCAAGGGGGAGACCAGCTTTGTAAGTTCTGCTGGCTGACTGGTGAGTTGAGGGCTTAGGTGACCACAGGAAGTGACAGCAGGAATGGAGCAGTGACCTCCACAGGAAAGACTTGGACAGGATGGTGAGTGTAAACATCTGGCGAAAGAGGGCTGAGAAGGGAGAAAGCACCAGGTCAGCAGGGGTGTGCGTGACAGCCAGCATCTATGTTCTCTTGTCCTTTTCTACTGTCCTTCCAACTCACATGCTTCTGTACCATCCACCCAGGTGTGACAGTCACCTACTGACTTGTGTCTCACGTTCTCTCTCCTGATTCCCAGCCCAGTTTGCACACAGTTCCCAGTCTAGCCCATTTTCAATATCCATCTGGCCCTGCAGAAACTTTTCAAAGGCTTTCCAGTATCTACCAGGGAAAACCAAGCTCCTCTCCCTTCACTGTCCCGTAGTACTCTGCTGGCAACCATCCTCACACTGCTCTTGCCTTCCCTCCTTCTTGCCTCTGCTCACTTTGCAATCTCAGTGAGGGTTGATTTTCCCATATATCACAATCGAGTCACCCTTCTGGGCACATCTCAAGTGTCACTTTATCCCTGAGTCTCTCATGATTACTCACTGGATGAAGTGCCATACTCCTCTAGACCTGCAGCCCTTTGTCCTTTTCTACCCATAGTCAACTGTTTTATTCCTATCCATCACCATGAGCAGCATGGACACCTGGTATCCAGCCATTGCTTTCCATACCTCAGATGCTCAGTGAAACTGAATTTCAGTGAACTGGACAGTGGGATATGGGGAAAAACCACTGGCTAACAGCAAGGTTGGGATGATTATGGGTTTCAGTTTTGAGGATCCTATTTCCAGTGTCTATTCACTCTTTATTAAACAATCGAGCCTGGTCAAGTTACCAAGTATCTCTACCATGTGATCCTAACAGATAGTCCTACTGGACTATAAGTCTACTAGGGTTTCTGGCCAGAGAACAAGAGAGGAGATAAAGCATCAGTCAGCTGAAGACACCTATATCACAAAAACCAATCTGTGGCCATGTCACCCTGGCTGAGCATTTGAGCACTTGTCAACACTTGGTGTTTCCTGGAAAATAACCTTTGTGCCTCCTCTTTCCACTTCCCAAAGCTCCAATACCAGCAACAATTCTAGTCTCCAGAAATGTGAGGTGTGGAACAAGGAGTGTATGTAAGAGGAACGGGAACATTTCAGGAACTCCCAAATGGGTTCTGAGGCCACAGTGGAGAGCATACCCCGTGGATATGAAGACCTTAAAGGTTGCAGAAGGGTCAGTGGGAATAACTCAATTTCCTGTGGACTTGATTTGGTCTTCCCCAGACTTTTAAAATAAGGAAGTTTGCATCTATACTTCACATTTTCCCATTTCTCTTTAAAAATTAGATGGCTTGGTACCAATTCACTGGCTCTGAATAGCCTGCTTTCTTTCAATGGGACCTAAGCTTCTAGTTTGCCACATTTCCCTCCCCCTGCCCCCCGTCTTATCTGACCCACTTTGCTCATTATCTGTCCGGTCACATAAGCATTAGCATTTGCTATCTCTGTACCTGCCTGTTAGCAATGTGTACTAAAGTGAGATTTGAACTTGAATTATCTAAATGATCATCCTGTTGCTCTTTACTTCAGATGGGACTGTTCTGCCTTGTTATCACAGTTCATTCCAAGGCCCTGGGCCCTAGTAGCTCACCTAGACTAGAGCCCAACCTTTGTAACTCTGTCTCTGAGCTTCCCCATTCCCTTCTAATGCTCAGCTAGGTTGGGAGTTGCCAAAATTTCCTTTACAACTCCTCTTTAATTAGTGCACCAATAGAGCTTTACCTCAAGGAAGGTGGACACAAAGGAGATCTCAGAGGTAGGTCTTCAGTGTCTCTAAGCTTGCATAGTTCCTTGATTAAAGACATCCCAGCACCCCAAAAAAACCACTTCCTTTTGGGGAAAAATTCTGCTTAAATAGCTTCTGGAATAGTCTAGCTGATGGAAACATCTTAGAACCCACTCACTCCAATTTGGGGGCAGTCTACCCAAATAACAGGCCTGATTCCAAGGAGGAGGAACTAAAGAGTTATATGAAATTAATTTTACTAGTCCCTCTGTAAATATCCTAAAAGGATGAGGACTGTGATGGAGGGGAAGAAGGGCAGGTGATTTCCACTGTAAGAAAATGCTCATTCATTCATTCAAGACATGAGAATTGATCATTACTGAAGCCCAAACATTGGGCTAAACCCATGATTTATCCTCTAAGGATTTTCATTTAATAAAATCCAGTCAGAGCCAAGGGCCAGCAATCAGCAAAATGTGCCACAAGATGCACACTCAAAATTCTTGAGTCCAGGTATACGATAGAATTCAGAATTTTTTCCTTTTTGCACTTCTGGAAAGTAGTATATTGTACATATCATACATTCTTTTGTGCCCCCATTGGTCTGGGGCAGCACCTTGTTGGCTAATCCATTCCTCTTTCTACAGCAAACACATGAATACCCATACTACGTTGAATCAATAAAAGCTATAAAAAGGGGCATGCAAATTGAAGCCAGCTTTTACTTAAAAATTAGGCTCTAGCCCTATATCAGAGTGCTTCACAGGTAATGAACATGAGTTTCAGAGTTGAAAGTAAGGGCTTAGAACCGTATACAGAGGGCCAGGCTAGGTAAAGGTCTTTAGGAGGAAATATCTTTGAGCTGAAACTTGAAACATCGACTGTACAACAAGCAGAACTTGCCAGACTGTTGAACTTGCTCCCATAGGCACCAGTCTGCAGAAATTTGAGTAGCCCAGGAGGCAGCTGTTGCCCATCCTGAGGGAGACAGGGTGCTACCACATGGGCAAGACCGCCTCCCCCCAATCAGAATCACAGCCCAAGGCATCCTAAAAATTAAACCCTGTGGGCTGTGGGTATGCAGATTCTCCCAGGAGATTCTCCCAGAACCACTGATTTATTTGGCACATCCTATGGGCCAGGCCTCATTCTAAGGCCTGTTGTTTTAGATACATGACATTTAACCCTCCTAACAGCCCTTACTATATTAGCATTGTTATTCCAATTTTCAGATACAGAAATCAAAGTACAGAGAAAATTCGTTTTGTTTTGTTTTGTTTTGTTTTGTTTTGTTAGAGTCTCCTTGTAGCCCCAGCTGGCCTAAAATTCACTATGTAGACCAGGCTGGCCTAGATCTTACAGAGAAGCGCCTGCCCCTGCCTTCCCAGTGCTGGGACTAAAGGCATGTGTTACCATGCCTGGCCAGAGAAAAATTAAAAAACAAACAAAGAAAATCTCAGCCAAGGTCACCGAGCCTAGAAAAGAGAGAGATCAGAGTCTGAATTCAGAGCCAGGGCTTTTAACCTGAGTGTTACCTTTGCCTTGATTCAATCATGCCACCAAACCAAGAGCCTCCCCCACTGCAGCTACTCTACTCTACCTGAGCCTTGCCACCTCTCCTACCCACTGGGCCCTGAAGGTACAGGTCACACCAGAGGGGACGGAGACCCTCTGAAGAGCAGCTCTTAGGAAAAGAAGCAAAACCTTGGTCTTTCACCCTTGGAGGTTGAAGGATCAGAGAGGTGACCAGTTTGTGATAAGCCTGTTAGCCAAGGGGTTCAAAGCCCATGTTGCTCTGCATTTTATCTGTGTTGTTGCTATCTGTTGCAGTAGCTTCTGTTTGAGGAGATAGGCAGAGAGAACAGAGAAAGTCTGGAGTCTGCTGACCGAAGGGTCAGACCTGGCCAGCACGGTGCCCTCTTCCTGTGTCAATTCCAAAAGGCAGGGTTTGGAAATAAAGTCAACAGAGAATTTGTCTTTATCGCCACTGAAAGAAACGGTGGTTCTGTAAATTTTGGAGAGAATTGGGCAATGCTACCAGGGGTTGGGGTAGGGGAAATGTCAATTTTGACTTTTTAGATTCCCAGTTATTGTTGATTCCATGTTTCTATCAGCTCACTTTAAAAAAAATGTGCTCCAGGTTTGTGTATCCTCTTACCCACCTAATGCAATGACCCTGGGAGATGTTCTGGAACATTCTACCTTCTCTCCTCACAGAAGATGTGCCACCTATGTACACAAGCTGTCACCAAGCAACCTCTTTTGATGGTTCCAGAGTTCTTGCTCAGGAGCAACTGCTCTATAGCGTAAGCTAATTCAGAGAGGACTGGAATCACGCCTATGGCAAGAAAAACAGCCAAGTGCCAGGGGTAGACATAGCAACCATCCATGAGGAGAATTTTTAAAATAGAGAGGGAACATTAGAGATCATTTGTGTTTTACTGATGAGGGAACTAAAACTCGCTGAGTTCTGGTCCAAGTGACCCAAGTAACACATGAGAGCCCAAATCTGAGCCTCAATCACCCAAGCCCTAATGCCAGGACCCAGGGCCACTGTTGGCAGGATCATTCCCACCTGACACATGACTTCTTACTGTTTGTCGTCATCTGTGTATGTGTGTGCCTGTGTGCTGTATGTACATGTTGAGTATGTGTGTGTGCACATGTGTGTGCACATGTGCATTCAGGTGAGCATGCATATGTGTGCACATGTGTGGAAGCCAGAGATCAACATGGAGGGTCTTCCTTGAAAGCTCTCTACTTTCTAATTTTTTTAAAGACTGTGTCTTTCACTGAAATTAGAATTCATTGATTTGGCTACACTTATGGGCCACTGACCTCCAGGGATTTGCTTGTTTCCACCCCAGCTCCTAATGCTGGGGTTACAGACACGCTCCTCTGCCCAACTTTTACATGGGTACTGGGGATCTGAACTCAGGTCTTCCTGCTTGTGTGGCAGGTACTTTATTAAGCCATCATCCCTGCTCTCCATTTGATCTCCCATTTGATACTTTATTCATTCATTCTAGAGTCTTCTATGAGCCAACCTGGAGTCCATTGAGAGGGAAAGCTGTCTTTTCTTTGAGACTTCATGACATCTTCCCCCTTCCCGCCCTCCTCCCTTTAGAACCTTTCAGCTGCAGAGGGAAAGAAACAGGTATCTGAGCACTGTCAAAGCTGTCACACCCTTCACTTGTCACCTGCGTGGAAAGCCCTCCCCTACCTGCTGACTCCTCAGCAACAGCCGCAGGACTGGAAGTCACTGGAATAAAAAAGAATGACTTCTGGGACTGGTGACATGGCTTAGTGGGTAAAGGCACTTACTGTCCACATGATACAAGATTAACAGCCTGAGTTCGATCCCTGGAACCGCCATAAAGGTAGGAGAAAACTGACTGCACGAAATTGTCCTCTGACCTCCACACACACCCTAGTATTAATAAATTAGTATTTTTTTTTTTAAAGAATGAGTTCTACCTAAACAAAAGGAACAAATGGGTTGGGGATGTTCTAGAATTTAAAGCAGCTATGAGCAGGTAGGGCAGCATTTTTCCCTTAAAAGGACCTACACTCACAATGGGCCATGCTGATGGAGTGCAGAGGTTTAATTGATATGGAAACTTGGGTATGCTGCCTGGAAGTAAGGGCATAGGGCAGCTTCCTGTGAAATCCAAGACAGGCCTCCTGAGGGTCAATGCATGGAAAAACTGAAAAAGGGATGATGTTCTGGGGAGGTCCCTGCTCCTCTTAAAATACAATCTGTCATTCCAAATGACTCACAGGGAAGATTAAAAATATTTAATAAATAAAAATATTTAAGCATGATATTTTCATCAATTAAATAGCCGTTTGGTCTCACATGACTGGAAAATGAACTTTTAGAAAGGTTACTAGGAACTGTCTGCCTCTGCCATGGGATATTTGTGGCTTCACAAGGAACTCAAGTGTGGGGAATTCTCAGGTGGGCTAAATGGCTTCAGAACCATGGCAAGGCACTAATTCAGTAATTTGCAAAACCAGTAAGATTCAGCTGCTTGAGGCTTGGGCATGTAGCTGAGTTGCTAGAGTTCTTGCCTGGTGCACAGGAAGCCCTGGGCTCTATCCCTAGCACCAAAGAAAACTTGGTGTGCTGGTCAGTTTTTTTCAACTTGACACAAATCAGAGACACCTAAGAAGAGGAAACCACAATTGAGGAATTTCCTCCATGGAATCCATAGACTGTAGCCAAGTCTATAAGGCATTTTCTTAACTATTAATTGATGTAGGGGATCCCAACCCTCTGTGCACAGTGCCATCTCTTGGCAGGTGGGCCTGGGTTGTATAAGAAAGCTGACCAAGCCAAGGGAAGCAAGCTGCTTCAGTTCCTGCCTCCAAGTTCCTGCTTTGAGTTCCTGCCTTGACTGCCCTTGATGATAGACTGTGGGTTGTAGACAGAAAAACCCTTTCCTCCCCATGTAGCTTTTGGTCATGATGTTTATCACAACAGCAGAAAGCTAATTAGAACACTGGGTATACTGGCATATGCAAGTAATCTTAGCAGAGGTAGAGGCAATCTCAAAGATAGAAGTAATCTCAAAAGGTAGAGGCAGGAAGATCAGAAATTCAAGGTCATCCTTGGCTATGTGTTAAGTTCAAGGCAAACCTGGACTACATGAGACTCTATCACAAAAAGAAATAAGTAAATAAATAAAAAAGATTCAGCTGTTTGAAGAGCAAAGTGGGAAGTGCCCAGTGGGTGGCCCATGCCAACTTGGCCCTGGGATAGTAATAGATACAAGATGGTAATAGAACAGCACTCTTCTAGCCCAGCCATTCACTCTGGAGTCTAACCCTGCACAGCAACTAACTTAGGTAATTAAGGCTGACCATGTTCTCCTATGGCTTTTCACTTGGTGTCACTCAGAATAGTCCATCGAATTGGGAATTCTTTGTTCTGTGAGTCAAAACTATACTGTTCCCTTCCTTGATCCATTTCACCAGCTCATTACTGACTGGCATAGTCTACCCTAGTGGGGAAGGTTGTGGAATCCTGCTGTTTGTGAGCAGGTGATTGGTATGGTTTCAGAGGACCAGTATTTGGCTTCACCCAGGCCTTCTGTCACTCAGAACCTGCCACAGAAGCGGGCCTTTCTTCCTTTTGTCCAGACTGAAACATGCAAGTCCCCAAACCCTCTCCAGACCCTCTATGGCTTTGTGCCCCTTTTATCTTTTCTGGATCTTCCATGGAGATAAGGAAAAGCTCAGTTGGGTCTGTGTTTCCCATTGAGGCACCAAGAACCAAATTAGTTAGCTATCCTCTTCATGGTGGGTATTCTGCTTTTCCGGCACAGACACTCAGTGGGTACCCACCCTCTCTGATCACATGAGCTACCAGAGGACATCGCTGAGCTGTCTTGGAGCCCTCCACCTCTTCCACAGTATGGCCTTTTCCTTCTGTGGTTCAGCAAGCATCAGGCTGGAAAAACAGCTGTCACCCTTCTCGAGGCTCTGAGTGTCTGGGATTCCTTTCCCATTCACCTACATGGCAGGAAGCACATAGGGAAAGAAGTCACTGCTCCCCAGGCAAACTGTGTGCCCCAAACTCACTCCAGTCCCCTTTCCCATCCAGGTTCTCCCCACAGAAACCCCTGGGTTGGTGAAGCATTATAGAGGTTTACCTGGAGAGGGCTGATGACTTAGGGAGGCTCCTGAGGCCTCCTGTGAAGTTCTGTGAGGCAAGGTGGTCAGAGCTCTCTGTAGACTGCAGGAACACTGGACATCTTTGGTTTGCAGCTTTGATCCTTGGCTGAAATTCCAGAATGGTGAGGAAAGTCTCATATCACATCAGATTACTCAGTGAGCAATGAGAGAGAGAGAGAGAGAGAGAGAGAGAGAGAGAGAGAGAGAGGAGGGGAGAGAGAGGGAGACAAGAGAGGAGAGAGGGAGAAACACAGAGAGAGAGGCAGAGAGAGAAACTATGTACTATAATGTTCTCAACAATGTACAACCAGCCCTACATGTTCCATATCTGCAGTTTCAAACAACTAATATAGTTACACCAACTGTTTCCATAATGTTTACTTTGTATTAGATAGTCTAAATACCTAGAAATACTTTCCAATACACAGAGGCTCTGAGTACATTCTATGGAAGATGGAGCCTGAGGTCTCTTCTCCCTGAAGGGCTTTAATAGAAAGCACCAACAGAGGTAATGACCTTGGACAGGAGAAGGAAGAACAGATTAGCCGTGTCTTGATATCCGTTTAGCAAAAGCAGATGATAACACCAGAAAGGCATGGGTCCCACCATTATGCATGTGCATGTGGATGAGAAGGGGTCTTGAGGCCGACAAAGTAGAGAAAGGCATGCCACTTTCATAAAAACAAATGTACTAGTCCATCACCAGCTTACAGTAGAAAGCACTGATGACTTAGCCTAGCAATAGCTGTGGAGAGGTGAACAGGTGGAGAGTGATTGCAGCTAGCATACAGAAGCAAGCTCTGTTCCTGCGCTCTTGGGCCAAGATACTGGCTCAGCCTCACCATTTCTAGCAATTGGGGAAATGCCATTGATAGCTCCACTTAGCACACGATAGAACTTTTGTTTTTTGCGCGGGGGTGGGGGGTGTTGGTGTTTTTGAGACAGGGTCTCTCTGTAGCCCCAGCTGTCCTGGAACTCACTATGTAGACCAGACTGGCCTTGAACTCACAGAGGTCCACCTGCCTCTGCCTCCTGAGTGCTGGGATTAAAGGCGTGTGCCACCACACCCAGCTACAATAGAACTTTTGTAAGAGCTGCCTTCCCCCTTGTCAGTCAGTACAGGTGGTACAGGGGGACCACATGCAGTGGTTTCTGATTTCAAGTGTGATCCTTTCTTCTACCCACATTCTCAGAAGCCTAGTGCCCTGAAAAGAATAATTACAATGTCTTAAATTGGTGGATAAAACTGAAATCTACCTATGGTACATATAAAGAGCCCCTGATAAAGACCTTGTTTCCTTGAATTGTCCCAATAGCTTGTTCTTGGACCTATTAGCATTCTCATATTTTACAAAAGGAAACAGTCTTGGAGATGTTGGACGACTTGGGCAAAGTAACCAAGTTCACTAGTAGTGGAGCAAGGTTTTTAGCCCTGGATTCATCAGTTCTACCTTGCTGCCCTAGGGAATTCTACCCAGTAATAGATATCATTTCAGGTAACCCAGCCTCTTCTCTCTGAAAGTTCTGACTTCTAACATGTAAGCAGGCATATGAAAGGGATCATTAAAGTTTAAAGCAAAATATTTCTGAGAAAATGAAGTTTTCAAATATGGAATTTATTTCTAAGTGAAATTTTCATACTTAAATTGTGGCACAGGCAAGAAGTAGCTTTTCTAAAAGTTTCACCAGGTAAGAGAATATTTCACTTCAAGAGTGTGTTACAACACTCTTCTGGCTTTCCCTTCCAGTTCGGTGGGCTTGTTGCACATATTGGGCAAGTCTGGAGCTAGACCATGAGCGTCTTGAGATCAGGCTTTATTCATTTACATTTCTCTAAGGCCCAGGCTAGACCCTGACAAACAAGGGTCAAAAAAAGTTTGAGATAGAGGCATGAAGGGTTGCATGTATAGATAGATGAGTGGGTTAATGGATGGTAGATAAATTTTTGGATAAATAGATGTATGTCTGTACGGATGGATGGATAGATGAATGGTGAATGGGTGATTACAAGGATGATTGAAGGTATGAATTTCTCCTACACACCCATTTCTATGTAAATCTCTTGGAAAAAGATAGGGAAATGGCGCAGTCAGTGATGTGCTTGCCACACAAGTATCAGGAACTGTGTTTAGATGCCTAGCACCCACAATAAAAATCTGGGCACATCAGCACACACCTGTAATCCCAGTCCTGGGGAGGCAGAAACAGGAGGATTCCCTAGGACTTCAGCTAGGCTGTTGAATTGGTGAGCCCCAGGTTCAGTCAGAGACCCAGTCTCAAAAAAATAAGGTAGACAGTGGTTAAAGAAGACATCTGACATTGACCTTTGGTTTCCTTCCACATGCATATGCACACACACACACACGTCAATCCCTTGGGAAGCTAACCCCCTACATACTCTGAGCGCCTTCACCCATAGGAAATGCTGAGGTTTTCTTCCTTCCACACTCTCGGGACACTGTCAGTTTTTTAAAAAACCCATTTATGAAGAGCTACTGATAAATCCTCAAGCTTTTCTTATTCTTTTTTAAAAAATATTTTATTTATTAGTTTTATTTTATGTGTATGCGTGTATTGCCTACATGTAGGTAAGTGCACCCATGTTGTGCAATGCCCACAGAGGACAGAAGAGGTTACTGGATACCCTGGAACTAGAGTTACGGACAGTTGTTAGCTCCCATGTGGGTGCTGGGATTCAAACCCGAGTCTTCTGCAAGAACAACCAGTGTTCTTAACCGCTGAGCCATCTCTTCAGCCTGCTTTTCTCATTCTTAAAAGTGACAACTTCTTGTTAATGACCTCTGTTTGGCTTACTGGTGTGCCTTCAGCACCTAGTACAATAACTGGAACACAGAATTCCCAGAATAAATGTGCATTGGATGAATGAACTCAAGTCCTCCCAACTGAGGATGCTGAATATATTTATTTGTACTTACTTGTAAGTTATATAAATGTTTAAATACATTGTGAGCCCCAAATTATTTTTAGGATAGAGATAGTAAAAAGGATGAAATAAATACTGCCAGAAGCATGAATATTTTCTTCAAACACCCCAGAAGATCTGCCTGCTCCCCCATGGGAGCCCGAAGCCCGCTGGTGACCACTGCACAACAGAGCCTGCAGCATCTCTCACTTGGTACTTCTGTTTGTGGGTCAGCTGTGCCACCGAAGGTAATAAAGATGATGACAGAGGCCAGGAGAGTTGGCTCAGTGGTTAAGAGCACTGGCTGCTCTTGCAGAGGATCTGGGTTCAGTTCCCAGCACCTACTGGCAGCTAATAACCATCTGAACTCCAGTTCCAGGGGATCCAACCTTCTTGGCACTGCATGACATGGATACACTTGCAGACCTGCAGACAACACACTCATACACATTTTTTAAAAAAAAGGATGCTAGAAACAGCATTACAAATTTCTTTAACATTTATTATAGGCCAGACACTGCACTAAAACTTCCATGCCAATTTCTCTCCTTTAAATAGGAGTCACATAATATTTCATGTGTTGTTTTACCTATAAAATAGCATTTTTGCTTCTGGCCTTTTCATCCATAAAACTCATCTACAGTTTAGTGTCAGGAGATGCTGAAGGAAGAAGACTATCACTGTAGTTGAAATTATAAGACATAGGCTTTGTGGTAATTAATCTTTATTGTCAAATAGATTGGCTTGAGAAGGGCCTAGGACATTAGGCCTACTCCTCCAGGTGAGTCTGTGAAGTATTTCCAGAGAGGATCAACTGAGCAGAAAAGACCTGCCTTAAAGGTAAGGGCCCAGATAGAATAAAAGGTGAAGAAAGAGGAAGCCAGCTAGAACACCATCCCTCCCTTTGCTTCCTGGCCACTATAAGGTACTCACATCTCCTGCCACCATCTTCCAACTCTGCCACGCCTTGGACCTAATGCAATGGATCCATCTGGTCCTCAACTAAAATGGACAGCCCTAAACACAGGTACACATGAGCACCACTAAATGAACTCAGTGCCATATATATATGTATTTATAAATGTATGTGTATATAACAATGATAATCAAAGGAAAGGACAAGAAATTAACAGAGAGTGTGAGGAGGGGACATGAGAGAAGCTGGTGGGGGCCTGGGAGGGATGGAAATAATGCCTAGACAATACTCATGTATGAAATTCTCAAAAATAAAAAAATTTAAAACATTTTTTTAAATATTGCTTTAAGTGTTGGTTTAAACTGTAACACGGCTGATGAACCTGCACACCACAGGGTTAGGGGAGGGCTGGAAGGTGGCTCACAGTTCCTGACCAGATCAAACTTGGCCACAGTCCATAAGCTGGTTTCTTTCCTGCCTGCCACAGAGACATACTTGGCATGCAGGTCCCCAAACTAGCAATTCTTAACAGCAAAACACACTTCAGCTGGATTAGTTAAGAAGAATCCTCTTTGGTTGTTCTCAGTTTTTTGAAAGCTGGTTAATAGTCTAAGAAAGTATAGAAATTATTATTTGGTGTCACCACCCTGGTCTTTTCTCCATTTATCCTTTCCTCCCTTTTGCTCAAGCAAATAACTGACAAATCCAACCTCCTATGCTGCCCACACCATGGCACTGCCTCTGGGTAGTGATAGACCTCCACTTGCTTTCCTTTACTAGGCAGTCAACTCCAAATGATGATGATGATGATGATGATTATAGGCGAGCACGCGCTGGGCTCTCAGGGTCCCAGCGCGCACTCCTGGGCAGTGAAAGTTCCTCCGCTACTGAGGTCTACTCAGTCGATCCAGTCCCTATTTCACCCGTATACCTTCCTCAGGATGTGAGGTCCACTGGCCACTTGGACCACACGGGAAGCGTATGAGGGACGGCGAAAACCAGGGTGTCCACGAGTTGGTGACAGAGGAATAGCGGCCCCCGGGGAGACTGGATCACAGGATTTAGTGTTACAGCTCAAGACAAGTGACTCAGCTCAGATCTCAGTGATTCAGCTCCAGCTCCA